>NW_017728992.1:162512487-162518550 GCF_001723915.1 Gavialis gangeticus | reverse complement strand
AAGATCCAGAGAACTTCAAATTGATTCAGACCTTTTAATTGGTCCCCTGATTCGATTCGGCCACAGAATCGGGCCAAATCTCCTCTGAGTCGAATCACCGCCCTAAGCTTCACACAGCCCTAGTTCCTTGCTCTGGTATTTCTCCAAAATGTTGAGTTTTACTGAACAGCACATAGCTGGTTTGTGATGGAACACAAAGGGCACTTTTACATGTGCTCCAGAAGTGGAGGGGTAGTGCTTTAATTAGAGTGGCTCCAAGAGCTCCAGCAGATTTGATTAATCAATTCTGCTCCAACATACTGGAATTCCAGTGCATCAGAGCAGCCTCTGCACTCATGTACAAGGGCCTAAAATGAACAAACAAGCACCACAGCATCTAAGACAAAGCTGTCTAGGAAAACCATAGTAATAGAAAAATAAAACCAAATACATGTTTCCTCATCATCTTATGATTTTAGAAGATATGACTTAGTCAAACACACATTGTTTGATTTAAGAAACTTGGGGGACTAGACTAAGCAGTCTTGGATATCTGAACCAAGTCCTTCCATCCTGGAAGGCAGCAAAGATTCTCCATGAACTTCTTGGTAATCTACACTCTATGTTTGACCTGCCAAGGAGCTAATTCTCTTCTCATACTATTTTACATTTGTGTTACTCCACTAACTCCAGTGAAGTTACCCTCAATTTACATGGAGGCAAAGTGGAAGGGAAGCAGACCCCAAAACTCAATGAAAATCTGATTTTAAAGCCAACAGGCACATGATGGAAAGAAAATGGATAGTTACTGGGGGAGCACAGTACACACTTAATGGTAGTCAAGTTTGGTTTTCAATGTTATATTTTAGTAAGAGGCCAATCAGCAATGAATGTTTCCCATAACCTACCTTGCAGTTTGTTCATAAATATATTCTTCAGCCCCCACTGATGCACTACGATACTTCTGAAAGTTATAGAAATAAATAAAAGATAAGAATTATTTGATAAAAAATAAGCAAGTTACTGACAAGATTAAAACTTTTATAGATGGGGAACTCCTATAGGAAACTGTCAGGTATTTAAGATTCAAAATCCCTGTTAGACAGAGGAGTTCCCTAGTCTCTTCACAGCTGACACAGAAATTATTCACACTGAGCATTTGGATTCTGTCACAGTCTGGCTATTTCATCGCAGAAGCATATCAGTAAGGTAGCAGATGTTTTTTCTGTTCTGTTAACATATGTTTAAAAAGAAACCTGTGAAAACAGGCATTGCTCTCAACTGCAAGCGTGTCCTAAATCACAAATACAATTAAAAGTGCTACAGAGCTTTGTTTTAAAAATGTTTGCATGCATCTAAATTTTAATTCTCCTCTACAAGCAACACTCTAATGTTCATAAAAAAATAATATAACTGAACCATCTGATTTGGAGGGGAGTGGGGACATAGGCTAAGGAAGCATTCTGCCTGTAATATAAGATTATGTTAGGATAATAACATAATCACTTTACAAAAAGAATCAGATGCAAAAATAAGAAAAGTTACTCTTTCAAGAGACTAAATTATGAAACTGAGGATTAAGCAGAGATCTATGCACTGCATTACTGAACAGAACAATTCATATTGTACCATGAGATATGAGACCCTTGCTGTTTCTTCTTTGATTTTCTAAAGTCTTTCTGATTCACTGATGGCTCATTAAATCTCTTGAATTTTTATTTTTAACTCTGTTTTATAACAAAGCCTCCTTTGTCTTCAGAATCAAGTTATATAAGTTTTAGAACTTGTTTAAACTTTATGTTTAAATACAAGCACTCAGAAAAAGAAAGAGTTGGTTACTAGTGAAGTTCAAAAGTTTTGTGAGCTGGTGTTAAACATTCAATGCATTTTGCAGTCACTGGATAAAATGCAAGAACAGTCCCGAGTTCCAGTCTTTTCTCCTAAGATTTGCCTCTCCCAGGGGAGTGTTCTTATCACTGGGCTATCAAGTCATGATGCCCCTTATTTGTTCTCTGTTCAGCCCCATGAATCTTGCGTTCTTGACTGCACAGTGGCCCAGCTTTACCAGGAAAGGTGGAAAATGGCCTTAACCCAGTTTTCCCTATAGCTCTGGGTTTAGGCAATGTCCTGGGATGTGGGAGATGTAGGTTTTTAAGTCCTCAGGCTGAGAAGAAACTATAGTCCAGGAGTTCCACATCCTAAGCTATTAAATAAAGCTGGGTGGTGAGTAAGCCGGTCATCCATACCCAAAGAACTTAGCTTAAGAGCAGGAAACCCAGTCTTATACTGGCACCATATTAGCTTCAGGTAGGCACCTACATCTGGGAGAGAGAGGATTTCAGACATATCCTTTTCTCCAGCATTTCCTATTGACTGGCTTGGATGCTGCCTAGCTCAGTCTGCCACCTATTGCAACTTTCAGTCCTAGGCACCTAGCTCTTCCCTTCACTGTTTAGTGAACTTCAGTTTGTTTTTTTAAGCCTATTCCCAGAGCTAAGTAACCCTTCACTCCTGTGCACCCAGCCCTTTAGTGTGGGCTACAATTCTGTGATGCCTCCCCACTGCACTTACTCTGACTGCAGACACCTGGCCCTTCTGCAGTGAGATAAACACAGCAGAAGGCCTATAGAAGAAGGGCTTACAAAGGTGACCTGCTCCAGGGCTGTCTTATCAAGTGTGTAGAGAGTCAGCTTGAAGGGCTGCAGACAGGTGACTTGGTACAGCTGTGTGCCATATGATCCTTTAGCCTACCTCAGGCTGGACTAGACCTCTTGGGCTACGGACAGATATTACACATAAACCTGTTTAAATGATCAGAAACTGGTTTAAACATAAGTTCAGTGCACATAAACCAGTTTCAAAATGACCGAAACAAGTCTGGGATACTACATTCAACCAGGTTTATCAGACTTAACTGATTAAGCTCAAACCAGTTTATGCAACATCTGTCCCAGACCCCTTGGTGGTTTAACTTAAACCAGAATCCCCCAGCACCCAGGCATGCTCTCTGGGTGAGGTTCTCTACTCCAGCAGAGCAGGGCTGACACCACTCCTCTGCTCCTCAGCCAGAGCAGAGACAGGCAAAGACAGGCAGCGGCAGGGGTCTGCCCAGACACTGGGCCTGGGAAGGGGGCAAGGAAGAGGTTTATCCCCCCAACCCCACCCCACCAGTGGGAACCTGCATGTCTGTGTCAGCTGCTGAAGTGACTGTAGCTCTGAGTAAACTGGCCAGGGAGGGGTTTAATTCCTGCCTTCGTGTGCCACCTGCACACATCTGGACCAGGGTCTGCCAGGTGCTTCCCCTTTACTGCTGCACCAACAGGGCCAGGGCATGGCCTGGCCCCTGAGTCGGGGAGGAGGGATGGACAAGGAGGGGGTTAATCCCCCCTCCACCCCCAAAGGACTGCAGTGCAGTCTCCCGCCCCAACCACTGCCACTCATTCTGTGCAGGATAAGAGGTGGGGTAAGCCCTTTCCTGCCCCCTCTGCTAGACACCAGAGGCAGGGGGGGCAATAAACCCCTCCCTGCTCCCTCACCAAAGGGACACTGCTGTCCGGGCTCTGGCTCTGCCCGTGGAGTGGCAAGGGTACAAGGCCTGATGGGGCTGCAACCCCTGCCCTGGTGTCTGGGCAGTGAGAGCCTCTCCCCAGTGGAGGAGCTGTGAGCAGGGGTCAGAGCTGACATGGAGTGCATGGGGTGGGCGGTGGCACTGGGGCTCAAAGGGGGCCATCGCCCCTCAAGCCTCCCTAGCACCACCATCACCACTAGTCCACAGCAGCTTTCTCCGCCCCCACCCACTGTACCCCCCGCCCCGCCACCGGGAAGGAACTTGCACTCTGGGACACTGTCACAGGGCCTGCTGCTCCTGTCACAGTCGCTCCACACCCTCACTGCTCCAGCAGCCAGGTGGGGGAGGGGCCAGATACCAGTCAGGGAGCAGGGAGTGGGGTTATTCCCCTCTCTGCCTCCAGAGCACTGCAGCAGGGTCTGCCTGCCCCAGCCACTGCTGCTCACAGGGATCAAGCAGCAGGATAAGCCCCAGACACCGGAGGGAGGAAGAAATAACCCCCCCTCCCTGCCTCCCGCCTAAGGGGCCCTGGCAGCTGGGTTCTGGCCGTGCAGTGAAGGGGGAGCAAACATGATGGGGGCAGCAGCCCCTGTCACGGTTTCCGGGCACTCTCTTGTTCCCAAAGCCTGAAAGAGAAACCTGCTGGCTCAGTGTACCCAACCCCCAAATCCTATCATACTGGATCAGCACCGGAATTAGAGACTCTTTTTTAAATTATCAGAATTGCAAGAGTTAACCATGGGACCATATATTATCATCATATTTCAGAGCTAACAACTTTTGGAGATGAACGCGAACAGCAAATCTTTCTCTCAGGCTCGTTTGTTTCAAGCTGAACCTCTACAAACTTGGTAAGATGGCCCTGCAGCGAGTCACCTCTGGAGCAGGGTGGATTAAAAAAAAAAAAAAAAAAAAAAAAAATCAAATTTTCTTTAAAGAAATTAAAAAATTGGATTTTTTAATTGGAATCAGATTTTTTTATTTAATTGTATTTTTAGGTGCTTTTGAAAAAAAAATAAACCTATGTAAAAATATATGTTAATACTCAAAGATATCACGATGGAATAGGGATTATAACTTCTAATTATATACTATTTAAGACAATATATTCTTGTAACCTTTTCTGAAAAGTTTTATGAATAGGTCACAACAGGCCACAGACTATTAGGAGTCCAATATTATGGGGTTCCCAGTGGCTCCTCTATAGATTAATAAAGATTAAAGAAAGCCACTCTACCCAATGGGACTCGGTGCTCAGTCAGAAGATCCCATTAAGCACCTCTGTGATGCTTAGTTTCAGTACTCAAACTGTGGTTTTGTGTCTCCAGAGATAACATCCTTGTTAACAGCAGTATACGAAGATGAGAGTTAAGAGACCTGATTACCTACCCATCAGCCCTCTTGTCTCTCTGCAAGTTTATGCACAGAGTCAAGCCCTCACCTCTCTCTAAAAGTGTAAAGTTTCAAGAAGTGAAATGAATAAAGGATTACTGGTGATGGAGTAGGTCTGGGCAAGGAAGATGAATCTGGAGATAAAAGCAAGGAGGGAAGGGCAACGGAAACAAAAGTGAAACGTTTTGAGCAGAATATTCCGGAAGTCTGGAGAGATATGTTTCTGAGTATAGCCTCTCCATTGATTTGAGATCTAGTAAGGGAATGGTAAGGTAGAAAGGAAAACTTATGGCAGCAAGCTTGTCAGGCCATAAGTGAAAAGAACTCAAAAAGATAAGAAGAAATCTAGAAGAAGGTAAAGAAAGCCTCAGGCTAATCAAATATGGCTGCAGTGTTCAGCTGATGTCCTTCTAATACAGTGTGGCAAATATATCCCCCCCAAATATCCATGACTAATCTAGTGAAATGGAGATAGTTCACCTCCCAATAACTTCACAAGTATCATAATTCAGTTTTCTAATGTAGCTGCAAAATTATTCTGAAAAAGTATCAAAATAAATCACTGCTTTAAAATGTATAGTGTGTACCTTCTAAAATGAAACCTTACATCTATCTCTGAGTTGTGAATAATGTATTAAGGTTATATCAAAACAACAAGAATGCACTTTTTGTAGAAAACGACAATTAAATCAGGGCTTCCTAACCAGTGATTTAAACTGTGATTTGGTTTAAATCAAATCCACCCTGTTTTGGAAGCTATCTTCACAAAAGCTAGACCACTAATGCTCAAACCTCTAGTCCTGTGGGCTGAATGAATGACAAGGGGCCATTCTGCAGGCCGGATCCCATGTATAGGATCAGCTCACAGATATGATCTGGCATGCTGGCACAATCCCAGGTGCTAGATCTGGTCATGTGCCAGCCCAACCCTACTTGCTGGATCCAGCCACAAAGTGATCCCACCCACTGGCCCGATGGCCAGTGTGATCAGTGTAATGTAGCACACTGTAGCCCACCTGGCCCACAGGGCTCCCAACAGGTCTGGAACTTTGGCAGCAGGGGAGTGACAATGCTGCCACCATGCCCCCCCCCCCCAGATTCCCAGACCTATGGGGAAATCATGG
>NW_017728992.1:162510314-162512407 GCF_001723915.1 Gavialis gangeticus | reverse complement strand
CCCCCCCCCAGATTCCCAGACCTATGGGGAAATCATGGGTCACATGACAGCTTTGTGGGCCAGATGTTGAACACCACTGAGTTAGACCATTCACTCATACAGAGAAATCTTTGTCAGGTAGTGTATGGGGCCAGGTAGCTCTGAATCTGGCTTTGTGGAAAACCCAATCATCTCCTCAGATGGCAGAAATCTGGAGCTGGTAAGTGAGCACAGGTGAATGACCATGGATTTGCAAGGAAGGGAAAAAATCTAAGTTCAGAGAGGGTAAGAAATGCCCACAAAAACTGCTGTACCCCGATACTCTCTTCACTCTCCCCATACCCAGAGCCATACAGGTCCTCAAAAATCAGGATATCTAGGAATACAAAATGGTCCCTTTCTAAGTACAATCACTGCTATTGGGAATGTTCTCAATTATTACAACATTTGGTCCTGAACTGAGCACCTTGGGCCACACATTGAAGTGTGTTTTAAGCCCCCATTCCCAACCAGCCAAGAGTGAAAATTAAGTACTTGGGTGGTATATGGTGACATTCAGAATCTACCATGAGGAACTGGACTAGAACTAACCCACTTCAAAGACCTACAGGTTATCAGATGATAACAGCACCTCATAGAAAATTTCAGTTTACAGTCTTTTCATTGCACAACCTTTTCCTCATAGTACAATAGTGGTTTTAGATTTGTATTTGACTAGTCTTGTTTTTTTAAAATATCATTTGCTCTAGTTTCTTGCTGTATGGCTTGGAATACTGTGCCCACAATATACGTCGAAATTAATATCCTTACATAGCAATCATATTTTAAATTAATACAATATTTCTATATTAAAATTAGTATACTATTAACCTTCAAAAGCAATTGTGTCGAATTTAAGATAGATTTTAAATGATATATCTGGGCACTTTTAAATAAACCCTTAATAAAATAAGGCAACATTCAAGTCAAATAAATGCTTATTGTTATCATATTGTAACAATATTATTTTATTACTCTCATGGTACTATTATTTATAAAGGCATGTTAAAAATAATTCAACTGATTCTGGTTTTAGCTCAGCAAAATAAATATAAATCAAACCTTCTTTTCTGTACAGTAAGAAAGTCATTTCCACACACGTGCAAAATATTTGCATTTATACCCAAGCAACAGATCAATTAAATATGAGCAGGAAATGTTATTCGTGAGAAAAGTTTGGGTTTTTCAAAAAGCATACTTGCTTTTCACACTTGGGACGTTAGGATCCTGACCTGTTCATTTCACACACAGTTGTTATCAATACAAGTCTTCACATTGATCTATACAATTCTACAGAATCATTTAAGAGTGGGTCTTTCCTGAATACACTTAAAGTCATTGCATTTCTGAGTAGTTCTATTGCTCTCAGTGGGAATAACTGCATGTGCAAAGTTGCTTGTGTGCATAAATTTTCATAGAACTAGGCCATGCGTAGAAGTTACAGTAGAAATTGTGTAATGCTTTGTTTAAATTTGTAGCATATGATACAGTATGCTTTTTTTTAAAAAGCATATGATAAAACATCACAGATGTCATAATACTTAACCTGGGATACCCTAGGACATGTTTAAAAAATCATACATAATCTTATTTTTTATATTCTTTACATTCTACAGCACTTTGTGTACAGAATGGATCAAGTGTTCTGTCAATATGTATTCACAGCATCAGTAAACATCAGTAACATGTAGTAGCACTGTAACATGTAGTAGCACTGTAACATGTAGTAGCACTGCTGTGCATTAACCTGGGAGAATCCCACATACACATTGGGCTCCTATAGACATTCAGGGAGCCAGCTCTGATGCACTAGAAATCCAGCGTGTCAGAACAGACTCAATTAATAGAGTCTGCTGGAGCAGAGAAATAAACGCACTCCAACAGAATTTAGCTTCACGTGCATCAGTGTCCCTGCACTGAAAAATGGGGATGGGGCATTTTAAACTAAAGCTCCTTCGATGAGCTTTAGTTTAAAGCACCTTTAGTTTCAGTGTGGGGGATGCCGATACACATGAAGCTCAGCTGCTTTTAATTAGCATGGCTTGCTAATTAAAGTGCACCCCCCCCCCCCCCCT
>NW_017728992.1:162483328-162510014 GCF_001723915.1 Gavialis gangeticus | reverse complement strand
GGCAAATCAGCCCATGTGGGGCCCTGCCCCTGCTCCGATCCCATACACCCCGGACCCAAAGAAGCTGCCACCACCATCGGCAGCAGCAGAGGGGAAGGAAGCGAGCAGCTGGACATGAAGCATGCAGCGGTGCAGTCACCGCAGCCGCTCTGCCCAGTTCCGCAGGGCCCCATGAAGTGCAGGGCCCAGAGCAGTGACCCCAATTTGCCCCCACAGAGGAACAGCCCTGCCTACAAGACAGCATTTACCAGTAGCACAGAATATAACAAGGCTGTGCCTGAATACATAACGTGATTTGTGGTTTCAGATTAAACTGAATTTTTTTTTAAAGGTATGTTAGATTTCTTCATAAACAGGGATCCTGGTTTTCCCTGATGAAAAAATTACAAATTCTCTGATTTAAAAAAACAAAACTGATTTAAAAGATTAAAAACCCCAAATCCATGATTAAAATGAAAGGCCGCAATATAAATATAGATATCAGTAGAACACAATATTTTCTTGATGTATTTACATTTTTAAACCAATTTGGAAGCCTACCAGTGCCTCAATCACTACAGTGAAATACATTCTAACTAACTATACCTTTTGCTATTTGATTTTGGCGTTTTTATCATGGAAAAATCAGAGTACCTCCTCCCCCCAGCAGCACTTGAGCCTCAGCTGCCACCCACAGGAGGCAGGAGCTGCTGCAGGGAGCACAGTGTGGATCCCAGCTGCCCCCCTGCTGCCTGCCCACTGCAGGCTTGCAGCAGTGGGGTGAGGCTATCTCCCCACAATTGCATGCACTCCTGGGGGACCCATGCCCCTCAGATATGTGTACAGTAAGTGGGAGTGGCAGTAGGCTGCCTGGTACGGGCTCAGGCTCCCCGCCTTGCTGTCCTCCCCCAGGACCTCCACAGCCCAGAAGGTGTGACCTGGCACTGCAGGACACAATAGGGCCACACAGGGAAGCTTCTTGCCTCTGTGAGCTGCACACTACTCTGGCAACATGTCCCCTGCCCATGCAGTAGCAGCAGTGTGGAGTTGTGTTCCCTGCTGTGGGGCACACAGGAGATGCATTGCCAGGGCAGCACAGAGTCTGCAGTGGCAAAAAGCTTTCCACTGTGGTCCCACTCTGCCCTGCAGCACCGGGTTGCACCCACTAGGCCACGAAGGCCCCAAGGGAAGGCAATAGGGCAGGGAGCCCAAGCCCGCAGCCTACCTCCACCCTGCACATAGATCTGGGGGGCATTGGTCCCTCCTGCCCCCCAGAAGTGTGCACTGCAGCAGGGAGCCAGCCCCCACTACTCTGCCCCCCACCCCGCCGGAGCCATGCATTCCAGCCCTGGGCCCCAACTCCATGCACCCCCCAGCTAGGCAGCAGCCCCAGCCCTGCCCAACTCCCTCCCTCCCTTTGGGGGCCTCAATCTCCACCCCCACCAGACTTACCTGCAGGAGCTGCTTTCCAGGTTGCCTGGCAGCCATGTACTTATACATGCACATGGTGTCACCTGCCTGACCGCCTCCCACTCCCTCCCAGCCCCTTACAGGATGGAACTCCGCCAGCCTGAAGAGAGCTCTTTGCAGAAGTGCAAAATTCATGGGTTTCTCCATTAAAATTAAAAAATCCATGTTTTCCTTGGGTAAAGGCAAAAACAACATTTCTTTCCATTTTTCTGTGGGAAATAGAAAACCTGGATCCCTGTTCATAAATTGTACCTTATTCTGTCAACAGAGCAGAACTAAGATTTCACTGGTGACCTGAATGAGCATTTCCATATCTTAATGCATTTGGACATCTTTTACTGTTTAATCTGCACTCTGGATTTCTAAGGTTTCTTTGGAGGATGGTTACAACATATCTGTATTCTTTTCTTCCCCCTAAACTACTCATATACTTAACCTTAACTGTAACTTAATGCAACTTGTATCTGATTTTTGGTTAAATTACTAATAATTTTGCATATGAACAGAAAACCCAAAAAGAATTTTACCACAATATTTCTAATGATGTGACACATCATCTCAACCTTCAATTATATTTTTAATTTTAACCTCTGGGGTCAGATTCACCACTACCATCAGGCTAACTTATGTTACTGGAGCAGCACAAAACAGCCACCAGTTAATTGAACTCACAGCTGCTTTGCATCATCAGGACAATGCAAAGAAGGCACTGGGATGTACACTCTGGGCATGTCTACACAAGACACTTAATGCACAGACTAATACTACTGCGCATTAACACGGCTGGCAAAAACCATTCTAATGCATCAATATGCAGTAGACTTAGTCTAAAGAACGTTAATATAAAAAAAAAATTCATCTGCACTAATGCACAGTAGTGCATGTTATGGCACATTAAGTTTGTATCTGTTATTTCAGGTACTAAACATAATGCACTATAATTATGGTGCATTAATGAATGTGTAAACGTGCCCTCCAACTACTCTCTCCTAGTCTCATTATTTTCTTGAGCGCACACATACTCACCTACCTGTTTCCCTCTACCTTTCAATCTCTACATTCACCTGCACTTACCCCTGTTACCCTAGTTTGCCTCTTTCCTCTTTGACAAGTAGGTCTGGTGCAACAGGTGTTTTTCATAGTGACCCACTTAAGGATGCAGGGTAATTTTTTTTGCCAAACTTTTTCACAACTGAAAATATCCTCAGAAAATATCCCCATTCGGAGAAATTCAAAGAACTGCTCACCTTCAAAATGGCTGCCAACTCATTGTCTTGACAGGCTGTGGCTTCACTGCTATTCAACAGTTAACTTGCCCTCTTTCAAAATTGCCAAAATCCCCAATGATGTTCAATAGGACTGAAGCTATGTAATGCTCTCTGTATCTATCAGTAGTGGTCATTTTAATAAAGCCAAGCTGTCCTTAAGAAAGATGGTATCAGGAGACACAGACCAGGAAAAATGCTGAGAGAGCTGGAGAATCTGCTAGACAGCCATCTTGCTCATCTTGCCTTCCCAGCTCTCTTGTAGACAGCTAAAACATACCAAATGCCATTTATTTTATTTAAATCTTTTCAATAGATACTAATGCACAAATGAAAAATCTTACCTCTGTTCCCCCGTCTTTGAAAGTGTCACTGTAAGTACTATCAGGAGTACTACGCTGGTCATCTTTGAGATAGTTTGTATGTGGGGCAATGTTGGGCATTTCATACTGAGTCTGTTCAAAGATAACCCCACGGTGTTCCTCATTTTCTCCTCTTGTATAATGAACTTGTGGGGCCATAAAGACTGGGGTGAACTCTTCTACCTTTACCACAGTAATTCCAGTTGCAGAAACTTGTGTTGGGCTCCCAGATACGTTTGTGCTGTACTCCCTTTTGGAAGACTCCAGGTGATCCTGGTTTAAGGAAAGGTTAACTGGCACTGTCTTCAGGACTTGCACTCGGTTCTCTCCTCCACTCAAATTACTCTGAGTCTCATTAGCACCAAGACAACTTCTGTGAAACAAATGAAAAGCTGTGAATTGCCCTCACAGATATGAGCACCAAATCCCCTTTAGATAGGAAGCTGATTGCCAAAAGATGTCTACAGAGAAATATATTGCCCACTACAAAACTTATGTGTGCTGTGGGACTGGAAAAGGTTACCAGGAAACAACTACTGGCTGCCTTTTGCAATTAAGATATAGGACCTGACATCTCAGGAGCCTGATCCACTACAACAAATTGTACATAAACTGTTTTTCATTCCTCTTGGACTGCTATTTGGATATAAAGTTAATATACAACATGGGCTGATTTGCTAAAATAAACATCAACAGCAATATGAAAACAACATGATTATCATATGGAGTAGACAGAGGATTTGTTAATAACAAGATTCATATTTAGATATATACCTTTTTTAGCAGCCAGAATGGTCATTACTAGGTTTTCTGGGGTAGGTCCTGCCAAAGCACTTCTGAAGTTATCCCATCAGAACTGGGTCACTAAGTGCTGTGAGTGCCCTCTAGTTTTTAACAATATCACCACATTAGCTCTACCTTAAGGGCTAGGGACAGACATTCAAAAAGCTGGAGCCTAAATTATTTCAAACTTTCCAGGTTAGACTAACCTGCAAAAATTGAACCGATTTGCAAGTGAATAGACATTCACTTTTAATTTTGGAAATGCAGGCACATGCCTACAGTGGCTCAGGTTAGAAGCCAGGGGGCGCTAAAGCAGCCCTCCCTTCCCTTTGGCTGCAGCCATTTTCCCCTCTGCTCCTGCTTGGGTGGCAGGAAGGCCTGGCCAGCATGGTCCTGCTATCCATCCAGGGTTGCGGCTACAGGACTGAGCTGAGCCAGCCTGCAGGTGCTGACAGGACTAGGCCATGGGGGCTGGGCCTTTCCCAGCAGGCTGCAGCTTGGGCTAGGGGCATGGGGGCTGTCACGGAGCCGCAGCTGGCTGGGCAGGGCCCTTCCCAGCGGCTGTGGCTCTGGCACAGCCCAGCCTGGCAGCATGGGTGGGGGCTGGCCAGGTAGCAAGCTGCCCAGGCAGCTTGGAGGCACTGGGCCAGGAGAGCTGTTCTGCACCCCTGACCTCCAGCTGCCACTGCCACAGCTGCTGCCTCACCTGCCCCTGCCATGCTGCACCCCACTGCTGTGAGTGGGCAGGTAGGAAGCTTCAGCCCAGCGGCTTCTGCCCAAGGCATGGAGCTCCAGCTCCAGCTGCCTTTCATCTGCTGTGCCCACACGCCAGGGGCTGCTCATCATGCCACGTGGGTGGAGGGGATGGAAAGGAGCTGGAGCTGGATCCAGAGCTCCAAGTGCTGGGGCTGAAGCTCCTCCCATGCCAGAGCTTTGCAGGGCAGCTAGAGCCACAGCTGGAGGTGAGGGGAGCAGAACAGCCCCACCAGGCCAAGCCAGTTTCCCCTCGCCTCCAGTGGTTCCAGCTCTCAGCTGCCACCCACTCGCTCGGCACCATGAGCAGCCCCTGAGGGAGGGCAGAGTAGGCAGAAGGCAGCCAGAGCTCCATGCCCTGGGCTGAAGCTCTCCCCCCCCACCACCACCACCTGAAGTGGTGCAGCAGGGGCAGGAGTGGGAAGGGGAGTAGCCACTGGAGGGGAGGGGAAGCTGGCTTGGCCCAGCAGGGTTGTTCCGCTCCCCTCACTCCAGCTGCAGCTCCTGCTGCCCAACATACTGCCATTCAGGACAGGGAGAGATTCAGCCCCATGGCTTCTGACCAGAGCATGGAGCTCTGACTCCAGCTCCGGCTGCCTTCCATCCCCTCCACCTGCCTGGCACAAAGCAGCCAGAGCTGGAGTCGGAGCTCCATTCCCTGGGCAGAAGCCACCAGGCTGAAGCTTCCCATCCACCCACCCAGAGTGGCACAGTGCTGCGCAGCAGGGGCAGCAGCAGCCACAGCAGTGGCAAGTGGAGGAAAAAGAGGGCAGAACCTAGCCAGCCTGCAACTTGCAATGTGGCTACAGCCACTGGGTGCAGCACAGGGCAGGCGGCATGGCCGCTGTGGTCCATGAAAGCCCCGACCAGCCTGGGCGTAGTGAGCCAGAAGCAATCTGACCATGCAGTTCCCAAGCTGCAGCCTCCTGGAAAGGGCCTGGCCCCCACAGCCCAGCTGGGGCTGGCCCCTCTGCATCCATTCATCAGTACCTGCATTCCAGCCGGGCTCAGCCCCCCAGCCCCAGCCACTGGCAAAGCAGGTGGATGGTGGGGTTATGCCAGCTGGATCTGGCTTCGCTCCCTCCCCTGCCACTGCAGTGGAGAGTAGGGAAATAGCTGACAGGGGCTGTGCCACTGCTCTGCCCTGGCCAGGTGGACCCAGGCTGCTGGTGAGACAGGGGACAGAGGGGGAGATTAAATCTCCCTCCCGCTCCACATTTGCTTCAGGCTGAAGATGTGGGGGGCCTGACAGGAGTTGCTACACTCCAACCAGGCTGACCCTGGCTGCGGTCCCCCAGTGAGAGAGGGGAGGGAGGGGGAAATAAGCTACTTCCCTGCTACCTTTGCCTCAGGGGGGCCATACCGACCAGTGTCTGGCCACACCCCGCCCCTGTTCCAGCTAGAGAACAGAGGACCAGAGCCTGCTCTTCTGTCTACAGCAGGCAGCCCAGCCCAGAGCCGAAAAGCATGCTGGCATGCCGGGGGACTCTGGTTTAACTTAAACCAGGAAGGGGTCTGGCACAGAAGTTGCATAAATTGGTTTGACCCAAATCAGTTAAGTGTGATAAACTACATTCAACCAGCTTTATCTTAAACCAGTTTCAGCCATTTTGAAACTGGTTTACGTTCACTGAACTTCTGTTCTGTTACAGGTTTAAACCAGTTTCTGATCACTTAAACCAATTTGTATGTAACTTCTGTCTGTAGTCAAGATACCTTTGAACAGGCCCCAGTCACGCACAGCAGCCATCACACATAAGACAGGACAGGTTGGCACCTCAGAGACTAACTTGTTCAGAAAGGCATAAGTTTTTGTAGGCAACAGCCTACTTTGTCAGATGCTATCTGAGAAATCTTCTGCCTCTCTGAATACATTAGTCTTCAAGGTTCCAGCCTGCCTTCTGCCTGACTTTGGACTAACTTGGCTAGCTACCTCTCTCTACTCATGGACAACATACATACGAAATAGTTTCTTCATAAAACTTCCACTGTCCAGCAATTGCTAAACATTTAGTTATTATTATCACCCAGTGAGAGTTGTTCTAATGTAATGCTTCCGTCTTGGCTTTTAATCTAAGGAATATTTTGTCAATCAGTACCCTGCTATGGGATTTTTCTGGAGTCAGAATTTCTTTAGATTCAGGTAGAAGAAATTTCAGACTATGCTTCTATTACAGCAAAGTATGTTTTTAACATTGAGACAGTTATCTAGTTTAGTTTTTACTGCAGTGTAGCTACATTAGAATTTCCTTCAGCTAGCTCCATTGAGGCAATAACTAACAGCACCTTCATGCCAAGAGGATTTTACATCAAGATTTCTTTCTCAGTGTAAACAAACACACTTTTCCCCCCTCCTGTAAAGATACACTTCCACTCTACTGCTCATAAGTCTTAATAAAACCACTTGTTATTATTCTAACCCACCTCTCAGAAGGCAAAGCAGAGTGGCACCTTAGAGACTAACTGGATTGGAGAAACTTCAAGGTGCCAGCCTGCCCCAGCTTCTGCCCGACTTCAAATTAACATGGCCAAGCACCTCTGTAAGCTACCTCTGGCCCTATCAGCACCTTCTTCTCCAAAACACAAGAAAAAAAACCCTCTAATCAGAGAAGTATGAAGGAAGAAGCATGCTTGAGAAAATGTGATTTTAATGACATTACTTTATTTGCTTCCTCTCAGAGATCAAATGAAGCTCATAAAAACTATATTAATCACTTTAAAATAGCCAAAATTTTGTTATAGAAAAAATTGAGAGAATAAAGTAAATAAAAAACAAAGTGAAATCAATTGTATATCTAATATCAATATGTTCTTACATTTTACTTTTTTCAGACAACACAAGTTCGTTGGGCCTCTTCATTGCTTTGCACATTGCAATTTTAAAAATAATCCTGTTTTTTTTCAATAAACAAAAGTACATAATGACAGTTTCCCACATCAGGCTTTGTTCTTTTATCTTCTGAAAGAAATCCATAAGCCATTAGGCCTTGACAGTTCTTTTGATTCACATCTGATCAAAGTTTTTGTTAGTGGTAGCGAATTGGTGTATTATTTTAGATGATACTCTACCTTTTATCTTGGTCTTCTTGACTGTCACTCACTTTGTTAACAGACAACTGCCTTTTATCTCTGGGAACCTGAGAACAGCATCAGGCATGGGTCAGATAAATGTAACAGTTTGTATTTGCAACTTCAGATTAATCTAGTAGTTTAACAAAAGGGAAGGTTCATTTAGGTCAGGGATACCAAACCCATAGATGTCAGGGGATGCTTTTCTCTAAAATATCTCCAGAAACCAAAAGACTATCTTGAAACAGAATAAGATGCAGTGAATATTTCCCTTTGTTTTCTTGTATGTATAAAAAATGCAAAAAATATGTTTTATTTTCTTTGCCCAAAAAAAGGCGTTATTTGGCTTGCTTTTTTCTTTAGACTATCAGGAGAATCAAGCCTCAAGTTTTCTATATATGTAAATTTGCACCAAAGAGATATGAATTCAAACTATTTGATTATTTTGGTAAATCTGCATTCAGGTCCTCAGAGTCTGAAAGAAAAGCAATTCTTGTCAATTTATCTAGGTTCCGAATGTCTGGACCCAGTGGAGCGCCCTATGGGCCAGATGACATGGCAGCACAGGCCAGATCGGGCCCAGAGGTCAGAGGTTGAGCACCACTGTCCTAAATAGATATAAATAGAATAAAAAAGCATACATCAAGGCTTTACTTAGACCATTCAGACAGCTCAAAAAGGGCTTGTAGTAGACAGAAACAGTTCCCTGAGAATATCTTCCATTCAAAGAATACTCCTGGCAGCAGTGGCATCAGTTTCCACATTTGTCATAGGGGGTGTATTGGAAGCACGTTGGCATGTCACCAAAGAGCAATGAACAACAGCTACATTCCAGTTTCCTAGATACACCAGAAGAACTTAAGTCAGAGCAGGGCCCTCCATAAATCTGGAATACATGACACCCAGAGGTGACTTAAGTCCATCTGTGCCCCATTCCCTGTCTCCAGCACAGAAATCAGGCTCTAATTTTAAATAGCCTGAATAATAACAATAACAACAACAAAAACAACAATGATGATAAATATCACTCCCTATTTTACTTAGTGAAGTTTCACTTGCATAATTTTTTACAGTCTCATAAATCAACTTGTTTTCTATACTGTCTGCTTAGACACAGGGTAGACAAGACCTGACTGTCTAATATAAAAATCCAATACGTCATCTACAGCCATTTACATTTTCTTGCTCCCTGTCCACACATTAAAAAACAAACAAGAATGTGCTTTTCCCTTTGCAGTTCACCTTCAGTGTGAGGCTTGAGACTCTCTCAGCCTTGCCATTTGATATCTGAGAGGTCCTGGGCCCCCATCTGCTTTCAAGCAATTTTCAAATTGTTATTATCCCAAGCTCTTAAAAAAACTTGGGTTGGGTTTTAGCTTCCAGGTTGGGTTCAGCTCTCAGTGCAATGTCTGGGCCTTGTTACACATTACACTTAGGCTTCTCAAAGTGGTAGTTAGCATTAGTGTTAGCTCGAATTTACAGCTGCCACAGGTTCAGGCTAACAGGGGCCTTGAGGACTGAAAGGTAAGAATGCACCACTCATTCCATCCATTGCCCCTTCCATCCTGGGCTCCCTGCCACCGCCTCTTAGGGCTCCCCCTGTCCCACCTTTGCCCCTAGGGCTTCCCCCTTGCCCTTCCCTAATACGAGCTGGTGAAGGAGAGTAGTGGCGGATGGCAGGCCCAAGCCAGGCTGCTGAGGGGGGGGGCTGTCCGATTCAGTGGTTCAGGGGGAGGGAGGGGCAGCAGACCCAACCTGAGCTAGCAGGGAAGGGAGGGAAGGCAGGGTATTACATTAACATGTAGCCTAGAGTAGCCACGTTAACATAATGCAAGCTGGGTAACACAGATCATAGATAAACCTAGCCTGGAGTGGCATAACTTTAAGAAGCCTAAGAGTGTTTAAACCTAATTTCACACACTAATGTGTGGACAAACCTATGGTTAATAGTTTCCTCAGCCACCTACAATTAACATGAACAAAGTCCTTTCTGATCTTCCACTGCAAGATAGGAGCAACTGTTATCAATTACTGGAGTATGCTTTATACAACCTATTTCACTCACAGACCCAGAATATTTTGGATTAGCTGTCATAAGACTATACAGAGGAACAGAATGTGTCCTTCAGAAAGTAATACTGAAGGATTGCATTTATTTTTCTAAGCATTGGAGAAGAAGAGATTGCTAAACAATGAGATGATGAGGCTTAGATTACTAATGTAGACCACAATCCCACAAACACTTGTAGTCCCATTGACTACAGTGGAGCTACCCTACCTTACAGATGAGAATCTGGGTATTTATTTCTTCTCTTTGGAAAAGACACCCTTATACTGATCAAAATGCATGAAAGCTTTATCTCTTCGAATACAGTCAATGGAAGACCTAAATTAAGTTGTAGGTATATGACTGGAATAAATCACGCTGCTCTCAGATTTCTTGTTTACCCCCCACCCCTCCCAAACACAAAGGCTGTCTCCCAAATATCTGTCATTGTTTTACCAGGCTTAAAAAGTATTTTCTCGGGGGTGTTGATATTTAAAATAAATGGAATTAATTTGCTGATTTCCAGCTCTGCCTTCACACTTGGGGTGCCAAGTTGCTGTTCTGCTAAAATTTTGAGGCAAAAGACAGACTGTCAAACTCAGCACTGCCGTAAACAGGTACAGTAAAATCCCCATTATCCAGCATTTGAGTAACCAGAACACTCTCACAACCGGAATTTCTGACCAGACGCAGGCGGGGGGGGGGGGGGGGGGGAAAAGTTTGCATGGGGGGGCCACCGCTGTCACCCACCATCCTGTGCTGTAGATGCTCTGCATGCAGCCACCGCCACCCCTCCCACCCCGGCTCTGCATGCAGCCACTGCCACCCCCTGCCGTTGGCCCCCCATGTCTTGCCAAAAACCACCAGATTGAGGTAACCAGCATTTTTAGATACCCGTCACCCCCCTTTCCCCCACTCATGCTGGATAACAGGGATTTTACTGTAGAAGCCTCACTGAAGTCAGCTCTGGATGTAGCTTTATTGTCATAAAGATGATTTAAGAATTCAGTTTAGACAAATGGGTATTGAAATCAAGTCTCATGCCTTGGAGCTCCAAGACGTAGAACAGAATTTTCCCTTAGGTGCAAAACTGCAAAATTACTAGCAACAGTATGTGGGTTTTGCTTTGACTTCAATCAAGGGCAATAAGCGGGGTTAAGGTGTTAGCCGTAACCATGCTCAAACATGAGAGAGAGAGAGAAACAGAAAGAAAGAACCTCTTTGATTAAGATGCTGGACTGAGACTCAGATTTATGTCAATCATAGCTTTGTCGCACATTGATTCTTGTCTGCCACTGATTAAATCTCTTAGTCTCACTGTGCTCCAGCTTCATATAATTAAACAGAAGTGATCATACTTTCTCTTCTACCTTGCATCTAGCCTGTTGTCCATTTAGCTTGTAAGCTCCTTAGGACAGGGACTGTCTCTTACTAGGTGTTTGTAAAGCTCCTGGAAAAAAGGGCCCGGATCCTACTTTAGGATTCTAGATCCAGCTGAAATACAAATAAGAGCCATCAGGGAGATCGTGTCGTCAGAGAGTAGACAAAGATAAAAATTTTGATTTGGAAATGCACAGACAGACATCTCAGGATAAGTTGCATCAGTTTTGTATATGAATGTAAATTACACTGGGCTCAGGAACAGACAGATACGCAGCTATTCCAAGATAGCTGACTCAGTGGGTAGCTGGCGTTCCCTTGTCCGTATGCAGTAGTAGAGTGTGATAGGCTGTTTGTCCTGAGCAGGCAGCTATTTCTGGGTAGATGCAAACAAATTAAACAAACTAGTGTCATTTACAATAGTAGAGATTTATTCCCAATTATTTTAGGAATTATTCTTTACCATATTACATGAATTTAGGTTGCTTGCATTATCACACTGCTACTTTTTTATGCCAGCCTAAATATTTAATTTGTCTGTGCCTTTTAGTCAAAATGATCCATGAGAGCACCAAAAAACCCTCCAAATGAGCATTGGTCTCCTAATTTCTAAAGGACAATCCTTTCACATCAATATAGAGAAAGCTTATATAGATTTTTACAGAAGCTGTTTTTGACATGAAAAGTAAAAATACTGGCCTAAGGAAAATGATGGCTGAGAGCGCATTTATGGATTATAATTTTAGTTTTAGGTCTCAACAGAACAAAATCAAAGGCCCTAAAACTGCCTTCTTAACATGGTAGAGGAGCTTAAGGACCATGTCCACTGGAAAGACGACACAGACTCTTAACTTTAAAACTTGTTAACTGACAACTCCCTTCCTTCATGCTTTCAATAACAGGTCCTGATAGTTAGTACAGTAGGAAGTAAAAATAACCAAGGCACCTACTTTATAATAATCATACAACAAGCCAAGAGCAGCAGCGCTGTCCTCATCTCCATTTATGCTCATCATAGCCTTGGTGGCTGCTGTCAAAGGATTCTCCAAGTATGATTTCCAAGCTTCATCTTCGCTTGTGTAGGCTCGTCGAGTATTGAATGGAGTGTCACTTGGCACTAAGGCCACAAGTCGTTTGTTACTGTAAAAACATGAAGCATGCAATGGTAATTCACCCAGGATCCTTCCTTTTGAAACCCATAAGCCATCTTAATATTTTCTGTTGCCTAACTTTTAATGAAATAAAGTGAAATTAATCTAACAATGTCAAGCAGATTCTCTTACTATACTTTGTTATATCATCTATCTATCCTCAGACCATAATAATACACATCCACATTTCCAGAAAATCAAACTTGCATGTATCTGTCCACCAAGGATGTGTGCATACTTTCACCCTGTAATGTACTAAATATATAGCTCTTTGTGGAAATAATTTTCAAATAGATTTTGAAAATAATATATACAGACAATTTTGCATTAACATTTTATTAGCTTATATCCAATTCCCAAAATCAAAATGGAATTAATGCGATCTTTTGTCTAGGCTGAGAATTATGGTCACAGGTATGGTCACACAGTAAGAAGCAAAACCACCATAAATTGTGGTTTTCTCTAATGCCACTTGCCATTTTTTTTAAAACTGGTGTAAACTGAATCTGGAAAACCAAACTCCTGGGCTCACCTGTACATGCCAAAGGGTTTGCACTGATACAGCTATATTAATTGGCTAGGGACAGAAATTAAACATAAACCAGCATAACCAACCGGAAACTGATTCAAATCTGTAACACAACAGAAGTTCAGTACACATAAACTGCTTTCAAGATGTCCGAAACTAGTTTAAGATAAATCTGGATAGATGTAGTATCAGACTTAACTGATTTATGTTAAATAGGTTTATTGAACTTCTGTCCCAGATCCCCTCCAGACTCAAGTTAACACAGTCCCCCAGCAACCCAGGATGCTTTGCACCTCCCCCACAAAATCCCCCTTACACAGGAGGTGGGCCCAAGCTGTCTCCTCCAGTCCAGCAAGGAGGCATGCTCTAGCACCCCCCGGCTTCTAGCCTGGGTCACTGCAGGCACGTAGCTGCATTTCCACAATCAAAAGTGAACGTCTGTTCACTTGCTTATCAATTCAATTTACGCAGCTTACACTAACCAGTGAAGACTGAATCAATTCAGCCTTGGGCTTTCTGACTGTCTGTACTTGGTCATTGTGCCTGCTGACTGCTAGAATCTTCAGAAAAGGCCTTGGTTAATGTAAATAAGGATAACAATGCCCGCCTTTGTGAAATGCTTTGTGATCATATGGCTAAAGAACTACATACGTGAAAATGACTGTTGTTATTATTATACAAATCAAGTCTGAAACAGAACTTGTGAAGAAGTGTTTGAAGTGGATAAAAAGAGGGGTGTTCCAACTGGGTACTGCAGGTACTCAGTCCATTTTACCACTGGAAAAAAGCATCCAAGTTTGTTTTCAATACATGTCCCCTTAACTATATATCAGTCTTCTGAAAAAGAAATCAAATGAGGTAAACTGACTTAAAGCCAGCCAGATGTGCTCTCTCAATTTTTCTAAGCTATTTACTCCACTAGCCTGACTTCTTATGCTCGAAGGGAAAAAAATCCCAGGTTTACACATTTCTGCAAAACATGCTTATTTTTATCCTCATTATTTTTCTCTCCTAATTAGAGTCAGCCTACAG
Organism: Gavialis gangeticus; assembly: GCF_001723915.1. Taxonomy (NCBI): domain Eukaryota; kingdom Metazoa; phylum Chordata; order Crocodylia; family Gavialidae; genus Gavialis; species Gavialis gangeticus. Next base: position 162,496,194 of record NW_017728992.1, on the reverse strand, counting down.
TCCTGACATATGAAAAACTTCAACTGAAGTTAAAGTGACACTTCTGTAAATTAGTTTGTAAAATGTAAAAATTGAATTCACAATCCAAAGATTTCCTTTCCTTAAATTCCCCTAGAATGCATCCTGCCACAGAATTTAAGTTACAGCAGTTCAATTACTCATGAAAACAAACTGTACATTGAACTTGACTGCTGTCTGAAAGGGCTTTGCAAAGTGCATTTTCCTACTATACAAGTAAGGGTTTTTTGTTGCTTTCTTTTTCTTCTTTTTTTTTTGGTAGAGATTATCATCTCTACGGTACACAGCACTGTTTACGTGCAACTTTGTTTAATGAAAAACAAAATAATCTATCTGGTACATGAAGTAAAGTTTTACGAGCTGTAGGAGGGAACATTTCATAGCTTCATTTCACAACAGCCAGAACAATTAGAACTCATATAATATTTTGCTTCCATTTCAAATATCTTGATTGTAAGAAATGGCTTTCATTTTTGCCGTGCTTTTCCATGATCCCCCCACTTTTTAGACTATTAAGAACAATTTTTTCCTACATTTTCATTTGTGCAATTAGTTTCTTATAACTGTACCAGTGGAAACCAACAAATTTGTTTACAACAAACGTGAAAGATGCCAAGAATACAAGGTCTGCTCTCCTTTTCGACACTGTATTGTTAGTGACCCTCAACCTGGATTTGCAGTAGCCTCCTCCTTTGTGCTTAAGAGGTGAATAAAGCTTTGTTCCAACCCTGGAAGAGACGCTGCTCTCTAACTGAGAGGAAATTATTCCATGCCAGGATCCTTCTTTCTTGAAGGAAACTGTCCTTCAGCCAAACATGACAGTTTCACAGCATAGGCAACTGTTCATGAAATGCACAAATACTACACATTCTTGTCTGTGGTCATTTTAGCTTGTGCTCAGAGCTACAAGGGTTCTATCGTCTGTCATTTAAAATTCTCACATTTGGCAGCCTTGATTTTATGGTATGAATGCTACAGGTTTACTACAAGTTGCACCTGTTTAAATTTGTAACATACTCATCTAAAGAAATGCCAGAAACTCAATGGAAGAGGAATCTGCTTCTAGCATTTGAAGCTAGTTAAGAACTCTACTGTAGAAGGCAGCAGACATGAAAGTTCTCTCTCACAGGTATTTTAGCTATCATGTTGGGGGGTGTTCAAATATTGACAGGATAAATGCTTTGGAAATAGCTTTTAATACTGGTAAGAAAGCAGCCAGGGATAGTAGAAACTGCTGGCTGCAAAGATCCATAATCTTCAGAGTCTTCTCTAAAACAGAGAAGACTCTAAAGCCTGCGTTCTGCTGAACACAGACTTTAGCAGGACACAGCTTCAACAGAACACATTTTCTCCAGAATGTAATCTCTCTTATTGAAAAAATGCACTGCATTCTCCTCTGGTCCTGGAACTGGCCTGCAGAATGCATTATAGACAAAGGCACTCTTGTTTTATTTAGCCTAACAGACTGAAACAAAAGCACTAACAGAAATAAAAACTTCTTGCTTACCCTATTGCTGCAATCAGCTCAGCATGGAGGTAAATGGTCAGGCTTAGTCATCATCACTTAGCATTGCTAAGCATTTCAACCACTAACTATTGTAAAGCAAAAAGCAGAGCGCCTTATATAACAAATTCAGAGAATTCAGAATTCTCTATAAAATGTCTAAAAGGGCAGAGTATCTATAAAATGCCATTCTTTCCTGCCTTCTTCCTGACTAACACAGCTAACTACCTCTTCCTATTGTGTCAGAATCAGAGAGCCACACAAAAACTCCAGTATTAAAGATATTTTTTTTTTATGTGGGTGGGAGGAGGGAATGGATGGTGGTGAGGTTGGACATATCTGCTTAGCTATAAGGTAGTCAGAAAAGCAAGTAATAACAAGAAAGAAGGCTTCTGCCTGGTCTAATGATTAGAATACAGTCCCAGGTATCTTGCATTGCTAAGGCAAGAAAAACCCAAACTGCTGCATCTTGACTGCTATTGTTAACTCAACAAAGCTACTGGAGGTATGTATCTACATCCTACAGCCATAGCTTTATTTACATGTGTATGCATATGCTAATAAGTTAGGGCTGTCTACAGAACCCTAGCCATTCTAGCCATCAGTAGAGCTACAACAGTGTAGCTACATCCCCTGGCTCCAGGGTTACCAACTGTCAACAACTTTACTGTCAATAACAATAAATAAATCAATCAATCAATCAATCAAGCTAAAATTGGCTGTCAGTAAAGTCTGTAAAAAAATTTAGCTGTCCATTTAAACACTAAGCAGCCACAGATTAACTGAAGCTCTGACAGGCAGAGCAGAGCAACGCTACCTGATGTCTGAGTGGTGTAACACCCTGCAGGGAATGTTCTCTCAGCTGTATGTTGCTGCTGCTGCATCCCAGACTGCCTGTCATACTGCTGGGTCACAGGTAGCCTTCCTTAGTGGCCAATGCTAGGACAGGAGAAGCAAGGCTGGTTAGGGTAAAGCCGGCGGGTAGGCTGGCAGGGCAACGTGGTGCAGGGTGCAGTTGGAGGCATCAGGGTGCAAGAGTGAGTATAGGGCCCCTTTGGGGCAACAGGGAGGTATGCAGTGTGAAACCATCGCTGTAGTCGAGCAGGATTACTAAACCAATAACCTGTTTACTTCAAACCTTTTACTGACAACCAAGATTTTCTACTTTTTTTTTTTACTGTGGTTAATATTAAACCCCTCAATCTGAATCCAATACTACATGCAAATCTTTTGGGTACTACTGGGTACATCTACATAAGCAATTAAGTTAAAGCAATAAACTCCAGCATAGTTTGCCACCAGAGAAAACAGCTCTCTGGTGCAGCATTTATACATCTGCCTGCAACTGCAGCAGTTAAGAGCCAGGATGCAACAGCCCCGGGCTGAGAGCAGGTGCAGGGAGTCAGCTCCAGACTCCGGGTGGCAGAGGGGCTGGCTGGGGCATGAGAGTGCCGAAACTGTGAAGCCATGTGGTTGATCCCTGAGCCTGCTGCCAGCCTGGGGCTGCACTGCCCCAGCTCAAACTGCTGCAGCCCTGGGCTGGCAGCAAACTCAGGGGTCAGCCACATGGCTCCACAGTTTTGGCATTCTTGTGCCCCAGCCAGCACCTCCACTGCCATCCAGAGTCCAGGGCTGACCTCCCCTCCCTCTGCCAAACCTGGTGCCAGCATAGGACTGGAACAGTTTGAGGTGGGATGGAGCAGTGATGGGCTGGCACTTGTCCCCAGCAATACTATCCTACAGTGGAGTAAATTAGTTTACCACACCCAAATTCCAGCAGGTGTAGATGGTGATGCTTTACTGAGGAGCTAATTAGTCAATTCCACAGTAAAGCATACATGTAGATGCGCTCACTTTGTAATAATGGACATTTATAGCAATACACATTGAGAGGTAAAGATTTCTTAGCGTAAGACAAACTTTCAAATGCAGCTCACCTGATGAACAAGGTCTTGCATTCGTAAAGCTTTTCTACCTCTCTCCCAGCTATGCAGTTGGTCCAATAAGAGATATCACCCAAAGGAATCCTTGCTTCTCACATAACTCCTGGACCATCGTGGCTATCTCACTGTAACACTACCTTAATAAATCCACATACCATTTTTTTTTAAATGGCCAGAGAGAATAAGACAGACAACTCTCATGAATGGAGTCCTGTTATTATGTACACAGAATTTGCCTTCACAAGCCATATTAACAATATGCCTTAACCTTGATTTATGGACTGGGGATTTTTTCAGCGGTTGTAGGAACTGTGCAGTTCTTAGCTGCTCTGCTGCATTTGCCAATGAGAGCAAGGAGGGAAAACCTAACACAGAAAAAATACTTAAGAAATAAGTTTTGGCCACAAAGGAGAGCAAAGTGTCAACTTGGTGACTTTTTTTTTTAAATGATCTTAATGACCCTAGAAGAAATTGCTGGCTCAACAAAATATAAATTCATAGAATCAGTGAGTCAGAAGGGACCTAGATAGATCACCTAGTCCAACCCCCTGCCATGGGCAGGAAGGAGCACTGGGGGTGGGAGGGGTCGTAAGACCCCAGCCTGGTGCCTATCCAGTCTCCTCTTGAATTCAAGCATCTCATTTAAGTACCACTATACATTCACCTTAAATACAACCACCACCCAGGGGCAACGCATAGGGGGTGCACAGGGATACACATATACCCCCGGAAAGCACCAATGCACCCCATCAGGCCATGCTCCCTATGTAGCCAGTGGGCGGGGGGCCGGCAGAAGCACCAGGGCCCTCCCTGCGAGCACCCACCAGGGAGTGGGGCCACCAGCAAAAGTCACCATGCCACTTCTGGAAGTGGCACAGCCACTTTCACAGTGAGTGAGATCAACATACCACCCCCCCGACCAGTGAGATCAGCCATGGGGCACCCCCCACCTCCGGCCAGTAGGATCAGCCATAGGGAGTCCCCCCACAGTTGCTGACTGGTGTCGGGGGGGGGGGGCATGTGCCCCCCCTGACTCAAGGCACCAGACACCCATGTCACCACCCATGCTTTTGGGATAGTAGCAGATATTAGTAACTACCGTACCAACAATATGGATCTCAGACTTTTCCACTCTTCTTGTCAGCCTTCCTCCTGTTCCCCAATTTCCCGTACATGGCCACTTCCATTCAGTCCATGATGAGTATGCAAATACCACGAGGTTTAGAATGACTGAGGAAACTTTATGACAAAAGACACTAGGTCTCCCTAAGAAGGTGGTGTTGCTTAAGGGTGCCCTTTGGCATTGCTGGAGGGTCTTTCTTTCTTTTCTATGAGGGTTCTTTCAAATTTAGGGTTGTATTTGTTGGGGAGAGGGAAAGAAGTTGTGTAGGGGAGGGAGGAGGAACAGTTCAGCCCCTCTGTAGGAGAGGGGTGAGGGCCTGAAAGGGACAGTGGGGGAAAGGGACGGTGAGGATGAGATGCAGCAGTAGGGGTGAGTAGAAAGAGGTTTCTTGTAGCCAGATGGGAGTGTCAGTTGGGAATCATAACTGAGATTTGTGGAAGGGCTTGCTTGCGTGGGGATTTGGACGCAGAGGCAGTGGCTAGGGAGGAAGAAGGGGAATTTGAGTTCTCGGTTTTTGGGGTGTTGTTTTAGAAATCCTGTCGTGTGGAGGGGTTTGTTTATTGCAAACCACCTTTTGGAAAGGACAGGACATATATTTAATAAATAAATAATTGCAATTATGCAGTCCCCAGCATAGGTCTCCATAGCCACATGTCCACGCCACTACCCTCTAAGATGAGCAGCCAAAAGTAAATGGGAAACAGATGTGGCGTATGATTCTATCCTGTCCCAGGATCAGGTCATCAGACTCAGGTCACCCTCCATCTCTCCACAGAACGCACACAAAGAAAGTTCCCCCATTATTGCAGTGTGGCTCATTAACACACAGAAAGCACACATTGCCTGTTAGGGAGGACACAAGCTGAGTCCTATAAACAAATCTCATCCTTCTTTCTGCCCCTGTCACTGGACTTGGATTTCCAGGATTTTTTTTCAGTTCCTGCCATCACTTGGCTCTTGTTAAGCCCACCATAGTCCTCATGCAAGACTCCAGAATGGGAGAGCCCCCCAGCCACTTCCTGCTTCCTGCAAGGTTCTTCTCAAAGTGAATAACATGAAAAGAAGAAGAGGCTCAGCAAAGTAAAGCACGAGGAGGGGAAGGGATAGAATTAGGTTATTGAAATGACCATTTCTGACTCTTCAGTTGCCTACTTTCATTCTAATGAGTAGCGATGGAAACATGCTATTGTGATCATCTTTGGTTGGGGAACAGAATGCTGGCCCAGGTTGGTGTGCATGGTGGTGAAGAAGACATGGTTGTGAATGGGAGTTTTTTTCTCAGGCCATTCTATGCGCTGACCCAGCAGAAAGGGCTGTAAGCAGGTGTTACTAAATCACTGATGGAAATGGCCAAGAAGAATGGGTTGCATTGGGTTGGGCTGAGTTGTGCTCTCCTTGTTGCCACTCGTGGCACTGTACCCAAGCAGAGTTCTATTCCCCTCTCTTTCTATGGCTTTGTATATCCCAGAGTTTTTAGCTCGTGATATACAAATACATCAATATAGCACATAACATATATCACCGCTCTCTCCTATTTACTAATTCTGCGCTAACTGATATAAACCATGACTTTCACTAGTGCATCATCTTACCCTGGTTCTCTGTTGCCTGCTCTGCTTCAGCTCCACTGGTGCACGTCACCAATTTGCAGGAATATGCTTCCTCTGCACAAGGGTTGTGACCAGTAGCTATCTCAGTGATTAAAGGCCAAGTAGGGCTGGTTGTAGGAGATTCAGTTTCTCTTGACAAATGGCAAATGTTCATCCCTAGCACACAGGAGCTGTACCACAAATAACAGCAGAGCATTTTGCTGCCTTCTTTCATCTTACAGAGGAGGGGAAGGCCAGGCGTGTTATTTATATTTACACCGTTTGTCTTGTTTTACTTTCTTATCCCCACTGACTCATTATATGACTGTACTTGATTTAATTATTTTATTTCAGTAGCAAGATTAGGCCTCTCAGACTTGCTTCTGTTCCCTGGCTAGAGGCTTCAACAGCAACATGCTTGATCTTTGTGCATAATGCACATAAGACCTTTACTTGGTTGGGAATTTCTCAGACCTGCTGATCCTTGCTGTTCAGTTGTGTTGTGATTCTCTAGACAGATGTGATTATATAACATAGGTGTGGATCTACTATATTTACAACTGTACCTCAAATGTGTACAGTTTGGAGGATACAGCATAGTTTAACTGGAGACATACTCCAACTTGTTTCAGCCAATTCAATTCAAGTTGGTTTAGTTAAGCCACCACAATTTGTGAGTGGATTGCCTTGTATAAATTTAATGCTAGCTAACGTAGCATACTTTCACCTGTAAATTTACAGGCAGAAGATGGGCATCACATCAACCACCAAACTTAAACCACATGTCCATATTGTTCATTTTACATCAGCGTAAGTAGCATTTGTAAATATATAAATACAAGTTAAAATGCTATAACCAGTTTTAAACCTGCATACAGTAATCCATATAAAACTGTGCTGTGTTAAGAAATAAACAAATATGCATGAATCAACCGATGCATCTCAAGCAAAACTAAGGAAGTTATTCTCCACTCTACTCGCCATTGGTGAGGCCATAGCTGGAGTACTGCATACAGTTCTGCGTGCCGCACCTCAAGAAGGATGTGGAGAAGCTTGAGAGAGTCTAGAGAAGAGCCACTTGTACGATTAGAGGCCTGAAGAGCAAGTCATACAAGGAAAGGCTGACAGATATGGGACTGTTCAGCCTAGAAAAGAGAAAACTTTAGGGGGATTTAGTGGCAGCTTACAAATATATCAAAGGTGAGCATCATGGGCTAGGCAAACAACTATGCACCAAAGTGCCCCAGGGGAAAACCAGTAGCAATGATCAAACTCCTAGAAAAAGGTTTCAGACTGCATACAAGGAAAAACTTCACAGTTCGTGTGACCAGACTTTGGAATAGACTCCCAGAAGGGGCGGTGCAGGCACCTACCCTGAAGATCTTCAAAAGGAGACTGTATGCATACCTTGCTGGGGTTATTTGACCCCAGCAGTCTTTCTTGGCCAGAACAGGGGGGCTGGACCCCGTGATCTCACGAGGTCCCTTCCAGCCCTATACTCCTGTGAATCTGGAAACAATCTCTAATTAAATTGGTACAACTTTGTATGTGGATGAGACCTTTGCTAATCTGGAAGGAAAGTCCCACTTGAGTGACAAGTAACTGAACAGAGGACAGTAATGAAACAGATTTGAGTACAGTATGCAACAGATCAATGACAACAAGCATCAAGTAATGCTTCTTTGAAATACGTCCACAGCCTACAACCAAGTTTCTGAGTTTTCTCCAAGCTTGAAAGTATTTGGAACTGGGCCTCTAAAATGGACACAAATTAAGAAAATAATATAAGATAATGTCCTCACTATAGTCCTGACTTTCCTTGTTCAGTCCAGCTCTACTCAATATACATTTGTGTGCGAGTGGCAGATAATAAAAACAACATAAATATGCCATCAGTTGGAAACTTTAGAAATGACAATAAAATGTGGACCTTACCTGTATGGAGCTACCTTTAAAAGCTACAAAGAAATATAACAATGTTCCCAGCAAAACAATCCATGTAGTCTGATGCCTTGTCAAAGCTAATGCTTGAGAGGAAAATGCAAAGTCTACATAACAAGCTTATTCTTAATCCTACAGACATGTAGGTACATGAATAACTTCAGAGAAGAGCAAAAATCAGAGTATTTAGACTATTTGAAAATTAGAGGCAAAACAACACCAGACCACTTGCTCAACCTGCAGCCCTTTACTGAGGCAAAACTCCCATTAAAGTCTCTTAGTTTACTGGTAAAGACTGTTAGTTTTAGATTTGCATGCAAATCTGCAACAATTTTCCTCTTCCACTATAATGACAAATCTGAACAAGATACAACGTGTCAAAAGATTAAAAGTAATTACATTGCCTGTATTAACTTCTTGGGGTTGTCAGGGGAAGGGGGGAGAAATGTAAAATATATTTTGAACAGATACTCAATTGTAAAACAGCCTTTTAGAAATTCAGGGTCATCTAAGTAAAGGATTTTTTAAAACTTTCCTTACAAAACTTAAATTTGTATCACTAATAAAATATCAAAATAAATAAGGTATACATTAATCTTGAAAAAGTATTTTAATTATAATAATGAGCTACAGAAAAATGTATTTGACATAAAAAGAAAAATTCTAAAGAGCAAAGTCTGAACTGAGGGCCACCCCCCATTGTCAATATTCTGTCCCAAATTAAACTTTTAAAGTACCTGTGAGGTTTCAAATAAAAGTTTGGTTTAACCTTTAGTAAAAGACCACTTCTAGTTAGCTATCAATTTTTACTGATCCCTGAGTAATTACAGAAATAAGTGTTCCCTGTCATGGTAGAACAGCATTGTGTGGCCTGTCTTCAAAGAATGAGAGGCTATTTTTTGACTCTGGACCATTAGCTTAATTCAAAGCCTAATGGAGTCAATAGGAACCTTTCCATTTACTTCAAAGAACTTTGGATCAGGTCCCATTTCAGTCTCTGCACTCTGCTTCTTTTAAACAAAAACATGACATTATTGAATATGCACCTTGTTTTGGCCACTAACTTGTTGTTAAATCACTAAGCAGCAATGAAAAAGCTTTGTGGATATTTTGTATTTTAAAGCATGACCCCAACATTCTAATTTACTCAGCATTCTTACTAATAACTGTATTGACAATGCAGATCACCAAGAAGGCTTTTACTCTGAAGATGTTACAATCCTGTGGAAGGCACAGATATAACAGTTAGGGCCTTTTGGGAGATAGAACTTCTCCGATATAAAAATAGTGTTTCCCCCAAAAATTAGTTTACTGGAAAATATTATATATAAATTCTGTAGCAAGTATTGTGTTCTATTACAAAACCTAAGAAGTCGGCGGATACATTTCCTGTGAGGGAGTAGTTAGGTACATATTCATGAGTTACACGCATGTTGCAATATTTGATTTCCCCACGGTTCACACACACTTGTGGTTTAACTAGTTACGTCTTTCAGAAGCAGCATTTCTATTCCTCCTTATGTATTTCACTGCACTAGAGATAAGTAAAATAGTGTATCTACTCTGCAGGGAAAGAGCTAGTTAGCTGTTGTCTCTTATTACTTGTTACTGTTTGAGTCACCAGTTATAAAGCTATAACATGTATAGAGAGTTATTAACAAACTATAGATTCATTCAGTGATGAATCCCAGAATCCTAAATCAGCACCCAGGCAGCTGCGCTGGTCACTCATCCCCAGTTATAGCACTGCTGAACTGGACTGATATTTCTCAAAAAACAGTTAGAGGTATCAGGCAATATCCCATCCCATTGGTAGCAATGAGGATGAATTTCTCAAAGCAGCCAGAGCACAACCCACTGGCCCACCTCCAGAGTCTTTCTCCAAAGCACAGAAGAGCAAGTGGTCGTTCTCATCAATGCTTCTTCTCTAGTAGTAAGTGCCCTTCAAAAATGCTCCTTTCAACTCAGCTTTGTTTTTACGTGTGGCCACAATCTCCAGCCCTAAGAAACAGTACAAATATAACAGCAAATCATACCCTCTAGAGACCTTGATTCCTTGCAACTAAACCCAAGTTCCAAAGTCTGTGAGGTACTATGCACTGCTCAGAAAATGACTGCTTAGCCACTTGGTAAATACTTAAGACACTTTCTGAAGGGCACCAAAGTTTCCATATTTAGCAAAGTGCAAGTTTTGAGCACTTAGGGCTGCCCCTGGAGTGGTGGGATGCTCAGCATATCTGCAGATCAGACCCTCTGATTTCTCATGCTAAGTACTCACAGTTTAGGTAGTCAAAACCAATAGCTGCTGCTCAAAAAAAAGTTTGGCCTAATATTTTACAACTAAGAGAATAATACTTTACGTAATTGTAACTTGACACCAGTTTAAGAGGGAAGGATTTAGACCTTGGGTGGAAAGAATTAAGAGCTGCTAACGTAAGGGAATCTGCAAATCAGAAAAAAAAAGCTCAGGCCCTATTAAACATCCTTATTTAAAGGTAATGGAGAAACACACACCTGAGAAAACAGCTGAAAAATTTTTACCACATCCATGAAGAAATTCAGCCACAGACACCATGATGGACTAGAATGCAGTAGGACTGGCAAAGAAACAGAGGGGAGGCATCTTGTCTCCTCTGTTAAAAGGCTGAATAGCCTGTGGTTCATGTTAGGGAGTCTCATGTATAACTGATGTCCAGACCAAGTTCCTGTGGGCTTTGTAGCTGTGGGCAATTACCAGTGTATACTGAAGAACAAGCTTTGCTTCAGCTTTTCCAACTGCTGAGAGAGATTCTGCTTTAGTGGTATTTGCCACAGAGGTCTTAACAGCTGCCCTATATTTCCTTTATAGGACCACAATAAATCTGCCCCCTATGAACCTGTTAAGTGCATTAAAAATTGAAGTTCTAATTCTTCTGTATTACAAATGCATGTATTAACAGTGATCTGATGATCTACAAGTGACACACACTTGCTGTAGAATAAACAGTTATTGAATATAGGGGAAATCCTGGAACTTGTGCATTCTACAGCTGAGAGACTATGCTTCAGAGCATCTGGGGAAAGAAATTCTTCCCAGGCCACACAACCACCACTACTGTGTCCTCAAGGCTGACTTAGCTCCTCTGACTGATAAGAGCCACATTCGGGTTCTTTAAATCTGTAAAAGCATCCAGGCAGGACAGAATCTAGGCTAACGGGTGGGTGAGAGTGAGAGAATGGGCTTTATTTTTTCTTTACTGTACCTGGTTTGGCACTAGAATCAAATCCTTCAGTATTATCACATAACAGTTGGCATGAGAGAAAGCCACTGGATCCAGGGGTTAGCTCACTGGCTCTGCTTCCCTGCCACAGCTGAATTCTGGCATAAAGGGAGCACCTGTGAAGCTGTGCTGCCCAGAGGGTGCATGTCCTCAGGTGGGCTAGCACACACCACAGGAAAAAGGAAGAGTATCTTCCATGCCATTTATGCCTACAAATTAGGATTGCCTTAATGCAAAAAACACACATATCCTGTTACACTGACAAGAATTAGCTGACAGAAATAATGAACCTTCTACCTTGTCATACCTGTAGGAAGATTTTTATTTGTTAAAAAAGAAAAAAAAGGAGATACCATATGGAAGAGAATAATATATTACTCTCCTAGATTGGTTTTACACTAGAGGCAGTTGTAGAACTGGAAACTGATTTGATAAAAGCAACACTAACAGGTTTCTTTCATCAAAAATAATAATAATAGTCTTCACTCAGTCCTGCCATTAAGAAACAGCACTACCTCCGTGTCAGCAGCCAGTGACTCTCCTCCGTTTTTGGTTTCCTTCCCTGCACCTTAGGATATTTCCACACGTTTCAAAGACAAATTGTGAGTAGGCATAATTAGTGAGAAGAGCCAGTATTGTCTGAGGTAACAGCCCCCAAAATGTGTCCTCCTGGTGCTCCCCAGTGTGGCTGGTGGGATAAAGCAAGGGGGCTCCCGGCGCCACCGCTGTCCTTCCTGCGGCCTCCACACATCTTGCCTCCCCTCCCTGCCCCTGAATATCTTAGTCCAAATCCCTTCGGGTCGGGATCCACTGCGACTCGACTCCTGCCCTCCCCAGCGAAGCTGCCCCCACTGGAAGCTGTTCCTTTCTCCAGGCCTGGCGCCTCCTCAGCGCACGCGCCGCTCTGTGCACGACCCCCTCCCTCCTGCCCCTGAGCTCCAGGCACACGCGTGCTCCTGGGCCCCTTGCTAAGCCCTGGGTGGCTTCTTCGGCGGCTCCTCCCCCGGCCCACCCCGGCGCCTCCACACGCGCGCTCGTCTGTCCGCTCTGCAGTCCCCGCCCGGGGTCAGGTGGCTCCTAAATCCGGCTCTGCCGCCAGCTCCTCCCCACCTGTTTGCTGTCCCCAGCGGAGCCGCCAGGACGGACCGCGCCACCCCGTCTCCTCTTAGGCCGGGGGCATCGCCCCCACCGCCGCATCCCTCCTGCGCCCGGCGGCCACCTCCGCCCCAGCCCCCAGTCGCTCGTCCACGCGGCGCACGTGTGCGGGCCCGGCCGCACACACCGGGGCGGCGGGCAGGGACGTCCCGGCACGGGGCTGCAGCGGGCTCCGTGTTGCCGGGTCCGGGAATGAGGAATTCGGGGCAGGGGCCACGCGCAGCCCCGGCCGAGAAGCGGGGACACGCACGGTGGTGCGGGCGGCTCAACGTGCCCGACCAACGCCCCGCGGGCGGCAGCGCCGGTTCGAAGCCAGCCCGGGGGCATCGCAGC
>NW_017728992.1:162478440-162483133 GCF_001723915.1 Gavialis gangeticus | reverse complement strand
CCCGGGGGCATCGCAGCTTGGCTTTGAACGTGGCCCCGCTCCGCCCGGCCGGGGCTGGTGCGGAGCCGGGCCCCTTCCCTCCGCCGGGTCCCACCGAGGGCGCGGGCCCGGCCCGGCTGCAGGGGCAGCGCGACCTCCGCCCCCAGCCAGGAGCCCGGGCCTGCCCGGAGGGACACAGCGCCCCCCGCCCGGTGCACGGCGGAGGGAAGAAGATGGCCGTTGTGATCTAGTATAAAAGCTCTTTGTTGCACCAACACAAAAGCCCAGCGCACGCAGCACTTTCCGTCCAGGGCCTTCAGCAAATGCAGGGAGCTCCCGTAGGCTGGGGTAAATGGGGGGTCCCCCGCAACAACAACAACAAAAGGAAGGGGGAAACTCAGGTAAAAGGGGACAAAAAGTGCGGGGCAAGAGGGGGTAGCGCAGGCTGCAGCCCCGGGCAGGCGGGCGCCCTCCGCCCGGCGCCTGTTCCCGAGGAGGAAACCTAATCCCAGCAGGTCCGCAGCCACCACCAAACACAACAAACCAGTCGGGCCGATGGGCCCGGAGCAGCAGCAGGTCTGTGATCACTTACTTGTCCGTCTCTTGTGACATGTTTGATCCAATGAACTCTCTCCCCTTTCCCGGTGCCTCAGTCTCTCTGGGGAAACTGGACTTTCAAGTCTGTGCAGGTGAAGGTGTGTGAACGCCCGGGACGGCAGAACCAGAGCTACTGGTAATTCCGCTTTCCTTCCCCCGCTACCTCTCCTGCCGCCGAGGAGGTCGGACAGGTAGAGCCCCCTCCCCCTGGCTGCGGAGGAGGCCGGAGCGGGAAGCTGCGGCCCCGCACCCCACAGGTAACTTTCTCAGGAGGAGCCGGATTCTTGCACTCGAGGACAGCAGGCAGGGCCGAGCCGCGAGCTGATTGGACGGAGGCGCGCTCAGGTGAGCTGCCATTGGCAGAGGCGCGCTCAGGTAAGGCCCCTGCCGGGCTCCAGGTAAGTCAGTGCTCGGCGGGGCTGGCCCGGGAGACCTGCGAAGGAAGCTGCGCTGGGAGGAAAGGAGAGGAGAGGAGCTGGGCTGGGCTGGGCTGGGCTGGTTTGGTTTGGTCTGGGTGAGATCCCAGGTCCGTGCGGGTCTCGCCTAGGCGTGGGCCGCTCTGAGCGTGTCTACCCCACGCTAATCCTGCTCCCCGGTGCAACAATCACTTCCCCAACCTGCACACCGCGTGGCGGGGAAGGCTGACGCGGCTGCCTGCAGGGAGAGGATGGATTCCGCCTGGCTACGAGCGTTTATTGACCTCTAAAGAGGGCGGGTTGGCAGTAGTGTCACTAATGCTACCCGATGGACATGCAGGTCTGTTCCCTAATGGCATCTCCCCTCCTTCAGCCTCTGACCACAAGATCTGCAGCCCTGATCAGGCCAGAAAAGGGCACGGGAGAGGTTCTGCTTGGTTAAACATCACTGTGCAGGCTTGTTTGCACCCTGGGAGAGGTAAGCAGCTTGCCTTGGAGCTTTTCCCAGCCAAAGCCTTTTAAAAGCATCCAATGCTCTAGTCACCTTAGCCCCACACATTGCTTGCAAAGGCAGCTGCCCCCAGTCAGTGCCCCAGCAACACCTACTGCCTGCTGCTGCTGGTTCCCGTGCCATGTGACATTCCCCAGGGGAGCAGATCGACCAAGGTGCTGTCATTCTTGCAGAGGCAGGAAACAAGAAATTCTGCCAGCCTCAAACAGGACTGCACATGGTTTGGAACAACCCAGTTCTAAGCCAGTGGCTTTCACAGCGAAGAAGACATATCACCAGGAAAAGAGATCCACAAGGGCAGGAACAAACAAATACAGCTGGATTTGAAGAATGACTAATAGCAGCTGGTGTGGGAGATTTGGCACCATCTTCTAGGCAAATTCAGCCATCCTAGGGGGAAAATAAGAACACTAGAAAGCAAAGCTTGATGTCCTGCTTTATAAACATAAACTTGTCAGAGCCAAAACATTCTATAAAGCTAGGCCATTATATAATATCTTCTTCCACAGGGAAGAAACCTTCACCTGCACAGACTTGAAAGTCCGGTTTCACCAGAGACTGAGACACCAGGGAAGGGGGAGATTGGTCTTATTTCACAAGAGGATATATTAGGTGAAAAGTGTAAATGACTTTTTGAATCCTGGTATCCTTTAGTGAAAGGCCCCAACTCCTCTTTAGAAAGTGGAGTGCATGAGATTAAGTTATCCCTAAAGCATTTTACAGCCTGAATTCAGCGTCAGCCCTGTTCATATGCTGTTTTTTAGTTTTATGAAGGCGTTTATTGAAGAGGGTGTTCCTAGAAATAGTGAATGTTTTGAGCAAGTATTATAACAGATTCAGCTCTGTTCATTCTATGCAATTACAATAGCAAAAAGGCTTCCAGGAAACCAGTTGGGGACAAACCTGAGACTAAGGCCTTGTCTATATCCAAAAATTACTAGCCAAATTTGGTTAAATCAGCATACACCAGATTTAAGTCAATTAAGTCCACAGAACAATTTTCATTAGTTTCATAATCTTGATTTAGACAACTGATTTTTGGATAAAAACTACTGAAACCTGAAATACAGACAGGGCATAAGAGTTATGCACCCACACAGGAAACAGAAACAATACTTTGTAATGTGTATTTCCAATCCAAATGATCAATGCAGATTGAATTCTGAATAACAAATGCTGGCAATAAATTGTGCATTCTCCTGCCCAAAACTTATTCATAAAACCGCTTCTATGAGTAGGATAACAAATTAGAGAAAACCCAAAGTCTGCACAAGCAATAAAGAACATGGATTATTCATTACAACTGACCCCTTTCTAATAACAAATTTTGGTGCCACCATAATAAATCTGCTTGAGCCTCCCAGGGTGTGGGTCTTCAAAAAACAATAAATTATGAACACTAGCCTCATTTTAGTCTATGAACACTCTTACTTATTGCAGCGTGGCCAGGATTTCACCTGTTGGGCCCAGAATATTTTTACATGATTACAAGAAAGGCAAGGATTTTTCTGGCCCATTTCTTTTCTTGGATCAACTACGTAGTTGGGATAAAGTTAGACAAGCTTTTGAATGCAAAGCATTCTTGAACATAAAATAAGCCCATGATAAGGATTGCCTTCCTTTCCTTTTTTATTTTTGTATTTCACTAACTTTTACGATGTGATTTTCATTATCCCCAATGAAGTCTGTAGAAGCAGAGTAAGGCCAATGACCAGCACTTTTGAACATCCAACCTCAGTCAGATGGAAATGCTGATGTCAGACTTTACAGGAAACACATTTATCTGTTCACATCTGCAATTCTGGATCAGGCCCAAATTGTAATTTAAACTGAAGTTTGTTGTCCTTGTGTTGGGGCGCAATACGAAGCTGTCTTTGGCAGTCTGTTCTCAGGAGATTTCTTTAGAGTGAGCTAACCTGGAGACTGAATATGTTTCCACTCTCACAAACAAACTGGTCCAAGGTCAAAGCTCACGGTAAAGGTGAAAAATAATAGGTTAGTATTCCCACCCACTTTATGGACATTCAAAATAATGACAGTTATCCTCTCTATTCAATTTGGAATTGTTGGGTAAAGGAAAATGTGCCCTGAAAAATATCAGGTTTCTTTGGTTGTAGGAGGTTTTCTGCTCAAAGCAGAAGACTGAAATCAAATTTTATGTGCGTTGCTTTCAAGCTCTAACTGAGCAGTCAAACAAGTTCTGTCTAGTCCAGTCTTCTGCTCATTCTCCACAGTCTGCAAGGTCTTTATAAGTTATATTTGTCTATTTGTCACTGAAGTGGCTGGAAAACCAGTTAACAGTATTTTCCATCCAGACTAAATCTTGTTCTCTTATGCTATAAAAAGAAGTCATACATTGCATAAAGACAATGGCTAAGTGGTCTATACTTTAAGATCTATGTCTTGTCTGTGGAGCCTACAGAACAATTAGCATGACAGTTTTATTTACTGTTCCAGTCAACCACTGTTTTTCATACTTTGTGTTGGTTTGCTGGTTTGCATAGCAGCCGATAGTTTTGCTACAGTATTACTGCTATAAAGAGCCAGCACAGAATTCAACTGTCTACGACTTTCTTACCTTATGTTTGCATTACTTAACTTCATTTACAGATAATATTTGTGTTGTTTGGACTTGCCGGTACTGGCCGGAATACACAGGACATGCAAATAAGGTTAACTTGGGTTTCTAATTGAAGTCAGTACCTAAATTGGTTTTGAGGGAACTACAAAAAGACTACCAGGTAGATGGATGTTAAAGATACATATTTATATCCAGACAACATTTTAAAGTTCAGTGAGAGAACAGATGTTCTCTTAGTATGAAAGGATTACTGTATTTTTGCTTGCACATTGCAATGTCATTGTCAGCTGCTGATACAAACTGCATGCAAGTTCAAAGGCAGTTACGTGCCTACTAATTTTGTGACTTGCACAATATAACATTAATCCTTCCTATAGACTTCCCTTTGTAGTCATCTTCTGTATCAAACTTCTTACTGACATTTTATTTATGATTATTTTGTCCATTTTTCTTTAAGCCACATATATAGATTTAAATCAGTCATCTGAGGATCAAGGTCTAACTCATTAACTATACAGATAATTTTAGGCTAGTCTCTGTGACTGGTTTTTTTTTTCTTTTCTTTTCTTTTTTTTTGGGGGGGGGGGGCGGGTTTGCCAGACAGAACAG
>NW_017728992.1:162471113-162478139 GCF_001723915.1 Gavialis gangeticus | reverse complement strand
AGAACAGTGAACTAATTTCTAATATTCACTTGTAACTACAATAAAAAAATTAAAAACCTAAGTTAAAAATATAACTTCATTATTTTGATGTTTTCGAACAAGCCCTTCAAGATGTATGTTTTCCTAATATGCAGTATCCATGGATCTGTTAAACCACACAGAAACCCTTCAGTTTGAATTCACCAGGCTGATCTGCTTACAATCTGTTTAGCAACTTCATGCCCTTTAATGTTTACATACCAGATGTGAGTGCAGAAATGCGATGCAGTAGAGAACCACAGATCATCAAATATTTCCTAGCTATAGGACAAGACATGAAGCTTTGCTGTTTTCTGTATAAAATGATGATTTGCATCTCTTTTAAGGTAACTTTGGACATCATTTGCATAATACAGTAAACAAAATAAAAGTGTTGGTTATGGGCTGTTTTTTGAACAAGCGGGTATGGAATTAGTGTTCCTGAGAGATGCCAGATGTATAACACTGGTAACTAATGCCCTATTTATCCACAACTCAAAATAGCAGAGGCAGCAGCAGTGCTGAGGTCTCTATGATGTTTCTGTCTAGAGCTGGAGAAGCCATTTTTGGAGTTGAAAGTTGTTCAGTCTCCAAAGCAGCCACATCTCCTGCCTGTCTATTAAGCTGTCCAGTGGGAATGCTCAGTCAGAAGATGGATTGTAATATTTCTACCACATCTGGAGAGCCTCTCTGAAGGGTGGCATGCCTACCTGTTCCTTCCCTACATGTGCCAAAGCTTAGAAAGGAAGCACCATGACCTCTTCAAACCAGTCCTGAGCATGTATGCAGCACTGATGTCATGCACCATCTCAAATGTATTTATTGGCATGCACTCAGAGCTGCCTTGAAGTAGTTGCATGGCATTCATTCTAGGGATTTGGCAAATGTTGAGCAGGAACAAGTGGGTGGAATGTGCCTCATGGCACCACTCTCAGATACACCATTGGAGGTAGTTGCTGATAGACAATAGCCCTAAGCAGTAGGCGACCAATCCATTGCATGCCATTTGCTCACATTCATGGAACATCTTAGACAGCTTTTCTGTAGCTATTTTGATCCACTCAATAACTGTTTCTGTAGCAGAAGGAGAGGCAGGGAGGCCAGCCTAAGCACCAAGATGCAGGAAAGGAGGCCAGGGAAACACCATGTATCTGGGTCCAAGAAGGCAGTTCTCCTTAAGCGTTTCCAGGGATAACTGTTCTTCTGGCATGGTTTAGTACCCGCCGAGGTGTTGGAGCTTAAAGGCCACTTTATGGAAATGGGAGACTCTTCCTTAGCTTGCTCCTGTGGCCATATGGCTGAGGGCAGGTGAAAGGTGGCGGCATCTGAACCCCAAGACTTTGGGCTTGGGCCTGCACGTAGGATGCCTGCCAAAGGCTTTGGAAATATCTAAAGCCCCTGGTGGGGATGGAGGGTGTTTGCCAGTTGTAGGGCCACTTATGGTTCTGGACTGACTCACAGATTTGGACTTGATTTGGCTGATTTGACTTGGAACATGAAAAATTTCTTTACAAAAAGGAACAAACTGTTTCTGTATAATTATATTTCAAGGCATAGAAGTGTGCAGTTAGGGTACCCATACAACTCTAACACTGCCCTTTAATGATGCTGTAATGCAGTAGGGAAGAAAAACATGTCTTTACAATCAGTTTAATCTAATCTGACAACCACAAACACTAGAATCTTTAATTATAATGAGTATTGCTTTCTGTGGCACCAAGGCAGAGCTGAGGTTGTTTAAGTGCTCTACCAGTAAAAAAAATGCTCTCCCTGCACCTGTCCAGGTTTGATCCAGATTTCATACACAGGCAATGGGAATCTTTATTTTAGTCATCAAGTAGAAAATCTTCAGAATCATGGGCCATCTTCACATATAAAGTAGGTAGTGCTGTTAGTTGATTTAAACTGTGACAGGAGGAACCTCAGGAAAAAGAGCCTTTAAGATATCTACCTTTTTAAATGGCAGAAATATTTAATGAGCTTATTTTCCAAAAAAAAACTTTTGAAGGCAAAGCTGTTTCAAAGCTGCCACAGAGTGCCTTCAGTTGTGTACATGCCTAGCACATTTGTCTCCTGGGCCTGCGATTAATATTCTGGTAATCCAGATCACAGTGCACCTGATGACTCCACTGCTGCAATATGCTGTATAGACTGAACCCTACAGATGCACAGAGTGCATTCAAAAGCTCAGTAGAAGATCTAGGTCTAATAATGAATTTTCCAAAATTGCCATGACTTTATAAAAATATCCAGTTGAAGTAGTTTGACTGGGATGGTTTAGTCAGGTATGATTTTGCCTTGAATAGGGAGCTGGACCCATTGCTATGAAGAGGAACTTCTGTATCGCTAGTTTTTTTTTCTTTGGGCATTTTAGTTGTTTTCACTATCATCCAGCCGTACTTTCCTATGATCCTATGACAATCAAGTGAATTTTCCCAGGATCTTTTTTGCCCTAATATCGTGTCATAAAACAGATGAAATCTGTCCATGACTCTTTCTGGCAATCTACAATCTTTCATTCAGGGGAACATGAAGGACAGAATCTAAATAAAAGTGTGTTTACTTTCTCTGCGCTTCAGAAAACATAGTAAACAGTCCAAAGAGTCAGGAAAAAGCTTTTCATTCAGCACAGTTTAAATCAGCAAATAAAGCTTTAGTTGTACTGGCTATTATTGTCCCACTTAACTTTATAAAGTCAATACAATGAAAAGGAGAAAAAAAAGGAAAGTGACCCTTGAAAATGGCCATTTTGTAATAAAATACGTGGTCAGGGCCCAGAAACAGTCCTAGAGGCATGTAAAAAAGTGTTAGTAACTTTTAAGCAATGGCAGGATAATACTGCCCACCTTGCATTTATAATCATAGATCTTTACACAGCTGCCCTCTGAAGTAGGCTATTTTACTTGTAGGGAAATGGAGGCATCAGGGTTAGCCAGTATCACAAAGGGAACTGGTGAGAACACAGAATTCTCCTGTCCCTTGTTCTTAGTCCTGTAGTAAGGACACTAGCCTGTACCTCTTGGAGCTTCCATGTAAGTTTTGTTATTGCATTTTGCACAGGAGAATGCTAACACTTTCTCCCACATAGTTTATCTTGTTCTACTTACATAAGCTGGGAGTATCTAAGAAGAACGCTTAGCAAATTATATTCACTTCCCCACCAAGTTAAAAAAGAAAGCATAGAACCACATTCAGTCTGGCTTCTGGACAATGTAGCATGAGCTCCTGCTGAAATAACCCTCTTCACAGGCTTCTTCACAGATTTCTGGTTGCCTTGCTTTTGTTTTTAAAGCTCAGTACTTTTAAGAACATTTGGTCACACTGGGTGGAGAAGACCCTAGTTCAGGATTCCCTGCAGCCACAGACTCAGCAGGAAGTCTGTCCCCGCTGGCTCCAGATGTTGTACACAGATGCACAAGTCCATTTAATTTCTTATTTAGACCCCCAGTGGAAGTAGTTTTAGTTATTCCTAAGCTATCAGTGAAGAGATACCAAAATGCCCAATTGGTTACCTGACAACCCCTCCTTGCCTCTTTCCTCTTACCATCGTGCCCTGCACTCAGTACAGCAGATCTGGACCTCAAATCAGGCCTGCTGTGTGCAACTAGGATACTACTACAGAAGGTGGGTGGCTATTGGAATATCCCACTTAATGATGTTACCCATTTCCTTTATTCCAGTGTTTAAGACAAGGATCAGACAAAGTATCTATGTTTTCTCAAGCTTTCAGGCCATTTGAGTTTGGCAAACTTTTCCCTGTGCAACGCATGGAGAACTTTGTAAATAAAAGAGGGCTATTGTAGAATTTGCTTCCTTTACTGCATTGGGAAAAGCAAACTTCTCAATAAACTGGTTTATCCTCTACGCCTGGATGTTCTCTTTCCACTTCATTCTGTCTTCTAAATTTGTTTTTCTTTTTTCTAGATACAGGAAAAAATGTGCTCTTCCCAAGGTTGGTGAAAGTACCACAGAAGTTTCATGTGGCTCCAACCATATAAGGATTTACTGAAATGCCTTTGTTCGGCTGCAAAAACAAAGTACATGGAGATGGCTGTTTGTTTATCTAATGCACAGGCTGTGAGAGGGATAAAGCAGCAAGATTTACATTACAATCTCTCTGCCCTTCTTTCTCTAGCTCCCACACACCAGAAATAGCCTCAAGGGTGGGAAGGGAGAGGAGTATTGCTCACCATTTACTACAAACTTCAACTCCAAGCACTAAGACTTCCAAGGAGAATTCAAAACCTGCCACCCAGGGGCTAAATTACTGCCCTGTGAATGAATTCCTTAGTTCAGAGCAGTTTGGGAGGGACAGTAAAAATAGTGCTTTGACAGTGCTGGTCACTGTGAGCCAGTTGTACACGGAGGCATAAAAATTGTTAGTAAAATCCTTTGATGAAGAAGGCCATCTTCACAGCCTCATGGTTTCTAGCCGTAATGCTAAATATTATTTTGTATTACAGTAGGATCACTCAGAGTCCCAGGGATCCTAAGCTTATGCACAGGAAGAGACTGCTCGTGCCCTGGAAAGCTTGCAAACAAAATGCACAAGGCAGAGGGTGAGAGAAAGAATCTCTCATCATGTCAACCTCAGGCATAAAGAGACTTGCCAGAGGTCAGCTAGGAAATCTGCGACAGAACCAGGAGCTGATCTCCAGTTACAAATGAAACCTGTGCCAAAACCACAGACCTTCCTCTTTTGAGGACTAGATCCTGCAGAGTGCTGAGCACTGGTACTTAAGCAGTTCCACTGAAATTAATGAACCTTCCCATTGCTTAAAATTAAGACTGTGTTTAAATTTCACCTGCTCAGTTTAGGCATGTTCTTTGGAAGCCTAAGGCTGAAGTGTTCCTTCAGCACCTGTCAAGAATAAAGTCAAACCCTCAAGCATATTTCCATTGTAATTCATTCAGCATTGTTAGGCCTGACCACTAGCCACCTTGCTACTTAGTCAAATTGTAAGCCCCAAAATCCTGGGATACTGCATGGGGACAGCATAAGGAAGGGATTCTTAACTGAATAGGGAGAGACCAGGAGTAAAAGGCAGAAATAGGAGGCAACAAAAGGGCATGGGCCTGCCAGTGCAGAAAACCACAATGAAACCCCACTTTTAAGCACCTAACTTCACTCATTAAGTCATAAGCTGGAATTGAAGGCCTAAATTCCTCACACAGTAAATGAAGAGACTTTGGCACCCAAGAAGAGCATTCACAATAGCTGCATGCTTAGTGGAAGGATGTCCAAGCCAGCCCATGAGAAATGCTGAAGAGAAGGGTGGGTCTGAAATCCTCTCTGTTCCCCAGACTTAGGCTCCTACCTGCAGCAGGAGGATTTGCAGCCCCAAAACATCTTCTGGACTTGGATGTTGCCATGGTATAGATGGCTGCTCTTTTGTTTCTTTTCATCATCCTTTTTTTTTTTAGACCTGGCTAGAAAAAATGATGCCTTCACATGGGGGATGCCAAATCAAATGGAAATAATGTTACATAGTAGCACCTAGGAGTTCACTTTGCACAAAACCTGCCCCAGGTACAAACATGCCTGAATGCAGCTCTGATCGTGAGGGTCCAGGGTCCCAGAGACTGGGACCTGCTGCAGAGATTGGTTCTGTTTTTTGCAGTTGGAAGTCATAGAATGAAATGCAGAAACAGGGAAAAGAACCCAGGCCTCTTCCCCCTCCCCCGCCACTTCAGAGGTCCCTCACTCATGAGCATCTTGCTTACTCTTTCTGGCCCTACAAATCTTGAATTCTTGGCCGCATAATGATCCAGCCTCAACTGAAGGGCTGGAAACTGCCTTCATCCTAGGCTGTTTTCTAGCTTCACAGTTACTGCACTCTCCTGGGAGGTGGGAGATGTAGGGGTGAATCCTTTCTGGCTGAAAGGAGCAGGGTAGCTATTCTAACCATGAAGCCAGAGGTCAGCAATCGCCAGCACACGTGCCAGAGCATAACACTCAAAGCCATTTTGTTCAACACGCCAAACCAATCTGGGCTTTGGGCAGGTGCAGTGTGGCCACTGATCCTGTTTTATACCGGACCGTCCTGTTTTAAAACCCTTTGAACCCTGTCCATTTCTGAATGAGGAACACACTGCAAAAAGTCCTGTTTTTCAGTTCATTGGTAGAAATGCATGTCAATCATTTGTCCTCAGGATTCTGTTGACTGTGCCTAGAGGTAGGGCAGTGCACAGCCAGGAGGATCGGAGTTCCCAGCCAGGGAAAGAGGGAGGGAGGGGAAGCGGCCTTTTCCTGGTGGCCCAGCCCCTTGCTGCCAGTTGGCCAAGGGAACCCACCGCTCACCAAGGGGATATCTTGTATTCTGGGGATGTGCCAGTGGCCACTCTTATGCAGCGGCCACTGGCTATGGAGCCCAGGCTGCTTGTGGCAGGGGGCTGGGAGGCTGCAAGATCTGCTGCAAGCAGCCCGGGGTCCATGGCTGGCAACAGCTACCCAGAACCAGGCAAGCTGCAGCTTGGGGGCTGCGAACAGCTACACAGAGCCCCAGAGCCCCTGCCAGGCTCCATGGCGACAGTGGAGGTTGCACACATGCCTCTGGGCTAATGGCAGGAGAGAGGCCTGGGTAGCACAACCTCAGCCCCCTCCCCCCCGCATCCACCTGCAGGCATGTCGTCAGCGAGCTGGTGCTGGGGCTCCGGAGATGGGCAAAGCTGCAGCCTGCCAGCTGCCTGCTACAGCTGCCCAGAGCCTGGGCCAGCTCTAGCAGGTAGTCAGGAGGCTTCACACAGCTGCAGCAGGCTCCGGAGCTCCAGCCAGTTTCTGTGGCAGTAGCGGCTACAGATGCACTTCTGGTTGGATGGCAAGGGAGAGGATGGGGTTGCACTGCCCCAGGCCCCTCCTCCACCATCCACATGGAGGCACCTGTGCAGCTGACACTGCCATGGAGCCCAGCTGGGGCTCTGTGCCAGCTGCGACTGCATGCGTGCCTCGGGGCACAGGGCAGGGAAGGGGCTGAGACAGCACAACTCAGCCCCTTCCCCACTGTCAGC
>NW_017728992.1:162440255-162466113 GCF_001723915.1 Gavialis gangeticus | reverse complement strand
GCCATAACCAGTCTGGGCTCTAGGCAACTGTGGCAGGTGGCAGGCAGGCTGCAAACAGCTTCACTGGACTCCAGAGCCCCAGCGTTGGCTCTGTGCCAGCTGCGACTGCATGCGTGCCTCGGGGCACAGGGCAGGGAAGGGGCTGAGACAGCACAACTCAGCCCCTTCCCCACTGTCAGCCTGAAGGCACTCATGCAGCCACCACCAGCAATGAGGATCGGACCCCTTGCAGCTCCCCTGTGGTCTGCCCCGGCACCAAGTCAAGGCATGAGTCAAGGCTGGGATGTATTTTGGCACTCTAGCCAAAAATGTTGCTAACCCCTGCACTAAGCCATTGAGTAAAAGGCAGATTCACTACCACTACCATCTCCTCCTCCCACGTGTTTGAAAGGAAGTGCTAGTTCCTGCCATGCTTTGTGCCAAACTTTCTGCTCTCAGGGTGTGCTAGCCATGTTCTAAGCACACCTACCCAATCAGGCCCCTCAGGGGACCTATGTGCAGGGATGTATAGTTTGTAAAACCTCAAATGACTTTGAGTGTGACATGGCAAAAAGGAACATCTTAGTGCCCACGAGGGTACCAGTCCTGGGCACCTACATTTGTTTTCTGGAGAAAATTTGGGCATTTGTCACCTCTCAGGTGACTGATACAGCAGGCAGGAAGGGTTTGTGGATCATTCTTTTGGCATTAGTTACCTAAATTCTGCCTAAGTGGCACTTAAGTTCTTTTTAGCATCTGCCTCCTGGTGCCTAACCATCCTCTGCTCAGGATATTTCCCTTTCCTGGAGTGAGATACCCAAGCCAGGTTTTCCTAGTCCATTTGTGAAAAAACTGGAGAGAGACTCCACTAGCAGCTAGAATATATACTCACAGCAGAAGTGAATAGGGTTCAAATTGGCCTGGTTGGATAAGTGTCTCAACAATCAAGATGGAGACAAAATACCTACCCACTTTTGTATTGCCCCTTCAACCTGGGTCTTTCCAGAGCTTTCGTAGTTCATGTAACTCTTGAAAAAATACCCAGAAAAAACCATGACAATTGAGTATGAGGTGTGAGATAATACTAAATCATGGAAAGGCCTTCCCCTAATAGCTAAGGGGTTAGGACACTTGTCTGGGAAGTAGGGCATCTTGGTTTTAGGTTTCTCCCTCACCCAGAAGGATTTTGAACCTACATCTACCCAATTTCCCAGCACAGTGCTCAAGTCACCATGTCACAAATCAGGTGTTGTCTGGTCTAGTCTCCAGCATTGCTTTTTAAACTGAGCTACTGTCCTTTGCATATACTAGTCATTGGAGAAAATGAATGGAAAGCAGTACAGTGGGGAAGTTCCTGCCTCATTGAGAGCAAGAGTCCAGACTAGGACCCAGGTGACACATCTACACATGCTATTAAGGCAAAGCGATACAGTCCAGTGCATATCACACTGGAATGTATTGCTCCTGAGCACTGCATTTATACTTGTGCCCAAGACCGCAGCATGTTGTGCTGGGCTGGAGCAGCCCTGGCTGGCAAGGGGCCCAGGGGGTCAGCCTCCCAGCGTCAGGCTGCTCCAACCCAGCTCAACATGCTGAGGAGGGGCTGGCTGGAGCACAAGGGTGCTCTAGTGTAGGGCTAGCCAGCAGGCAGCCCCCCCCATACTGAAGCACCCTTGTACTCCAGCCAACCTTGTCAGCATCTACACGTGCATTGCTGTGGAGTAAGGAACTATGCCACAGGATAGTACCTGTATTTACAAGCACTTGTATTTACAAGTACTATTCTGCAGGGGAGTTAATTAGTTTACACTGTCCTAATAGCACCACATGAGTAGGCAGTGACATTTTACTGCAGAGCCAATTAGGCAGCTCCTCATTAAACATCTCATGTAGAGATGCCCAGAGAGTACCACTTTCCTGTAGAGCAGTCACCTCACTGAACAACAGACCTTCCACTTTTAGTCTCTTCCTCTTGGCCTCATCTTTCTCCCCTGATCACTGTCCAGGGGACTAGCTTCAAAATGAGTACTGGAGAAGAGTCTGAATAATATCTAATATATGGTGTGATGGTTCAAGCACTGTGTTAAGAAGTCAGAAAAATGCAGATTTAAATACCACTCAAATATTGGGGTTAAAGCATGGGTGTTTGCACAGCTACATTTCTCTGATTTAAAAGCACATGTGCATTACTAGTGGGTGTGTATATGAGGTTGGGCAGGTCTGTGGCTAGTGCATAACTTATACATGCACATTTATGCATCCACAGTAATACATGCTGGGGTAATAGAATTGAAATTTGTGCCAGAAACACCACTTGTGGGGCTAGAATTATAATTTGAGTGCACAAAGGGAAATAAAAGCCCACCACAGGAGGACTGGACATTGCAGGGAAGAGTGGTGGATTGGTGAAGAGTTTAAAAATGTTTTAGCTTGAGACAAAACATAGAGCAGCTCAATAGCTGTAGGATGGTGTCAGTGTTTAGCTAGCTCTGTCCATGCCACCTAGACATCAATAGGATTAAGATGGCAACTGAGTGGCAATTAAAGGAATATTAATGGCACCTCAAGAGAGAGACGTAGGCATCTAAATACCTTTAAGTGTCTGAACTTAAGCTCGTCTTGCATACATTTGCAACGTGGTCATTAAATCGTCACAATATCCAGACAATGTTTCTCAATCCTGCTCTGGTGCCAGATCTGATCTCCTGTATCTACAGCTGGTCTCAATCCATTCTTGTCCTTGTTGCTTAGAGTACTAATGAATGTTATCATCATGGGTAGAGCTGTCTATGGAAGAACAAAGAATTCTTGCAACACAAACACTCTCTTACTTGCACATGAAAGAAAAAAAATACAGACTGATGCTGAAGCTCAACATTTTAAGTGGAAACCAAAATACAATAGCTTCATATTGGCCATTTATACTTTCCTTAAGACACTTTATTCAGCAGTATCTGTATAATATAGGCTGAATTACCCTACTCTGGTTCTAACCTTGACAGAGTGATGAACTACATTCTGAATTAAGATAGCTGCACCATCAAAAATAGCTGCTGTTCAGAAAAAAAAAGTTGTAATCAAAGCAGATTAAACAGAATATTTGTAGGGCCAGTTCTTCACTTGGAGGCATGTACAGCACACAGGAATCTAGTCTATGCTAAATAAATTGGACATTGTTGTCCCTGTTGGAAGCGTCTGCTTATTAGGGATGTGTGAAACAGCACCATTTCATTTTGTCTTGTGTTTCGCCATTTCAACGGGACAGCGCTTCATTTTGAGTTTCATTTCATTTCGAAAGCACTGTCCCATTTTGTTTCATCAGAATTATTTCTCTGTTTCGACATTTCACCCATAGGCTATACTGGGGAAGCACATAACTGCCTATAACTTAGTCATTTTTGGCAGATTTGGATGAAAACAGCAGGGGTGTTAGGCCCTTCCGAAGGCATGAAGCCTCTTAAGCTTCAAGGAGATAGGTGCAGGGATTTCTGGGAAACTGCACCTCAAGCTGCTGACAAGCAAAACTTGTGTCACGTGTGTATTAAGACACAGCAGGGTGAAAGCTGCAGGTATGGTAGCCCCTGCTGAGGCCATGAAGCCTGCCAGCCTTCAAGGAGATAGGTGCAAGTGTTTCTAGGAAACTGCACCTCAAGCTGCTGACAAGCAAAACTCATGACGTGTGATTTTGTGTGTGTGTTAAGGCACACCCTCACTGGTGCTGGGTCCTCTACACGACACAGTACTAGTGTGCCCCAAAGAGGCCTCCTCCTTCCCTACAGCCTCAGTCTGGTCCACCACTTCAAATAACAACGGGTGAATTAATTTAGTGAGCAGTAGCACAGTAGGACCAGCAGCATCTCAGGCAGCCAAACTGTGACAGCCTTTCTTTCCTCTCCTGCAGGAGCTTCTTCTCCAGCAGCTGCCAGAAAACTCTTCCTGCCAGCCCTGGGGCTTAGATGTACCCAGGGCCCTGCATCCTTCTGGTCAGGTGCTAGGAAAGTTGGCCTAAGGACATGGCACTGGCAGACAAGGTCCTTTAGGTCAATCTAATCTGCTATCTTTTAGCAGACCAACTAAATAGTTAGTTACAGAAATATATCTTAGCAAGATTTTGGATTGAAACACCCTTCATCAGGCCGAGGAAGCACCTGCAGTTGGTGTGTGTGCTGTTCCTAGATGGAAGGAATAGTAAAGAAGCCAGAGACTGGCATGGAATGCAGGCAAGAAAGCCAGTCATTGAAAATGGAAAGAGCAGTGTGCAGTTTTAGTGGTCGTGCCCAGGACCTTGGGGTCTCCTCCTCCCAGCCCATACCTCCAAGTTCATCCTGGCACAGAAGCCTAGCAGGGACATGTTCTTCCCCTGCTGGCAGGTGATGCAGTGAGTGCCCTCCTTCAGCTCTGAGAACAGGGTATTAAATTGTTTTTAAAAAAATGAAAAAAGGAAATAGGTGTGGATGGAGTGAGGACGGTGGCATTCACTCTGTCCATACCTGGAGCTTGGGAAACCCTAGCAGTGGGAGGTATCACCTTTAGGAACACCAGCTGCTCCACCAAACCAGGATCCAAGCAGGTGCAGTGGGGTGTCACTACATCCCCAGCAATGCTAAACACCCTCTTTGTTGGAACACTGGTCGGTGGGCAGGACAGGTGTTTGTGGGCAACCATGGCCACATCTGGCCACATCTGGCTGCGGCTTGCCCAATAAGCCAAGGGGTCACACAGCAGTGGCTCCATGTCCTTGGCAAGATAGGCAGCCACCAAGGCCTGAGTGCTACCTGCCTGATGGTGGGGTCTAGTGCCTCTGGACCCAACCATGGAAGCCATGCCCTTGGCCCACATTGGCAGCGCCTGTGGTGGAGGAGGAGACTGGCTGGTGGATGGCATGTTAGCATGAGACAGTGGATCCCCCTCTTCCATATCCCCCCGCCTTCATCGTTCTGCCTCTCTGACTCTCTTCACTCTCTCTGACTCTGTTCACTTATTCAGGCTTTGGTTGCCGCATATGCTGCCCTTCACCCTCAGGTCACACGTGGCAGCCAGCACGTGGACCATACTGGACCACATGGGGTCAAGCCATTTCCTGATGCCCCCCTTCAGCCACCTCACCAGTGCCTGCATGTCTAGTGACAGTGGCTTGCCCCAGCCAGAAACACTGATCCCCTGGAAGCTCTCCACTTGGCTCTAAAGTTCCCTCACTACAGAGGTCACCTGGCTAAGGAGGGCATTGCCAGCACTGAGGGTCTTGGTGGCCTTGAGGAAGGGTTTGAGGACCATCAAGATCTGGGAGATGGTATCCCACTCTGTTTTGTTAAGGGGGCCACTGATCCCAATTTCCCCAAGCAAGGCCATCTCATGGATGGTCTTCTGTTGCTCCACCAACCTCTTGGGCATCAGGTATGTGGAGTTCCACTGAGTCTCCACATCCTGCATGATTTTGTGCTGTGGGATGTTCAGCTCTGCTTCTTTATCGTGCAGCAGCTTGACCCCCTTGATGCTATGGTGGAAGCAGCCTGCCACCTTCCTGCATTTTTAAATGAGCTTGCTGGTGGTGCTGGCACCATCACCATCAGCCCTGTCCCCCTCCAAGGCATCTCTGACTATAAGGTGGAAGTTCTGTGCCACGCAGCGGATGCCAACAAAGTTGGCATCATGGACCGCCTTGGCCATATTGACCCCATTGTCAGTGACCATGAACCCACGGGTGAGCTCACCCTGCTCAACAAGCAACCCCTGCACCAAGAGGTTCATGGCCCCCATGATCCTTGTTGCCATGTGGGACTCATCCATCACTTTGGTTTGAAGGAGAGCCCATTGATGGCCTGACTGGTTGCACCAGTGCCCTGTGAGGAAGAGGTAGGTGTGATGTCCACCCTGGCTGCTCCAGATGTCCGAGGTGAAGTGTAAAGCCACCTGTGGACCTGCTTTGTGCAGCTCACCCCTCAAGTACTCCCTGCTTGCCTCATACAGGGAAAGCACCACTGTCCTGCTGAAGGTTGTGCGTGCAGGCACTTGGTATGGTGGGGCCACAAGCGCCATGAGCTGCCTGAACCCTGGTTACTCAACTAAGGAGAAAGGCTGGCCATCTACAGCAAGCATTTCCCCAGTGGTCTAGGTGATCTCTCTCACCCTTGCAACAAGCCCCACTTTCTGTCCACCTTTCCCCCACTGGTCCAGGGTGGCCTGCCTCTGCTTTGGGGGGACAGGGGCTTTGGAGTGAGAGGGGGACTTCCTTTTGGACATGGTCCCACTGGTGCCAGGCTGAGGAGAAGCAAGGGCAAGGTGGACAGGGAGGGAGCAGTGCCTGTAGAAATGCATCAGCATCCCTGTGGTGTTTGTGTTTTGTTCCCTTGCCCCAGCTGGTTTTGGCTCGGCAGCACAGGCAGATAGCATATGTGGGATCATCTGCCAGCTCAAAATGAACCCAGAACACACTACGCACTCACTTCCGGGGTGCGGGTGCATATGTGGATGCTGAAATTTCCACCGCCTCAGCAGGCACAGGCACAGCAACAGGAGGAGTGGACACAACTGAGCCGCTTGCCTCCACACCCTCTACCTCAGCCTCTTCTGAAGTGCCTTCTGGGGAAGAACACCTGGCTCTAGGAGAAACTTGAGGGTTGTGGAGCACAAACTCAGATGATTTCCCCCTCCTTCCCCAGAATTTCCCTTGCTAGGGCATGCAGAGCTAGATCCAGCTCCAATTTTTCCTCTGGCACTGCAAGGCTCAGCATGGGAAGTGAAAGGGGAGTGGAGGAGACTGTCATGCTGGTGCTGGTGCAGCTGCTTGTTGTCATGGTGGTGGTGGGTGGGGTTATGGCTGGTGCTCTCGGAGGGGATGCAGACTCGGGCACTGTCAGTGGCACTGGCACTGCTCCCCTCTCCTTGCTGCCTGTACTAGTAGAAGCCTCATGGCTGCTTGTTGTAGCAAAGAGGCTGCATCTCACTTTGGGGGGGTGGGGAGGAGACTTACACCTCTCCCTCTGCACTCTCTTCTACCCCTCCCTGAAGGCTTACTTCATGGTGTGTTTCATAGTGTCTTGTCTTTATAAAAAATATATATGTATATGTGCCTTCCTATGTAAATTCTATACTATACTATCCAATATATAAATGTATAAAAATAAAAATATATAAATGTATATGTGCCTTCCTATATAAATTCTACAGTATAATATGCAATATAATTATGAAATTGCAAAGGATAAATCAATGAAAATAATAATAAAGTAAAAGGGTCTAGAAAGAAAGTAAAAGGTATTGCAGAATCCCACTTGCTAGGTTAGCAAGTAGGAAATCAAATCAATGGTAGTAGTAGCCTTCATTGTCTAACACTCCTGAGCTTCTGGAAGATAGAGCAGTAACTGACCCCAAGGCAAAAAGCACACCACTTTTTCTTATTGCTTACCCCCTTGCAAATTTGCCAGCTTCCCACATACTCCTACCAGCATACATTTTATATTTTAACCCCTTAAATGTCAATTATTATTATAACGAAAATTAAATCTGTCGTTACACAATTTCTCCCATCTATCCCCCAGAGATGTTTTGCATACCCCCAGGGGTACATGTACTACAGTTTGGAAACCCCTCCTGTAGCTCATGCAGGGCTGTTGAAATCAGTGGGATCCTTGGACATATATCCAAGACAAGATTGCACGCCTAATAACCAGTAGGTGATGATACATGACTGTCCTTTCTCGCGTATCGGTATTGAATAAACATACAGAAAGTACAATGCCTAGATGTTTTGTATCATCATACAGTCCAAAACACAATGAATAAGCCATGATTAATAGTCAAGCCCTCAGATACCACCACATCTGATCCAAGTATACTCTAAACACTCATCTTGCCACTCTAAAAGCTGCTTACTCAACTGTATAGTTGGTCTTATGAAATATATTACCCACAAAAATCTTTGCCTCTTGCTTTTTTCCTGGACCATCACAACTACAAAATCACCTCACTCCTGTAGTGATCACTGGATTCAGGAAACAGGCATATGATGAATGAGAAGAACTAACAATAACTTTTATTTTTGGAGCAGTAGGCAACCTCTGCAGACCCTTGGTTTCCTGCTCTCTAACTAGCCAGAGGGACTGTCTCTCATTTCCCAATTTTTATAGTCCTCCAAGTAAGGGGGTGGCTCTGAATTATAACTTCTATCAGTACAACCCCAACACTAATCAGCAAGGGCATTCCACCAGGGAAGTAGCCCACATCTTTTAAACAGATCATCCAAATACCTTACACAAACATACTGTAATACAAAAAGAACTGTGCAGCCCTGGTTGCCACATTAGAATCTGTTTCAGGGCCCTTATGCCTTTCTCAGATCCCTGCAGCCATCTTGCTAAGACCTTCAGCGCATACACCTAGGCAGAGTTATGGAAGATCAGAGGCTGCCATGGACCTGTCATCCCCACTTTAGACCACTGATCCAAAATCCAAAGGCCAGAAAATGTCTCGATGTTCAGTGACACAGAAGTTGTAGCTTTTGCCAGACAGCAACATGAATAGGGCTGCTAACTGCCTGCCACCGCAACATGAGCACCTTTTCTGTCAGGGTGAGGTCCCTTAGTCTTTCTTCAAACAAGAAGTGTTCATAAGGCAGTGGAGGATGCACTTTAACGTCATGTCCAGGACAAATTATAACCCATATGAAAGATAAAACAATCTCAACCTATACTCAAAGATTATACTTTGACAGAAATTTTCTCCAAGCCCCCACCCATTGGAAGGCTTTCAAACACCACCTCACCTCACCAAAAGTCATCATCAGAAGGAGTCTTAGCTAACTAATGCCAAATGGAACCAGACATCTCTAGAACAAATGTAAAACCTATCAACACACTACCATTAGTATCTCAATCAGGATGCTCTACATCAGGGTGGGCAAAATGTGACCTGTGGGCTGGATGTGGCCCACCAGGCCATTTTATCTGGCCTGCGGGACCCCTAAAAAAATTTAGAAAATTAATATTTATCTGCACGTGGCTGCCTGTCATGTGGCCCTCAATGGCTTGCCAAAACTCAGTAAGTAGCCTTCTGCCCAAAATAATTGCCCGCCTCTGCTCTACATCCTACACATGCCTACCCCAACATCTGATAGACCTCATTCGAAATGCCAAACACCATCAAAAATCATGGAAATTATGCCAAATACCATAAAAAATCATGGAAATGATGTGGGTGAAACTAAACATCCACCACATTCCAAAATAAATTTCCACAGAAAGAAGACAAAGGATAGAAAAGCTCCATCACAAAACAATCACTTTATCTCCTTGTCCTCAAAGTGAATATTCAGAAGTTCTGAACAGATAGTCATAATCAGACGACAAAATCATTGGACTTCACAGAGACATTGGTTTTTATATCCCAATTACAGCTTACTGCTCAGCTCTCCCACTATTAATTCCTCCTCGTTTCTCAGGTGATAACTGGCCACTTCTCTTTCAAGTGGTTCAATTATTTAATGTAATTAGCATAAAGTGAGAACTATTGTTCTAACTTGCACTTAGCTTTAACCATGACTACTCCTTTCTCATACCTGATGAAAAGCTCTTGAAAGCTTGTCTCTTATCTCTCCTAACTAGGTAACTGGGTCCAATAAAATATTACCTTACCTCATTAACCTTGCTTCATTTACATGTGGTATAATCAAGGAACTTGTTAGGTCATACTCAGTAGGGCTGTGTGAAACAGCACCATTCCATTTCACCTTAAGTTTCAACATTTCGAAGGAACCATGTTTCATTTTGAATTTCATTTCGAGTCGAAACAGCTGTTCCATTCTGTTCCATCAAAACAGAAAGGCTGTTTCGACACTATTTTGAGTTTCGCTGGGGATGGGGGAGTCAGACCAGGTGGGCTGACTTCCCAGCTCCAGCGCTAGATCACGCCGAGGTCAGCAAGGCAGCCCTGGGCTGCCCCTGGTGCAATCCAACATGGGGGATGGGAAAAAAGCCCAGCTGGGCTGCCTCATCGTCCCCAGCATGATCTAGCATGGGGGACAGGGAAGCAGCACAGCGGAGCTGCCTGCTAACCCCAGCATGATCTAGCACGGGGGATGGGAAAGCAGCCCAGCTGGGCTGCCTTCTTCCCCCAGTGCAATCTAGTGGGGGACAGAGAAGCAGCTCAGCTGGGCTGCCCCCAGCGTGATCTAGTATGGGGGACCAGGAAGTAGCCCAGCTGGGCTGCCTCCTTCCCCCTACCAGATCTTGCGCTGGGGATGGGAAGTCAGCCCAGCTGGACTGACTTCCCATCCCCTGCCTATGGTCATAATGTTGCAACTTGCAAAACGTTTTGACCAGCCTCATTTTGTTTCAAGGGTATTTCAAAGGCCTTTGTTTTGTTTTGGTTTTGCTGTTTTGACCTCAACATTGGTCAAAACAGTGTCAAAATAAAACGGCTGGCAAAATTTCACACAGCCCTAATACTCAGGGCTGCAACTTTGCTGATTATATTAGCTATTATCTTGCAGTCATCTCTTATTTTTATTGTGCTGGAACCTAGAGATCTAGCAATGGTGAAGGTGTGTGGATGCTTTCAATTATTTTACCTAGTCTGGTTCATACAATAGGACAAATGGTAGCACCTGTTCTGTGCTATTCTCTTTGGTTCCAGAGCTTCTGCCATTGCAGCCATGGGTGCCAGATGAAAGAGAATTTCTGAACATCCTCAGAGTAAACAAGGTAAACTCAAGAGGTTGACATGAAATTATCTTGTAAACAAACAAATGATGATAATGGAAGTAAGTGTTTGAACTTTAAGACAATGCTTTGAGGTTCCTGATCAGCCTTTGGTCCAAATAGCTTTCTAGCAGCAGTTAACAGCATGCCACAAAGCTCAGAAGTCAGCAGCTGCTGGCCCCTGATAAATATAGTTTTCTGGCAACATAGATGGGCAGTTCTTGCTGATGTGTATAGACTGGAAATAAATTTTTATAAGCATGATCACTGATACAATAAACCAGTGTCATCTTGGCTGCATAGCTAACACTGATGCCAGGGAAAGGTGGACAATAGAAATATTAGTTCTTGCATTTGGGCAATGAGTTAACCCTCATCCATTCTCATGAAACCATTACCATTGTTGGTCTCATGGGGTATCTTGTTACCCCACCCACATGAACAAAATGGAACCAGTGACAACAGTATAAATGTACCAAAAACTATTTATTAAACATACAGATTGTTTGAAATAGTATTTATGATGATTTGAACCCAAAATATTATTTAACTAGAACTATGAACAAAATTTAAACTTTTTTTTAGAGTTTCAAAACATGAATGAACAGTTTGCTAAGTCTGCAGTTCACACTATTTTCAAACTAATAATTACTTCCAAAACCAATTCCTAACTATTTTAACTAAATATTGGATTCCTCACAAAGAAGAAGTGTTGAACTGTGTGCACACAGGCAAATCGTTTACAATCTTTGCATTGTTTCTGAATTTCATGGTCATCTGTCCTTGGATAAAAAGCACAATATCCACTCATGCTTGTAGAAAGTTCTACTGGGGTGCATTGTGGCAATTTGTAATTTAGGGCAGTCATACCAGACTTGATGGATTTAGACAGATTACATGTATCCATCATTCTTAGGTTTATTTGTCCATCTATCAACTGTTCTCCAAGCTCCTGCAAAAAAAAGCACCATCTTCTTAAATGTGATCTTTGCTTCCAGTTTGCATTGCAGCCTAGCCAAATGATGAGGCTGGCAATGGCAGCCACATCCAGCATATTGAAAAATAGTGTCATTGACCACCTGTTGATTTTTCATGTGCACGTGGTCATACAGACTAAGTGGTCAAGGTTATCCACCCCGCCATTTTTATTGTAGCCATGGATGATGCCCAGCTTTTTTTGCTCTCCACCCACTGACAGGTCATGGGTCATGCTTGACAGCAACAGCACAACTTTGGACTTCTTTGGAACATAAGAAACTAGGGTGACTTCCCCATCAAAAGCAAAAGCGGAGTGGAGGATGGCCATCCATTAGTTACCATGGATACCTGAAGTGGATATGAATGAGGTGTGAATTAATGCTGACCTTTCAGATGCATCCACCCAAAGTGGTCAAACAGGTCTAGGCCTGTCATTTATATAGAAACTGCATTGAGGTAACAAGTTACCCAAATGCATTAACATGGGCTTGGGGTAAAGTTTTAAGTCATATGGAAAAACAAATTCACGCCTGGGGTAGCATGTTACCCTGGGCAGTTTTTCATCCACAGAGAGCAAACCATTCATGTAACCTGGATGTTCTTTGGGGATATTGTGCACTGTGGTGCTAGTGACAACATCCTAAAAAGAAATTTTTTTAGAATTAATTAACTTTAATTAATTAAAATCAATGCACAAAATGTGTGTCTGGGGTAGGAAATTACCCCATGGGAACGTATAAAAGTTAAGCACTTTGATACTTCTATGTTATAGTTAACCTGTAGGTGGTGATAAAAACAAATTGTTCTTTTTACTTATGCTTTAGACTTTGGTCATATCTGGAGGTCCCATCCTCCCACTGTGCTGGGGGACATGCAAAGATCAAGTCTGCCAACCAATATTTTTTTTTACTGACAACCAAACTTTTCTACTGACATGTTTTACATAATTTAAATGTCCTCTCTCAGACCCTGGATGGCAGTTGAAAAGGCTGGGTTCAAATTTAGGGTTTTAACACCAACTTTCTAAATCAGGCTTGAGCCTCCATCCAGAAACCTGGGAAACAAATACATAAACATAAACAAACTTCCCCACTTACAAGCACCATTAAACTAAGGTAGACTTTATTACAGGGGAAATAGGAATAAGCACACAACCTTAGAGAGAACCTTAACTATTAAACATTAAGTGAAATGCAAATTGTTACTGTTTTGCTCGACTGCAGCAATGATTTTACACCCTGCTGCCGCCACTTTAGGGGTTCCCTACCTATTCCCACACCCTGGTGACCATCACTGCACCACATACCACGTTGCCTACATCCCATCCCACACCATCCCATTCCCCTTATCTCAGCACAGACCTCCACTCACTGCCTCTGCCCATTCCTGGCTCCTCTTGGTCCTGGACACAGCATCCTGCCTGGTGCCTCAGTCTTCCTGGGATCAAGCAATGCTGCCTAACTTGGAAGCAAGCTGCCTTACAGGTGGGCAACAGGATGCAGCAACAGCACATGCCTAGATGGGAGGGGGCTATAGAGGCTCCCCTAGGCCACAAAGCCCTGAGGGAGAGCTCCCTGCACCAAGTGGTGCTCTCACTCAGATACAAGATGGCACTGTGCTCTGCCTTGTTGGTTCATTAACACTTATACAC
This sequence comes from Gavialis gangeticus, assembly GCF_001723915.1. Classification (NCBI taxonomy): domain Eukaryota; kingdom Metazoa; phylum Chordata; order Crocodylia; family Gavialidae; genus Gavialis; species Gavialis gangeticus. The sequence goes on along the minus strand of NW_017728992.1, from coordinate 162,452,811 downwards.
AGCCTCGCTCCAGTGATGGATTTTCAATCAAGTCCATGGTTTCTTAGTTTTTTATGCATGGCTCAATTTTTATGATGGACTTTTAGACAAGTGTTTTAACCTTGATTTTTAAGGGACTATCTATAAATTTACAGACAGTTCTCAACTCTGCTAGAGATTCCTGCACTCTCAAGGGCTCTCACTTCCTTTTCTTTAAACTGCTTGTATTATGGCCTGATCTAAAACCCATGTAATGCATTGGGACATTTTCCATTGACTTCCATGGGCTATAAATCAGGCACCAGAAAGGCAGATACCCTGTATATGGCTCAGCCTGTAGCCTCAGACAAATCCTGTCAACAATGGAAGAGGACTGACTCCTCAAGGTTACAGTGGCTTCCCACACCATCATCTGCTTCAGCAGGAGTTGGGGTAGCCAGTTTGATTCATTTAGGTATTTAGCCCCTTATTCCTGTCACTGCCTCTGCTCTGTCCTCCACATGCTGAACTCCGGCATAACCCAGGATCCTCACATGCTCTTCTGGCTTTCATTTTCCCTTTTGCCCTTATACTCACACAGCAGGACTATCCAGATTTGGCTGGCTGCTAGGCCTGACATGCCAGCAATATGGCAGAAATTACTCATGTACATAGCAATGGTAATGCCAGTTTTATAGCAATGCCGATAGCAAATCCAGAATGGAACAAAACCAAATTATACCCAGTTTAATACAAAAGTTTCTAGCCATTTGCTCAGATGATTTAGAGTAACAGCTGCCAACTAAGATACTTTTGCATAGAATTAGATTGGGTTAACCTATGCCAAATGAAAGAAAAAGATAAATATACACAAACTATTCAAAGTTTCAGGTGCTGTGAGGCTAATAGGGAAAATCACCAAAAGATGCTTTCATAGTGTGGGGGAATTGAACTTTATGGGATTAGTGGGTAATTAGGGGCTGACAGTTAACGTGAACTACAAATCCCTAACTATCCCAAACTGAAGTAGTTAGAGCAGCTCCATGGTATCAACCATCCTTTGACCTTGTTAAAGGCAATTAACTACCTTTGGCAACAGAAAGTAAGTGTGATTATGTGGATATTTAAACAGTGTTAACCGCAACAAGCTTGAGTTCCAAATATATAAGCAGTTTGCCAACCCCATATGCAGAGCCTAACCTGTCTTTATGCAAATACCCAAGTCTTGTTTTCTCTTTTTCCATTCTTTTCCATGCCAAGTTCATACCAGTTTTTCAACATTGCTCATGATTTTTCCACATGATTTTGGCCACAGCTATAGCCTTTCTTGCAAAGGCATGGGAAGCCCCAGCCATTTTGCAAATTTCATCATTATGAAGACAGGACTGAAAGTATAGAAGCTAGGAGTCAGCCTTTCCAATGGTCAAATCCACTTACTTCATGACACAGGTAATTGAAACAAGCCTTTATGATATTCCAGTTTGAAGAGTCCATAGCTGGTACTCAGAAGTTTTCTAGCTTCATTTGCCATATCACTTGTGGACCCTGTACTGACAGAGGGGATCCAAACTGGTTTTCAAACTGATATACCCAACAGGGAGACTGTTTTAGTTTAACTGGAGGACGACATCAACATACAAATGAGGAAAAATATGGTGGCAGCAGCATTCAAGTAAGAGCCTTTTTGTAGTAGATGGAAAGATACGTACATCAATACATTTATACTTACTTTTGTGCATGTACAGAATATATAAGGTCAAATTCATTCTTGTCCCAACTCTGGTGAAGTCAGGAGTTATGCCTATTTATAGAGGAAGTGAATCTGGTTCAAAACCTTCAAAGGTATTAGAATACTAAACCCTCTTTTAAGCTCATATCTGCCTCTGCGAGTTCTAGTTGTAATAAGAGTGAAATCACAGAAGTGCACCAATAGAGATTTTTTGGGCCGATACCATTGGCTGATTTTTAAGGATCCATAACAATGGATACTGATCCAATTCTGATATGCAGCCAGGCAGCTTGGAGACCAGCGTCAGGCTGGTAAGTCTGGTGTGGGGGAAGGGGTGGGGGGGAAGGACTGGGTGTTGTGGGGGAAGATCGAGGTCCCCATGGTGAGGGAGGGAGTGGGGCTCAGGGAGGCACTGCTCTACTGGGGTGGGGCAAGGTGCAGGGTGGAACCATGACTCATGCAGGGGGCACAGGGAGGTGGTGGCAGCTCCTACTACTGCACACACCCCATGAGGACATGGAGGGCATGTGCTCCTGGATCTGTGTGGAGTGGGGTGGGGTGGGATGCCACTGTGGGCTGGGGCTGTGCTGGACTCTTCCCAGAGGGGCCTGGGCCTGGGCCTGGGCCTGGGCCTGGGCCTGGGCCAGGACAGGCTGTGCTGTGCTGTGCTGTGCTGTGCTGTGCTCGGGGTGGGTGATGGTGGCATTGGGAGCAGGGCTATGGGACGGGGGCTACAGCCACCCCAAATTTGCTGTAGCCCCCCTTCCAGTACCACTACTGCTTTCCTGAAGTGCAGCACAGCCTGGTCCAGCCCCCACCGGGAAGAGCCCAGTGCAGCCCCCAGTCCCAGCACGCAGCAGCATCCTGCCCCACCCTGCGCAGATCCAGGGGCTCCATCCCACGCCCACCCCGCCCCAGCTGGGCAGCACCTGCCCCAACCCCACTCCCTCCTTCACTGAGGGAGCCTCCATCAGCCTCCCCACAACCCCTTCCCTCTCCCCACTCATTCCCCTGCACTAGACTAACCAGCCAGATGCTGGTCTCCAAGCTGCCAGGCTGCGCTGCTGGCCCCACGCATGCTGTGGCTGTGCACATGCACAGGGCATTTATCAGCCACATTATCAGCTGCATCAGGCAAAAAAAGCTGATTTCCAATATGTTCCCTATATCGGTGCCAATCTTATATTGGATCAATGTATTGGTGCACCTCTAATTACAACCCATTATTTAGTAATGTTCTGAACACAGACAAAAGAAATTTCAGTTGTCCAAGTCACAGTTTCATAGTGCTTAGGTCCAGAAGGGACCTAAACAGATCAGGTCCGACCCACTGCCCCAGGCAGGAACGGGTGCCGCAGTCAAATCACCCCAGCCAAATCATATCACCCCAGCCAAATATCTGTTCAGCCTCCTCTTGAAGACTCCCAAGGTAAGAGATAGCACCACCTCACTTGGGAGCCCATTCCGGAGCCTGGCAGCTCTGACTGTAAAGTAATGTCTCCTAATGTCCAGCCTGAACCTTCTCTCTAACAATTTGCGACCGTTATACCTAGTAACCCCAGGTGGTGCCCAGGGGAACAGAGCCTCCCCCAGTTCTCGCTGGTTCCCCCGGTGAGTTTGTAAACAGCCACAAGATCCCCTCTCGGCCTTCTCTTGTGGAGACTGAATAGGTTCAGGCCCTTTAGCCTCTCCTCATAGGGCCTGCCCTGCTGCCCCTTGACCATACCAGTGGCCCTCCTCTGGACCCTCTCAATGCCACATCCCTCTTCAAGTGCAGCGCCCAGAACTGGATGCAATACTCCAACTGCGGCCTGACCAATGCCGCGTATAGAGGAAGGATCACCTCCCTGAACCTGCTTGTGATGCATCTGCAGATGCACGACAAGGTACGGTTAGCCTTACTGACTGCTTCCTCGTATTAGTGGCTCATGTTCATCCTGGCGTCAACAATGACTCCAAGATCCCTCTCTGCCACCGTGTTGACAAGAAGGGTGTTTCCCAGCCTATAGGTGTGTTGCTGGTTCCTTCTCCCTCGGTGCAGTACCTTGCACTTGTGTACATTGAACTTCATCCTATTCTCATCCGCCCACCTTTGCAACCTGTCCAGATCTAGCTGGATTCTGTCCCTTCCCTCAAGCATGCCCACTTAGCCCCACAACTTGGTGTTGACAGCGAATTTGGACAGTGTGCATTCCATGCCCACATCCAGATTGCTGATAAAGATGTTGAACAGTACAGCCCCAAGACTGAGCCCTGGGGGACTCCACTGCCCACATTCCTCCAGGTCAAAAATGACCCATCCACCACTACTCTCTGGTTATGTCCATCTAGCCAATTTGTCACCCATCTGACTGCATAGGCATCAATGCCACAGTCACCTAGTTTTTTAAGAGAATGTGGTGGAAAACCGTGTCAAAGGCCTTCTTAAAGTCCAGGAAGACGACATCCACCCCAACACTTTCGTCCAGGGACTTTGTGACCTGATCGTAAAAAGCAACCAGGTTAGTCAGGCAGACTCTGCCCTCAATGAACCCATGTTGGCTGCTCCTGAGCATTACCTCCCATGCTGGGGCCTTGTAGATGTACTCCTTAATAATTTTCTCAAAGGTCTTCCCAAGTACCAAGGTAAGACTGACTGGCCTTGGGGTCCTCCTTCCTCCCCTTTTTGTATATGGGGACCACATTGGTCCTTTTCTTTGCCAAGCCATGTGGGCTTCTTAGCACTCTTGACCTTGGGACATCAATTAGTTGACTGAAGTCATATTTTGACATTCAGGTTGAAACACATTACTTCCATAAGGTATGAGTTATGCCTTCCAGGACAGAAATGTAGCCATGCCTATTTATTTATTATTTATTCAATAGCAATGAAAACTGAAAAGTTTATTTTTACAAGTATATTTCTTACTTTAGAAATGAAAACAGCAATTTAAATTTGGCATACCCTGGGAGGTTTAAAAGACAAGACCCCCCAAAAAAGTGTATTTTTTATAAATATAGCATTTATTATTGGCTGGATTTACTGGATAAAGATTTTTTTTTCCCTCCCAGTAATCGTGAAATAAATATGAATCTTATACATTTTATTGTTGCTTAGCATTGCAATGGTGAAATTGTTATTCAGTGGTGGGTAGTAGTAAAATCAGTGTGAACTGTATTAGTTTCACTCCAGCTTACCAAGGCTTCCTGGGACCATGCAAGGTACCTGCTCTTGGGGCACTAGGCTGTCTGAGAATCAGGAGGTTTGAGGAAGCCAGCTGGCCCAGAAGCCCAGATGCTCGGGGTTCTCCAGCCCTGATACAGTCAGTTTGATGAGGCTGCCACAGAAATCCCTGGCATCCTGCCTGTGAGTCCATGAAGAGTTCAACAGGAAAAATGTGTTTCCATGACACAGTTCATTTGCTGAATTGGCATTTTCTGACGTAAATGAATGTTGGAAATTTGAGCAGCCATAGCATGTACTGGCAATGCATGTCTCAGTTTCCATATAATGGTCACTTTAAATGGACGTTGTTTGCCTTTTATACATTAAAAAACCTTTTTGGGGGAATGACATGCATTTTATGTTAAAAATATATTAATCTTGAATATTATTATTGGCCTCAGATACTATGGTATTGGCTATCAGTATAGATAATGCTTTGCAGACAGTGCTTAGTTGACACATTTTCAGCCTTAAATCCATCTTAAAGTTTTTTATCTGGAAACTTCCTTAGTTTTCTAAAAGGCATGAGAAAAATAGCTTTGGTGACCACTGCTGGTTTCAGAGGCAGAAATGTATTTGTGAGTAGACTCCACAGAACAGCCATGATTGAAGCTGTCCTGAACTCCCACCAGCCAACCTTACCACAGAAAGAGCTCCCTTTCAGGAGAGGCAACAGAATCATTAAATCATGTACTACCACAGCTCCAAATGTTTTGCCCTTTGTCATATCTTGTGGTTGCAAGGGACCCACTCACATTTCCCACTCCTTTTTTTACATTTCCCCTTCGTAAGTCCCAAGTGTCTTCTCATCCCTCTATGACTGATAGCTTGCCAACAGCCCTTGGGCTGTAGCATGATTTTTTTCTCCCTTTACAGAGTTTGTTGACTTTTCCATACTTTGCTGACCATCCATTCTACTGCAGTGTTGTGTTCACATTTTTTAAATATTAGTAACATAAGCCACTGCAGAATGACTATAAATCCTGCAAGGGTCTATTGTCATGGTCCAAAGTTCTACTAAATCTCATTGTTGCAGAGTGAGGGAGAAGTCTCTGTGCTCTCCGCCCACACACACACACACTCCCCTTCCCTGCAGTGCAGCAGGGAGCAGATGGACTGCCAATTGCTGGGGGAGAGAGAAAACCCAGCCCCAAGTGGAACTAAGAGAAGCCTCGGGACATACTCTTACTTAAGGTGCAGCAAAGAAGCCAGCAGATTGGCCGTTAGGGAGATAAGCAGCAGCCGTGGAGACTAGAAGCAGGAAGATAGAAAGAGAAAGTGAAGCTGCCAGGCTGCAATACTTGTGGACAGGGGTAAGAGGAGCACCAAGGTTCCTGTTCTTTTGTTGTGTTTACTTCTGTTGTAATACTGGTGGTTTGTGGAGGGAGTGTAGGGGTGGTGGAGCTCCCGGCCACCGAGGCCCTGCTCAGACTCACAGGGCACCCAAACTGGCAAGTCTTGCCATCCCTTAAATGGACAGGCCCAAATTTTGAACTGTGTTTTGGACTATAACTACAAGTATAAATCCTGCCTATAAAAGGGGTTACATGTAATTCATGGTGAACTGCCCCCTGTTCTGTAGATCAGTGGTTCCCAATCTTTTTAGATTCTGGACTGGAAGTGACCATGAACCAGAAAACTCAGTATAAAAAAGGGTTGGCTGCCAGTCCACAGTATGCCAGTCACTTCCAGGCTTCTGGTCTGGCAGTCAACCCTCCTGCAGACTGGCAGCCAACTCTTCATGGCCCAGTATGAGGCTGTGGCCTGGGGGTTGGGAACCTCTGCTGTAAATTACAATTCAACATCAAGTCATGGTGGGCAAATAGATAATAGAGGCAGTGACACCCCTAAATCAATTATGGTCTAGGGAGTACCCAGTTAAGGGCACCTTCCCCCAATGCTGCCACCATGCATAAATGCTGGGAGCTCAAAAAGAGTCATATAGTTCCCCCACCATTCAGCCAAAGCACAATACAGACATGGAGGGGCACAGCCAAGTTGCATCTAATGATATAAACCAGGGGTTGTCAACACGTACTTGAGAAGGTGTACTCGTGGGTGGGCAAGGATGAAGTGCTGCCACACACCATCCCGTGCTGCTGTGCAGGTGCTTCCCACCTCACTGGACATGGGGGGCAGGAGAAGCTCACACATGACGGCTGCTGCTGCTCCACATTCAGCTATGCACCACCCCCCGCTCTGCATCTGGCCGCCAGGAGTACACTGATCTGCACCCAGCCACCAGGGGGTAAACTGATCCCAGAAGGTTGAAAACCCCTGATATAAACAATAAAATCAAATCATCCACTTAAAAAAAATTAAAGAGAAGAAAACTGCATAAGAACCAACTAAGACCGAAGTCTTTGCCAAAGACAACTAATAACATCCAAATAAGAACTTTACTTAAGAAAATACAGTACTTGAAGTAAAGTAAAAAAGCATTCACATTTGAAACCATCATCTATAACAAATGGCGTGTCCAACTGAGTTCACTTTCAAAATAAAATGTGAATGGATAATTCACAGGGCAATGGCTTAATCACTGAGGGTCAAATCAAGATTATGAATCAGAAGTGAGTTACAGCTTTTGTAGAAAGAAATGACCATCAAGTTCAAGTATCTCATAATAATCATCACTAATCTGTTTTACATTACTTCATCTTCCCCTCCCCTTTTTTGGGGTGATCTGATAGCTGGGTGTTTCTAAATGGAACACAAAATGAAGCTGTATCTACACGTATTGCTATTTAGTCAGAATTGGCTTCACATTGTGTTAGGCACAATTGAGCCATTGTAGGTAGATACAGTTGTTGCCCCAAAGAGGTTACAATCTCAGAAGCCAAGGAGCATGTTAAGGCTTGCCAGGTAGGAATCAAATATGCACAGAGTATATGTATACACAATGGCTAGCTTTAGAATTATTTATTTTAGCTGTATTAACAACATTGACTTTCCCCTACTGCCCTTCAGTGGAAACAGCATGGCTGATTCTCTAAAGAAGTAGGTGAGGGGAAGGGGCATCAAGGATAACAGGGTAGCAACCTGATGGGTAAGTTCTAGAAGAGGATTCTGTGTACATTGGGTAGCATGGAACAAAGTATCAAAGGGCACATCTACACGAGACACTTTACTATGGAGCCAACTAATCAGCTCCACAGTAAAGCATCACCATCTACACACGCAGTGCTATTAAAATAGAGTAAACTAATAAATCCTGCCATAGGATAGTACTGCCCCACACAAGTACTATCCTACAGCATCATAATTTAGTGTGCTGCACCACACGTGTAGACAGTGACTGAGGCTGGCTGGGGCATGAGGGTGCTACAGTACGGATCTGCCTGCCAGCTAGCCCTGCACTGTAGCATCCTTGGGCCCTAGCCAGCCCCTCTGCAGCGTGTTGAGCCAGGGCAGAGCAGCCCTGGGCTGGCAAGCTGAGCCCCTGGGTCCCCTGCCAGCTGGGGCTGTGCCACCCTGGCTCAACATACTCTAGTCCTAGGCACATGTGCAAACACTGTGCCCGAGAGCAATAAACTCAAGCACAAACTGCACCGGAGTTTATTGCTTCTAATAGCATGTATAGATGTGCCCAAGGCACATATATGTGAACAGTTGTCTGTCTGACCCATGGAAATAAACTTAAAAACAAGCAAAGTTGTCTTTTGTGCTTTTGTTGGTACCTGTCATTGTTGTGGTGTGTTAACTATTTTGTGCAACTAATAAAGTCTCTCTGTTATAAAAGTGACATCTAACTTTTTTTTCTTAGTATAACCTATTTTGATGAGAGACCTTAAAAATATTATAGCTACAGCAGACTTTCTTTGTATGGTTGCTCATAGAACAGCTGATGAAAATGGCTGCCTTGTGAAATTAGCCAGAAAAATATGTAGGTTTATTTTGTGGTGAAATTGAGCCCTAGCCATTTTCCCTAGATGGCATTTCCTAGCTTTTTTTTTATAAAATGCAGAGGGAAACAATGGTGATAACTGCTACAGACTAGCTGGACAACTTTGACTGAAGGCTGCACAGACCTGTGTATGGAGAGTCTCTTGTAAGTAAGCTGAGCCTGTTTTGTTCTGCAGAGCAAGTCTGAACGGGAAGAAACGAAGAGGAAGTGCCCATCCCAGCTCTTCAAAATGGCTCTGAGCTGCCTTTTACACAAGGTTCTTCCGCCTCAGGAAATTTTCTACATGTTAATACTACCAAATCATCAAACTGCCCGTGGGATCAACATCTGATTGCTGAGATCACTGGGAAGCTACCCCACAGATAATGAGATGCAGTTTCAGAGACATTTGTTATTGTTGCATTTATAAGGATGACTATGCCTCTGTCATGTTTGGGTAACCCCGTGCATTACTGCAGGTATCAACATGTACAGGAAAGCTCTGTGTCAGTCCAAAAATCGCTGAAAATGCTACCTTTTTGCTGTCAGTTAAAGATCTAATCATGTTTTAAATCAGTCCTGGTTAAAATCATCTGTAGGACGGCGAAAAGGTCAAAGGTTTGCAGGTTTAGGATTTCGTGGGAATATATGCTTGTTTGGACTTGGCCCAAGAGCTTAGTTTACCTGTTTGACAGGTAACAATTAGAGAGTAATAGCTTGCCTAGTTGGAATGTAGCTGCTGAGGCCCAGCTCAAAGGATCTGGTTTACCTGTTCGGCAGGTGTGGGCTGTAGAACTGGGATAGGTATGTGCACGCACAGCATTCCAGAGAATCAGTTTTCTCTTAAAGACACAGTCATGACTGCAGGGCACAAAAGGGCTGGGTTTAGCCCTGCCTGGAAGATGTTAGTGATTTGCAAAGTCAAGAAGCAACTAATATAGTGGCAGAAAAGACAAAGGAAAAGCCTGCCGAACACCAGGTCTTCTCTTTTCCATTCGACTGGAGATGGGACTGTTTGATTGTTGTTCAGAAACAGTAAGACGTGGTAAACTAGGTACAAGTAAAATGCCAAGGGTGTTAGAAAGGGCATAAGCAGAGGGGTTGCAATGTAGAGGCTGCCTGAGCAAAGCCTTGCTCTGTGGCTTCCTCAATTTGTCTCCTAGCAGCAGTTACAGGTTGCAGGTAAAGCTGAGCAGCCTGCTAGAAGAACCATGCTGAAGAGTTTTCTTTAGACTTTGTTCACCAGTGGCAAGAATAATTAACATATTCTGAAAAAGAAGTGTGACCTTGACGGAAAAAAATCACCCAGCTCCGAGTCTTAATGATGATCTAGGCAGAGTTTTACATCAAACTACCCATGTAGTCAAATCCCCAGAGTGAGAGAGGCTGAAAAATTTGGTTTTGTATAAATTATGCAAACTCTTGGAAATTTTGAAGGTATTCTGAAAATGTTTGATGCTTCTACAACTCACTACATCACATTGCATTCTACCATGCAGTTCTACAAATAGGAAGTTTCAATCAGTTCTCAGGTAATGCTTTTTTCATTTAATGAATAAGCTCATGCATTTAGATTTTTTCTCTATCATATCTGATAATTGAACAATCATTATGTTATCCCGGACCAGGCTCTTTATTTTTGTGTCATTTCTGTCTGTGAAGTGAGCTCTTTGTAAAGCCCTGAAAGAGACAGATGAAAAATGCTAATTATTTCACTGTGAACAGAGGGCACATCTACATGCGACACTTCAAGCGCAGTAGACACATTCTACTGTGTATTAATGCGGTGGACAAAATCCATGCTCAAGCACTAATATGCTAATGCACAGTAGATTTATTCTACTGTGCATGAACATCACAAAAAAACAATTTGTTTATGCTAATGTGCAGTAGCACTGATTATGGCACATTAACAGGACTCTACAGGTACTAAACTTAATTTGCCATTATTGCATTATTATATGGTGTAATAATTAAATTATATGGTACAGTAATATTAATTAAAAACTCCATCCATATGCCAATAGGTCCCACTGCTGTCCTAAACTGGCTGTTACAATTTGAAAAAAAAAATCTGCATCTCTGAGTACTGCATGATTCACAATATTGCTGCTATCTTATACCGTATAACAGTGTCTTAAATATACCTGACCTAAAATTTTTGTAAACATTCAGTGAGAGGATTCAGAAGAATTTGAAATACTGAAAAAACAGCCAATATGCATAACCCTTCAAGATTCAGCTTAACATAATCAGTTTTAGATGCCCAGGAAGAGATGAATGAACAGATACAAGGGGAAGAAGTCAACATTCATTCCACAGACCTGCTGCATGTCATGGAGGCTTGTCATTCTTGGTAAGCCTGATCGCTGGTTGGAAGGACTTTAAGCTTATTAGACTGTCCACCATCTTTACAAGTGATAGAAACTTACAGCCAACATCTCCTTAAACGTTTGATGGTGGGACTATACCTGTTAGCAGGATTCTAAAGAAGAGCTTCAGGAAGCAATTTGGTGTTATACAGGGAGTCTGGAGAATAACATTTTAAGGTCTCCTTTTCTTCTTATTTACTGGAAACTGCTTATGAAGAATTCACTAAATAGAGACTTTTGCCTCAGTGAAGTGGGCTCCAGGGAAAGCAATGTTTGAGAAGGGCGAGAACAGAGGCATTCATGACCACAAACTATTCACAGGTGTCAGAATCAAGAAAAGATGATTCTTTGTTCTGTCTTTATTAAGTGTTTATAGGGTTCTTGTCTCCATAGTATCAAGTCACTAAATACATGAAGGTACTATGAATCATAACTGAATCTGCAGGGTCAGCTGCTACCTTTAAGAGTTTTCTTTATTTTACAACCTTGTGGATCTTAGCTGAATGTAATGCCTGAATGAGCAATACTGAACAACTGCAATGCTCTTCATTGCTCTTCACCTAAAACCCACAGTTTTTTGTGAGGACAATGAAATGCCACTTTACAAAGTTGCTTTATAAATCCACAGAAAACTGTGGATTTTGGGTTACTCTTTCAATATGAAAACTGGGGATTTTTTTTTTATCAGAGAAAACCAGGATCCCTGGTTATGTCTTAGTGCTTAGAGGATGAGGGGCATTGCAGTTGCTCAGTGGCATCTCACTTTCATCACAGAAAACTGTGGATTTTGGGTTACTTTTTTAATCTGAAAATTGAGGATTTTTTTTTTTTAAATCAGAGAAAACTAGGATCCCTGGACATAACTAACCATTCTGAACACCACCCTTGCATATATATAAGCCTTTCTTTACCAGGTGGGACGGAATAAACCATGTTTTGATGGTTTGTTTAATACAAACCATGTCATGTATTATGTTGCATGACACTTCCAATATAAGACCTGGATACCAGTTGTTCATAAACAGGCCAAAGATTTCCATGGTGAGTGTCTGCATCAGGCTGAATTATTTCACAAAATATCAACTGGAACCAGTCAGTTGTTCCCAAGAGTGAGCTTAGAGTAGCAATATAGAAATATCTGCAGTGTTATCAGAGGTCTAAATTCTATCAGGAGACTTTAACTTTCCAGATATAAATTGGAGAACCAATACTACTAATCAGAGCTGGCCTTAGGGAAAAGACACTTTGGGTAAATTTGTATTTTCATAGTTTCATAGTTTCTAGGGTCAGAAGGGACCTGAGAAGATCATCTAGTCCAACCCCCCGCCATGGCAGGAAAGAGTACTGGGGTCAAACGACCCCAGCAAGGTGTTCATCTAACCTCTTCTTAAAAACCCCCAGGGTAG
>NW_017728992.1:162439021-162439469 GCF_001723915.1 Gavialis gangeticus | reverse complement strand
GCTGTTCTGGTCCCTACTTAGGAAGACGGAGGCAAAGAAATCGTTAAACATGTTAGCTTTGTCATCTGGTGTGATGACCAAGTTTCCCAAAGTGTCCTGCAAGGGCCCCACATTACCTGGGACCTTCTTTTTACCCCCTATGTATTTTGGTTCCCCCCACCCCGCAAGTCAGTGACACTTCTGAAGGTGAGAGCAAGGTGGGTGGATTGGAGCAGGTGCTTCCCTATCTGCACATGCCCTGCCTGGCTCCTCCTGAACAACAGCTGGAGGCAGGGAGCTGGCTAGGCTAGACACTGCTTCTCCTGCCTGGGGTGGGGTAGGGCAGGCTGGGACAGAGTGGAAGGAGAGCATTGGTATGAGTGCAAGCTGCTAACGTACATACGTACGTACGTGTGTGTGTGTGTTTCATAGTTTCTAGGGTCGGAAGGGACCTGAGCAGATCTTCTAG
>NW_017728992.1:162435020-162438928 GCF_001723915.1 Gavialis gangeticus | reverse complement strand
GTTTCATAGTTTCTAGGGTCGGAAGGGACCTGAGCAGATCTTCTAGTCCGACCCCCTGCCATGGCAGGAAAGAGTACTGGGGTCAAACGACCCCAGCAAGGTGTTCATCTAACCTCCTCTTAAAAACCCCCAGGGTAGGAGCCTGCACCACCTCCCTTGGAAGTTGGTTCCAGACCCTAGCCACCCTGACGTGTGTGTGCACGTGCGCGCACGCACATGCACGTGCATGTGTTTGGTGCCCCCTTAATTATGGCATTCTGAGCAGTCACCCATGTTGCCCACCTCCAAGGCCAGCTCTACTACTAATGACAGTAAACCCCAGCTACTCCTAGAAGTGATATCTAACCAATTTCTTCAACCAAAAACAGGTGATACTATTTGAGACTGGGCTTTGCTAAATAGTTAATGGTCTTGAGAAATATATTTTGATCCAGTGAGCAACACAGATTCATTTCAAGTTTTTATGGAATGATGAAGACCTGCAACTAAAATTCTCAATTTCTCAATTTCCTAGGAGAACCAGGTAAGGAGAACCTAGAAGAACCAGATAAGATATCAGTTGCACTGAAATCTCAAAGACTTGAATATGGAGGAGCTTGGGGTGCCTTCATATTAAAAGGTACAGAAATTAAATGAAACCTATTCCAAAAAAGGGGCAAAAATATAATTAAGAGTTCTAGTTTTAAACAAATGAGGAACTACCTCAAAGATACTGAGAAGGAGAGAGCTAAAGGGTGCAGACAGATGTTAGGGCCCTGCTCTAGCTCATGACTCTTTACATAAAGTGCCATGATTTAGGGAGTCCCCTCTCCCCCAGAGGTTTGCCTGTAGGGTTGGGGAGAGGGAGGCCAGGAGGGAGCCTGTACCAGCCCAGGCCAGCAGGCAGGGGTGCTCCAGCAGCCTCCCAGGAGTCTGCCAAACTGCCCCCCAGCCTTGGGGCTGTCAGAGCTTCCAGCTGCAGAATGGCCAGAGCTGGGGGTGGGGGGCAGGGAATGGGGCTCCCTCACATGACAGCCCCATCCCAGCTACCCTGACAAGGGTATTAGAGGAGCTGAGTTAGGCCCCCAAGGTGAGGGGGCTCCATTCCCCACCTCAGCTCTGGCCATTCAGCTGCTGGAAGCAGCCAGCATGGAGCTACCAGCTGCTGAATGTCCTGAGATTAGGGGAGAGGGGGGGAAATGGAGCCCCCTCAGTCCAGAGGCCCAAGCCAGCTCCCCCCCATACCCCAGCTGGGGTATCTGAGGGGGGCCTGAGGCTAAGGATTTCTATTTCCCCCTCCTCCCCATAAGCTCTGGCCATTCAGCAGCCAACAGCTCCCTCTCCTTCCCCCTGACAGCCCAGGCACAAGCCCAGCCCTGCCCACTATGTGAAAAATTAACCCTGGAGGGAACACAAGTTCCCTAAGGTGGTCTATTTTTGAGCACCTTAATGCAATACCCAATTTAACCAGGGTTAATTTTTTGCGTGATCAAGCCATTTTTAAACCACTCTGCAGCCATGCACATGTGTTAAGTCATGGCTATAGAGTGCTTTCAGGGGCCAGATCACTCAAAAATTGTCACTTCTGTCTGCACCCAGAAGGAACAGACAATAGGACTAACCAACATAGAAAGTCATGCAGAAGGTGGAGCAGGGTGACACCATAGAGACTAACTTATTCAGAGAACGTTGTGTGTTAGAAATCAAGAACTATAGGAATGAAGAGGGAATTGCCAAGTCAAACTGAATTAGACCTTACAAAATGTTCTTCAGTTAAAAAAGAGAACAAGGAAAGAAGAATGGGGCTGCTGTGCAGTGTGTAGGTAGAGAGTATAAAGAATTGAAGTTGGCACCAAATCTGTATGTATATTTTGTGTCAGTTTTCAATAAGGCTGATGTAGAACATGAAATCAAAAGGCAGGCTTGCTAATGGAAATGAGGTTACACAATTGAGAAGCGTTACATCTAAGGTGGACAAAACACATCAATTGCTAAATGTGCTCATGTTTGGGGGACCAGATAATCTCCATCCCAAAATTAAGAAAGAAAGGCAAGTTAGGTAAGGAAGTGGCTAATGATGAGATAAGAATGAGTTAAGCAGAAACTAATCAGGCTGGAGGGAGGTTACTTGTGGAGTTCTTAAAGCTAAGGCTTGTTAAATATGTGCATTAATGACCCTGGTACAAAGAGTACGAGTGTGCTAGCAAAGTCTACTAATGACTCAAAGATAGAAGGCATCATGAATACAAGAAGAACTGGAATAGTGAAGGAAGAAATGGCTGACTGAGGAGTAACAGAAATGAGGTTAAGTGTAAGAATTGTAAGTGTATGGTCATAAGCTTGGAGACTGCTCATAAGAGTTTCTGTTATGAACTAGGACCTCATCATTTGAAAATGACAGGAAAAAGACCTGGGTGTAGTCATCAATCATGGGATGATAGAGAGCCACCAACATGACACAGCAACAAGGGTGGATTCTGGTGAAGAGGGGTGCAGCAGCATAGCCACACACCCCCATTTGGCAATGCAGTGCATGCGCAGTGGATTCTATGCCTTTAATTTCATGTTCTATATCCCTGTATGTGCAGTGGGTGCTCTGAGCTCACTGACATATCAGCACAGCTCCTACCAGAGCTCTGCACATGCCGCAAGCACTGAGCTCACCAGCTGATCTGGTTGGCACCAGCTCATCAGCTGAGCATAAAGCTCTGGAGCCCAGCAGGTGAATGTTGCCATTGTTCACACTCCCCTCTTCCTGCTTCCCTATCTCTCCCCCCGCGACACACACACATACTGAATTCAGCAGCAGGGGAAAAGAGCGGACAAGTGGTAGGTAGCAACACTCAGCCCTAAGTGCTGGAGTTGCCCAAAAGCAGGCACTGAGTGCCACCACCACCACTGCTGTTCCCTTCTTTTCCCCTGCTGCTGATTTCAGTGTTGGGGTAAGGAGAAAGGAAGAGTAAACAGTGGAGGCACTCACCCCTTGAGCTCATACATGGCATGTGCCATACTGCCAAAGTGGGGGGGTATGCAATTGCACCCTCCTCACTGCAATCCTGGATCTACCCATGCACAGCAATGAAAACAACAAATGCCATCTTATGATGTATCAGGCAAGGTATTTCCAAAAAAGAGAAGGAAGGACCAATGCCAGCGTACAAGGTGCTGCTGAGGCCTCATCTGAAGTATAGCACTAGGTTCTGATTACCCATTTTAACAAAGCAAATTGAAACAGGAACAGGTGCAGAGAAGGGCTGTTATTAATAATTGGGGCTTGGGTTTGGGCCAGATGATAGCCCTGGAAGAAGAGCTAAGAGGCAGCTGGAGGCACTGAGCCAGAAATCTGGGGCCAGACCATAATCAAGTCTGTAATCAATAAAGTGCTAGAATCAGAAGCCAAGAAGTTTAGGGCAAGGGAAGCAAGCCAGAGGCAGCAACAGCAGGCAGAGGCCAGAAGGCAGAAATCAGCTGCTGAGACCTGATGAGTACAGAGCCAAAAATAGAAACCAGGAGACCAGGCTGGGGTTAGAATACATCATTAAGAACCATGGGACAGATGCTGAGTGCTAGGCAAGAGCAGGGACCAGGGAGAAACAGGAGAATAAAACCAAAACCAGGCACAGATACAGGCTTGTGAAGCCGTGCATGGCCAAAATGCAATTGAGAACACTGGGTTTGTATCTTGGGAGCTTGGCTTACGTAGGCAGTTAGACATTGCCAGACCAAGATAGCAATCAGGCAGCTATTGGCGGGCTTTAGACTCATCACAAGCCCCCAGTCCTTAAAGCCATGAGGATGATCAGGGTAACAGGGTGTCTATGTTAGACAACAGGCTAAAGGAGCAGTTGGTTTATCCTGACAAAATGAAGACTGAGAGGATCAAATTACTTCCTATAAATATATCAGGGTGTATGCAAAAGGGAAAGAAA
>NW_017728992.1:162427794-162430020 GCF_001723915.1 Gavialis gangeticus | reverse complement strand
CAGGGGAACAGGGTGTCTATGTTAGACAACAGGCTAAAGGAGCAGTTGGTTTATCCTGACAAAATGAAGACTGAGAGGATCAAATTACTTCCTATAAATATATCAGGGTGTATGCAAAAGGGAAAGAAAAGTACAAAAGTACAGTTTGTGCTAAATGATCATTTTGGCCCAAGAACAAATGAGTATAAACAGACCATGAATAAATTTAGAAAGGAAATTACAGGAAGGTTTCTAACCATTAGAACAGCAAGAATCTGAAACAGCTTTCCAGGAAGGAGTACAGAGGCAAAAAATCTAGCTGGTTTTAAAATGGAGCTTGTTCAGTGTATTAATGGGATCAGATGATATAGTTTCTTGCAATAGCTTCAGTGACACAGTGATAGCTTTCATGAAATAAAGTTGCACAGACAATTGCCTGGTATTTCCCCAATTTTGAATACTTGATTTTGCAATCTTAACAATATTTTTCTAAGGTACCTTTTTGTGTGATACCGCATAAAAATCTACTGAAATTTCTGCAGCTGTCAAGTATTTTTAATCCTACAAATGAGATGTCTCACACACAGGCCTAATTGTGTATTAGCAGCAAGCTAGCAAAACAAAGAAGAAAGCCTTTGAGAGAGAGTTTAAAGACCAGTGACATTGTCTATACTTAAGAAGCAAAATGGTATGTTACCACGAGTGATTATTAGGTACTGGCACACAATACTTGGCTCAAACCAAGACTGGTTGGAACATGGCAAATGGGGTATTGTTAGACCGCAACTCTGTCGGTAATCAGAAGCTGTCTTTGGAGAGTAGAACTCAGCCTTCATATCTGGCTATATTTCTTTGCTTCTGATGGAAAAGTGCTAAACTTTTAATCTAGATTCATGCACAGAAGAATTGCTGAAATTGGATAACTTCTTAAGCAATGTTTAGGGTAAGAAATGTAGGCCATGTAGGTAGGTAGGACCCTGTTGAAGCTAATGACATATTTTGAATTAGTCAGTCCCAGGCTTTTGGGAATCTAGTAGAACATGAGCAGACAGGAGTCCATGCATCTAAACAAGCAGTATGTCACGGAAGGTTCTTATTCAACTCTATCCCTATTCCACGGTCATTATTTTACAATTTTTACTGTGAGTTTATTCAAACAGAGCCCCAGGGCAAAAACATGCTTTAAAACCTCCTCAATGTACATTTGGTCTGAACGTCATCTTAAGATGGCTTGTCCCAAGCTTTCCTTTAGAGGACATACTATTGCTCTCCCTCCATTCGTCAGTCTCAAAAACAAATATCTGCTGACTGGCAGCAATGAGTCTCATCTTGCCCTGCTGTTTACATAGGTCGGCAGCATAGCTTTGACCAATATAAAACGCATGAATGCTTCGTACCTCCTGAGGCTGGAGGGGGCACAGTGACTGCCCACAGGCGGCGGCGGCAGCAGAGCAGCGGTGAGTGGGGACCATCCGCAGGCGGCTGCAGTGGTGTTGGTGGTGGGGGGAGGAGCAGGTGGTGAGCACCAAGCAGTGATCAGTGACTGCTGGCAGCGATCTCCTGGGTGGGGGGCGAGTGGCAACTGCCTGCAGATACCGTCAGCAGGGGCCAATTTCACAGAGTGCACGTGCACCCGTGTGCACCCCCTATGCGTCGCCAATGGTAAAAAGGAAGTGCTCCAAGATTTAGTCTTCTTCATACAAGCCACCAACCAGAGCTCCATCACAATATTCTGTAAAATAATTTGTTGGAAACAATTGTCTATTTGGGAACTCCATTGTACTTTACTGTAAATTAGGACTGTGCGAAGCTTCGGTCCCTGATTCAATTTGGCGGAGATTTGGCCCAATTCAGAGACTGAATCTCCAAATCCAAATCATATCAGGAGACCCTTTAATCTTTCTGAATCAAATCGGAACTCTCCTAATCGATTCAGAGAGACGTGAAAGATTCGGCTATTCGGGCATAGACACAGCTTTAAATGTTTTTTAAACACAGCAGCCAACATCCTGCTTCTATAAAAAATTGCTAAATTATGCTCAAGAGATCCCTGGTAGAGGGCCATGCCCCCTACTACAAAGGAAGGTGAAAAACCACCACACTCCATACCAAGCTGATCAGGGGTTTAAATTCCTTCCTTACCCCAAATATGGCGATCGGTCTGAAACCTGAGTGGAGGGGCAAGACCCTCTAGCCAGAAACCACTGGCTTCAAGTCCCAGCAAAAGCATTGGCACACTTCAGTCAA
>NW_017728992.1:162413786-162422794 GCF_001723915.1 Gavialis gangeticus | reverse complement strand
GCTTCTATAAAAGATTGCTAAATTATGCTCAAGAGATCCCTGGTAGAGGGCCATGCCCCCTACTACAAAGGAAGGTGAAAAACCACCACACTCCATACCAAGCTGATCAGGGGTTTAAATTCCTTCCTTACCCCAAATATGGCGATCGGTCTGAAACCTGAGTGGAGGGGCAAGACCCTCTAGCCAGAAACCACTGGCTTCAAGTCCCAGCAAAAGCATTGGCACACTTCAGTCAAAATCCCCCAGCTTGGCTGTGGCCAACGCTCTGTGCCTCTGAGGAAGGCTTAAAAACGCTGTGATACATGTATGATCTACCTCACAGAGCTATCTCATAGAAAAAACAGACCTGGGGGGTGCCAACGAGCAACAGCAAAAGGAAATGAACATAGGACATTTTGTGTTCTGCCAAGAAATCTATCCAAATTGTTTTCCTATCTTCTCCATTAACACTGCCAGAAGCCGCATCTACCAGCTCCCCTTGGCCAGTAAGATGGGCTGCCCCGAATGAAGGCTTTGGCAGGAAAAGGTGGAATCTTTGTAAATATTTATATATTAATTTGACAGGACCTCTTCAGGAAGGAGGTTTGATATCTTCAGGGTTGTTATACAGATATAAACAAAGTAATACAATAGTAAGGTCATTCAGGTCTTTTGTTAAACTTATCAAGGGTTTTAAGAAAATTATCACAGTACTTATGATCTGGAATACAGGCATCCCTTTAGAAATCACATCAAGTGTTTACTTACTAGTTGTCTCATAGTTATTTCAAAAGTACAAGATTAAAACTTCCTAGGAAGCCTGAGGAATCGTGTAACATGCCAAAGCATGTATCCCACAATAACTAAAGCAAGTCAAGGCAGAAGTTTAACAAAAAGAACAATCAATCTCCCTCCAAAAGTTCAAACAGCACAGCAATCAATACAAAAAGCACAGCAGCATACAGGATGTGTAGAGGGCAATTTTCACAGACAAGCATCTAGTCTTTGATTTATATTAATATCCTCTTGGAATATCTAATTGTATTTCTGTAAAGCAGCTTCTTCAGAATATAATTTTCAGTACATCTAGTACCTTTCACAGAATTTTGATCACACAGAAGAGTGAAGTCTTCTCCTTTGACAAAGAATAGTGCAAGTCTTTCTACACCACCCCACAGCCTTGTTCTATATGGACCATTTCTATGGTCTTCTTACCATTTTAAGCCTCTTTAACTCTGCTGAGATTACCATTTGCGATAGTAATTCTTGTTACATTGAAACCAATCTGCTGGGAACTAGGCAAAGACCATCAGCTAATAGCACACAGACCACAAAAGAGTCTTTCCAGGATTATCAAAATTGCCATGTATTTAAGTAAGTATTAAGCTGATAACTAGGAGCCAGATCCACAAAGGTAATTAAATGCCTAAAATCTCATCAGTTACTATCAATTTAAAATTAACTGGAATTTACATGCCCAAATAGGATGTCAACACTGAAATACCTTTCTTGTTATCTCTCTCCCATCATACATTCACACTCCCATCTTCAGAATCTTATTTGGTAAATTGAGTGGTAAAAACAATGAGCTGTGGAACTTACTAACCCGCATTTAAAACATCTACTAAAAAAAAATCCTCTTACGGCTTGGGCTCCTGTTTGAAAAAAAATGCTGAAAGAAGCAATAAGGGCATTTAAGTGAAAATTCAGCCCTTTCCCCCAATACAAAACTATTGCCTGACACAAAACAGAAAGGCATCTAATGCCAGCATATTTATATAGCTAATAGGATATGAATCAGATGTTTCCTCAGCCTACAGGATGTAAAGAGCAGTTTGTTTTTTCCAATGGTGTTTTTGTATAGGTTGGTTTGGGGTTTTTTTTACATTGTGAATACTTTCCTATTTCCCAATACTAACCTTTCCTTCATTTTCTAGAGGTTAACAAATGCTTGGTTAAATGTAGAATATCTTCTAATAGGTTAGGTTTAAATTAGAACTACAAATATCTTTAACTCTCCTTTCTCTTATTTCCAATCATGTAGTCAGCAGACTGAGATATAGTTTTATATACATAGCAATATAATTAATTCTATTTTTATGATTTTTTTACATTTAGTGTCAGTTTCCAGTTTTATTTTCAAGTATATAAGAAGACTGTAGAAGTATAAAAATCTATCACCAGCTTCACACCCTCTAACCCTATGAAAAATATAGGCATCAAACACTAGTTTTGTGATACCTGGAATCCAGGGAATGAATACTTTTCCTACAACTGCTCATTAGAACTGTTACGCCAGATACACAGCTGGTACAAAATGATGAAGCTTGACTGACCCAAAATATGTACACCTTTATAATTAGTGCAACAAATCTGTAGCCACCTGAGGCTTAAAAAATACTTATTAGGCTGCTCACAGCAGCTGCAGGGAACTTTGTTACAACAGTGAGTATGGAAACTCAAATCCTCCTGCACAAGAGCACAGGCTCCTTGGAATCTCTGTTGGAGTATTCAGTTGAATTCAAGGGTGCTCATCCCATCCTGCGGAAGGCAGGACTAATCAGTTCATTACAATGTGATGCAAAACTATGAGCCCAGGCTTACTGTCTCTGCAATCTGGACTGAATCCTATACATTGAAATAAAGAGTATCCACATAAATAAAGAATAAATTATATGCAGTGAACTGTTATAATTTATATTTAGTATTAAAACAGTCATTGGGAATAGATTTGAAATAAAAATGAAGTTTTAAATTATTTCTAGGGGAACATAAGCATTAGAGTAATAGCTGAAACATGTTTATTCCTACTAGAAAGGAGAGGAGGAGGAGCTAGGTCTTCTGGCAGTAGATTTTATTAGCACAGCTCTCTAAGGAATAAATACCCCAAGGTAAAAAGGTGACAAATCTTTAATTTAGAAACAGTCTCAATTTAGAAAACATATAGTGGACTTCTCATGTGTTTTATATACAGCGACAGTCTCACAAGGCTGAGCTAGCAAGAGAGCAGAATATAGGTACTGTTCTGTTCCAACTCATATTTTCCAATAAATGTAAGAGCCATTGGAAGATAATGTTCCAGCACCCTTCAGCTGTGATTGAGCCATAATCAGAAATGATCAGACATGATCTACAGCTGTATCTTTATCTACCTTGCAGCTACATACATCATAAAAATTTCCTCTAAGGATACTATTAAAAAACCCTCTGAAACCTTTCACACAGCTCCTGGTATTTTATTTTATTTTCAAAGAACTTTCCACTGGCATCTTCCACATAGAGCTAGAGGCTATATCCACAAATATCATCTACTGCTCACCATCCAACACTTCTGTGCTTTGCAAGTTAACACAACCTTGATTTAGGTATTTATGTTGCATATGCAATGCACAGGGAGCTTTTCACAAGCCAGCACCCTGAATAGGATGCCACCCAAGCAGCTAGCAGGTAACACTGGGGAGGGGTCCTCTATCTTGCTCCTCTCAGAAACTTAGGTGGCTGCCTTATCTCAAGATTCAGAAACCTAAGCCATCTTTAATCTCCCCACACACTCCATTACTGATATCAGAACAGCTGTTCTTAAAGAACAAAAATTTAAAAACCAACATGAACGTGAACCTGCCAAACAAAAAATCCTCCACAGAATGGATTGTGTTAAGTATGGTCCTCAGCAGAGACTCTAGATTTTTATCCTATCATAGTTTCATAGTTTCTAGGGTCGGAAGGGACCTAAGCAGATCATCTAGTCCAAGATCCTTTTCCGCCTCCGTGCTGACAAGAGGGGAGTTCCCCAACCTGTAGGTATGGTGCCGGTTGTTCCTCCCCAGGTGCATCACCTTGAACTTGTCCGTGTTGAAACCCATCCTATTCTCATCCACCCACCCTTGTAACCTGTCTAGGTCAGATTGTAGCCTGTTGCTTCCTTCTAGTGTGCTCATGTCCCCCCAAATCTTAGTGTCATCAGCCAATTTGAACAGGGTGCTTTTCACCCCCTCGTCCAAACCACTGATGAAGATGTTGAACAGCGCGGGCCCGAGGACCGAGCCCTGCGGAACCCCACTGCCCACATCCTTCCAGGTTGAGAAGGACCCATCCACTACCACCCTCTGGGTGCGGCCCTCCAGCCAGTTGGCGACCCATTTGACTGTGTGGGTGTCTACACCACAGCCCCCCAGTTTCTTAATGAGAACGGGGTGAGAGACAGTGTCAAAAGCCTTCCGGAAGTCCAGGAAGACTATGTCCACTGCTACCCCTGCATCTAATGATCTGGTGATCTGATCGTAAAAGGCCACCAGGTTGGTCTGACAGGACCTGCCACTGATGAACCCGTGTTGTTGCCCCTAAGCATGCAGTCCCCTGCTGGCCCCTCCTGGATGTGTGCCAGAATAATTTTCTCGAACAGCTTGCCTAGGATCGAGGTAAGACTAACTGGCCTATAGTTTCCCGGGTCCTCCTTCCTCCCTTTTTTGAAGATTGGAACCATGTTGGCCCTCTTCCAGTCCTCCGGTACCTCTCCAGAGCACCACGAGTGCTCATAAAGCCGTGCCAGGGGACTTGCAATGACCTCAGCCAGTTCCTTTAGAACTCTAGGGTGGAGATCACCTGGACTAGCTTTTATAATCCCTGTGTTAATGGGTTAACTGCTTTATGTATCCCTTTATGTCTCTTCAATCCACCATCATTAACAATCCTTCAATTTGAGGATAATCTCTAACACAGCTCATTGATGAGTCTTGAGGTGACTTGAGTCCAACCCCTGTACCACAGATCAGTATGCAGAAATTACAGGTCCTTCTGCAGGGAAGACTAAGCTGTAGGCTGGGATTTCTCTCTTTTTCCTTCCTCTTCTCTCTCCTCTCAGCTTCAAGAGCAAAATACTTTACCTTGTTACAGCCTGCTGCTTGGTTGAGGTTGTGATGCCACTGGAGTCAGTTAGCAGTCAGGTCCTCCCAGCTCCTGGTCTCAGTGTCCATTTTCAATTTGTCCTTGTCTGGCCACCATGAGATCTTAGGCTGCTGCTAACCTGAGAGTAGAGCACTTGTTTTGGGAGTTGAGTCAGGCATCCACACACAATATCTGGTCCAGCAAAGTTTGTGCTTGAGGATCACTGACTCAATGTGGGTACACTGGCTTCAGCAAAAATTCTGCATTTGTGTGGCAATCTTTGCATTTGATGTGAATGATTTTCTGGAGGCTCTTGAGATGATGATGGTATGTTACCTACGTTTCACATCCATAAACAGTAGGGAAGATGACTGCATGGCAGACCTGGATCTTGGTTATCTTTCTGAAGATAAACAATGAAAACACACTGAAGCAAGCACTTGTGCACTGGATCCTGTACTGGATGTCCTCATCAATGTTCACTCTCTGAGAGAGGTGGCTACCAAAATAAAGAAAGTATTCGACTACATTCATGGTCTTTTCCTAATGGTAATTTGGTGGGGAGGCGAGGGGAAGGGAGAGAGGGGAGTCAAATTCATGACCTCAGGCAGGATGATAGAGGACTTTAGTCTTCTCGATTTTGAGAGAGAGATCCAAAGTTCAGTAGGCTTCTGCAGAGATCCAGAGTGGTCTGGAGGAAGAAACCTCTTCAACCCACCTTCACATATCTCAGCTGTGCTGCCTCCTTCCTTCCCGTTTCTCTATCCTTTGTGTTTAAATGACATTTTAACTTTCTATTTAGTTCCCCTGTTCTCTGGAAGTTGATTCATAGCACCCAATAGAGTAGGCTATCGCTACAAAAGCTCATGCCTCTCTGACTGAGTTCTGGTCTAAGGTGCCACTCTGCCCTGCCTTCTGATATCTCTTTGCGTTAGCCATCTAAGATAGGCTTTTCCAGGCAAAAGATAGCCAGATGAAGCAACACTGGAAAAAAGGTTTCCCAAACCACTGAATCCAGTCCTTTTTGTCTGCAGGCTATCATTTTTCCAAAAGGATCTAAAAGAATATCTATTCCAATTTCTGTCACATATCCCATAAAATATTTCATTATTCTTAGATACTGAAACAGAGGAAGACAGCAAGTCTCTTTAGCCTGATGCTTCAAGTACTTACTTGGGAATTCGGAGGGCTGCATGGACAAGCCCTCCTTCCTTTCTCTTTGATAGCCAAATGATTACAGCAGTCATGTACAAGACAAAATAAGCTAGTTTAAAACCCCTCAAGTAAAGCAGGAACTCCAATGTTCTGGGTAAACTTTCTAACTATTGAATAATTGAATAAAAAGGGAAGGCATTTTTGAGCATGAGATCTGCCTTAGTTCAATTCTAATTAATCAGCATTGTTTAACATGAGCTTCTGCAACCAGTCCCAAAAACTCACTCCCAAGCCTTTTAATGGTGCAGTTCCCAACATTTTCCTTCCCACACCAAATATAACAACAGTTAATAATCAGTATTAACACCATGTAAAATTTCAGATATGGATAACAAACTATCAGAGCTCATTCATAGATTTCATAGACATTAGGGCTGGAAGGGACCTTGGAAGATCTTTGAGTTCAGCCCCCTGCCCCAGGGGCAGGAAGTCAGCAAGGGTCATAGGATCCCAGTAAGATGAATATCCAACTGTCTTTTGAAGGCGTTCAAAGTAGGTGCTTGAACCACCTCCAGCAGCAATCCATTCCCAACCTTGGGAGCTCAGACAGTAAAGAAGTTCTTCCTTATGTCCAGCCTGAATTGGTCCTGGAGGAGTTTGTAACCATTTGATTTTGTCATCCCTTGGGGCGCTCTGGTGAACAGATGTTCCCCCAGATCCTGGTGAGCACCCCTTATAAACTTACAGGTGGCCACCAGATCACCCCTGAGCCTGCACCTTTCCAGGCTGAAGAGTCCCATAGCTCTCAGCCTCTCATCATAAGGTCTGTTTTCCTGACCTATGATCATGCGCATGGCTCTCCTCTGCACTCTCTCAAGCTTCTTCACATCCTTTTTGAATTGTGGAACCCAAAACTGGACGCAGTACTCCAGCTGAAGCCTCACCAAGGCTGAATACAACAGGAGAATAACGTCCTGAGATTTGCTTAAGAAGTATCTATGGATGCAAGCCAGCGTTTTTCCCGCTTTACTAGCTGCAGCATCACATTGAAGGCTCATGTTCACCTTGTGGTCAATCATGACCCCCAAGTCCCTTTCATCCGTAGTGCAAGCCAGTGTAGCACTGCCAAGCCTATAAGCATGCTGCAGATTTTTCCTCCCAAGGTGGAGAACCTTGCGTTTTTCAGTGTTAAACACCATCAGGTTCTCATCCGCCCATTTCCTGAGCCTGTCAAGGTCAGGCTGGATCACCTTCCTGTCCTCAGGCGTGGACGCTTTACCCCAAAATTTGGTGTCATTGGTGAACTTGGACAATCCACTTCTCACGCCAATGTCCACATCATTAATTAAGATGTTGAATAGTATAGGCCCAAGGACAGAGCCTTGAGGGACCCCACTGGTCACAGCGCACCACAACGATTGACTTCCATCAACCACCACCCTCTGGGTCCAACCACAGATCTAATTCCCCAGCCAGCAGATTGTGGTGAAGCCAAGGCCACAGTTGGCCACTTTTGCTAAAAGGTGATCATGGGATACCAGACTGAAGGCTTTTTTAAAGTCAAGATATATGACATCAATCTCTTCTCCCTTGTCCAGGTGATAGGTCACCTGGTCATAAAAGGAAATAAGATTGGTCAAGCAAGACCTACCTGTGAGAAACCTGTGCTGGCTATCCCTCAGGATTTTGCCATCGGCCAGTCTGTAAAGAATGGTCTCTTTGATAATCTTGTTGCTCTGTGGGGTTGTGACAGGAGTATCATTACTGGAGCCTTCCTATTGGTGACTCTGCCCTCCTGTTATGGGCCAACTGCCTGCTTACTCTCCTGCCACGCCTTGATCTTAATTCATTAATTGATTGATGTAATTAGCGGGAGGCTGCCCACTTTATGCACCCCAGTGCCAGGGGGCACTATCTGTCGCTCCTTTTCCTCCCTTACGCCGCAGCTGGTACTGACGTGGTTTTGACCTGTGCCCTGCTGTGATTTGGCCCTCTCCTTTACCTCCCTGGGGCTTCTCGCTGCCCCCTTGCTCTGGGGCTTCTCGCTAACCCCTTGCTCTGGGGCTGGGGTCAGTGCACCCCAAAATGCCATGCCCTCTCTAGCACCAGGGTTCCCACACTACCATGGAGCCCCTATGAGGCCTCCTCCAACCCCTAATAGCCTCATCCAGTCCTCCGGTTAAAACAGCAAACACAAAAACATAAAGCCCCTGGGCTATAACAAAAAAAAAGCTAAACCGTCCAGCCACACAACATCCAATCCCTCCCAGGAAGTACTCCAACCCATAGCAGCAATCAGAGGCAGCTCCCACAGTCAAGGTTCTCCCCTCTGTCTCCACTGTCCAAGCTCCTCCTCCCTTGACTGCCAAGGGGGAACTGCCCTCCTGGCCTCATGCCTGGGCTTATACGGGCCAGGCCCTGCCCCTTCCTGTCAGCTGGCTCCCCAGTGGTTGTCCTGGCAACCAGGACCTGTGACTCTGGCTGCCCTAGTAACTGGCAGCTGGGCCTCCCCTTTCTTGCCACTAGGGGTCTCTCCCAAGCTGTTTCTGCTCTCAGGCACAGGGCACCTGAGAGCAGAAACACCTGCGACAGGGGTCAAGCCAACTCTCAGGATCTCAATATCGCGCTGTTAGACAGGAGGGTGTGACACAATTGCACATATACAAACACACAAAACAATTCTATTCCATCTCGGAGGAAAGGCAGCAAGAGGGCACAGCAGCCCCCTGGTTCTCCAGGGATCTAGCAGACCTCCTGAGGCTAAAAAGAAAGGCCTACAAAGGATGGAGGATGGGATTCACCTCCAAGGAGGATTATTCTGCACTGGTCCGGTCCTGCAGGGAGCAAACCAGGAAAGCCAAGGATGCAACTGAACTCCAACTAGCTTAAGAGCATCAAGGACAACAAAAAGTCCTTTTTCAGATACGTGGGGAGCTGGGGGAAAAGCAAGTGCAACATTGGACCCCTGCTGAACCAGATGGGACAACTGA
>NW_017728992.1:162378155-162413775 GCF_001723915.1 Gavialis gangeticus | reverse complement strand
CAAAAATTAGACAACAATCAGCTGTCAATACCCACACACTCAGTACACATACACAAATCGCTAATTCGTGTATCATGCACACAATGACATATATACACACTCACTCACCAGTTCACACACATACAACCCACCTACACACAGGTAAGTTCCTAATTTGGATGGTACAGTATGTATGTGTGTGCTTGGGGTACCTAGGGAAAGATTAAGGTGAGAGAGAGTTAATGCATAGGAAGTGAAAGTTGCTAGAACCAGGATTAGAACTGGTGGACTAGAGAGAAGCTGGCTGAGGAACTGAGGCTTGGGGTTACTTAAGATCAAGTAACCCTGGCTCCAGGGTTACTTGAGGTCACTGGTATAATGGAAAAAAGCCTGGGGGCAAGGAGGAGACAGCAAGGAAAGAAAGAGAAGCAGAAACCTTGGAGCTCAGGGGAAAAGGCAGTGGGGATAAGGCAATAACAGTGGCAGAGATCCAGGGAAAAGGTAGTGGGGATAAGACGGTGGCAAAGAAACAGGAGATTTGCAGGCAGAAAGGAGCTCAGGACAGGTGTTGGAAGTGGTGGTGAGCCAGAAGCAGGAGAGGGACAAATGAGACAGCTGTTAGAGGAGCAGAGATTGGACCAGGGCTAGAACCATAGTAAAGCAAAACTCAACTCAGCGGTTGTGAACAGGTCAGTCTGTCCCCTTGGCTATAAGAAAGTTCCCCTTGGTTCCCTGGCAATATAGAGTACTCACTCAGGCACCACACGCATCCAACCCGCCTGCCACAACTTTGATGATTCTCCGGTTCAGTGTATAGTCCGACGCATGCCGATCCAAAAATGAGACTTTGTGTTGTGCAGGGTCTGTCGCTGTTGAGGGCTCCTCCACCCCTACACCCTCGTCCGGGCCTCCAGGTGTGTCCGCGGCTGGCCTGCCACCTTAATCATCCACATCTCCCCTTAGTGGGGTGTTAACCTCAACAAAAATAGCAAAAGTCGAACCCAAATATCGCTTCCGCTCGGGGCTGCGGATTTCGGGCTCCTGTGTTCACTTTTAACAGGGTCCGGCTTCTCTGCTCTGCGATCCTATCTTCCTTCCCTTGGAAGGGAGTCTTCTGCCCACCTAGGGCCCCTGTCCTTCCGGGACCGCCTGGTTCCTAGGCACTAGGGCAGGGCTATCCAGTCTGCCTGCCCCTCTCCACAGGGGTATCCCGCTGATCGGCCATCCCTGCCGGTGCCAGATGCTCCCGGCCCTATTGCTGCCACCTTTAGCTTCTGGGGCTACCGCCCCAAATCACATCGTTCCTCGGGGCCTTACCCCTGCCCCAAAACGTACGAGCGCGGCAAGCACCGACATGCATCCGCCGCTCCAGAATCTCGCCGGCAGCCGTCTCCCGACCCGGCTCTTCCAGTTCCGCCCCCTGCTCCTGGGTTCCGGCGTCTTCTTTATGCCACCCGCACCGGTCCCACCTGGAACAGGTAAGTGAGTGCCCCCCCCCGGGGCCGCGGGCAATCTGTTACCGCAGGTGCTCCTGCCCCATGCGTCTCGGGGCCCGTCGGTTCGTCCACTCCCGCACAACGGTCCAAATAACAATTTTATTAAACAGACACACTACACAGCCTCATGAAGTTATTGGTTCACACACATGCACAAGCATTCACAATGGAAGCAGAAGGAAGAGACTCAGTGGAAGGGTTGGAGTCCAGGTAGGGAAGAGAATCAAGTCCTTGGTTGAAGAGGGGTGGGGGGTGATAGCTACCTATCCAGGCTGGAAAGGGGTCTTTGCCCAGTAGGTGTTGTCCAGAGGGGGATCGCTGGCAGGGCCTCTGGGTGGATAGATGGTGTGGCATGGTACTGGTCCAGATGGAGAGGGCATCCCAAGTAGTCAGTCTTCACTACCCCTTTTATGGGGCAGACTACCTCTGCTCTCCTATGGGGAGGGCCTGTCCAGGCAATGTCAGTCCTGTCCCAGAGGGCTCTAGGTGTTTTTACAGAGCATGTGCAGCCTGGCACAATGGTGGATTGCCTCATTTTTTGTTTCTTGAATGCTGAGGGTGATTCCGAGGGCTGGGTCGTTGGTCCAGGTATTGGTGTTCATGGTTCGGTCATTCAGAGAGCGATATTTTTAGACCTACTGCCATTGTCTCTCAAGCACCCACATTCATCCCCATTCATTCAGGAACCAAGTTACATAGGACGGGTAGGTGTGAGTCATGGGTTACACAATGGGGCATAGGAAACAAGATGGAGACTGGACAAACAAAATGGAAACTTGACATGACTTATGCTGACTTACACATGTAGGCCTAAATCATATAGTATCAGTAAAACAGTAATATAGAATAGTAAAAATCAATATAAACATAATAATTATACAATATAAAGAAGGAGAAAAAACAAAACAAATATAACTTGCTACCTAAATAAAATGCTGAAGCTTATCCTAAGTCTCAGTTCACTTATACTTATCTACAGGGAATAGAGAGAGGGGGGAAAAAATCAGAAATGGTTGGGGAAGGGGAGGGAATGCATTTTAAAAGAAAAAAAGAAAAACTGGGGGTTTTGCTACATTCTTTTCTAGGATCTTCCCTGGGATAGAAGTCAGGCTGATGGGCCTGTAGTCCCAAAGGGCAGACTGTGGTCATGTAAGCTGAAGCTTTCCCAATGACACCACCACTGCAGTCTTTGGTTCTCTACCTCGATCCTCCTCTCCCTCCTCAGCCCATAGCCTGAGACTAGGAGGATCAATGAAAACACCATCTGCGCCCCCAACCCCTTAAGCCCTGTTCCCAAATCCGTGTAGCACTTCATGACCTGGCTGGATTGCTCCGAGCCATGTCATTCGTGTCCACATGGATAAGGAGCATAGGTCAGTGGGCCAGAGGAGCTCAGGGATCTTCTCCGCAATGTCTCAGATACAGGCTCTCGGGAAGCAGCAGACTTCCTGGGATAAGGGGTCAGGGTGGCAGATTGCTCCATCAGTCCCCCTCAGGATGGAGTCTCCCAAGACAAACACTTTGCATTTTGTCTTAGGGAGAGTGAGAATGGTAGCTACAGCTGAGCCTGTGTTGCCTGCAGGAGCTGGCAGCTTAGCAGGCTCTGCTGAGGCTGCAAGAGGTTCATACCTTGGGGCCCTTGATCACATTGGTCCAACCCCTTGGCTGGACAGAATGGGAGGTCCTCGAATCCTCCCTTGTCCTGGGAGGTGATCTTGGTCTACCCTCCACTTCAGGGGGTGAAGGGCCTGGCAGTAGGAGTCTCTCCCCCACTCACCATCCCTGATGGCACGCAGTCTCCGGACTGCAGCCTGGAGCTCCTCCAGCTGGCACGCCAGAGACCCCAAAAGGGAGCAGACCTCACAAGGGGAGGTGGCCATGCTTCTGAACCCCGGATGTCTAAGGCATCTTGTGCTGCCACATAGATCTGTGGTGTCCCTTGAGATTTCAACCACACTGATGTCAGGAAAAGCTAAGTACAGTCAACCCCTACTTAAGGCCTATATCACTTAGCACCATTTCACTATAGTGCATATTTGAAACTGATATGTGATTTTATTTAGTGCTCAGAGGGTTTTCTAATAACGCTCGTGGTTGCCATCTTGGGTCATTAAAAATAAGTGTGGTCGCTGTCTTGGGTTGTCATATACTTTCAGTTTCGCTTAACACTCGTTTCACTTAACGCTGGGTTTTTCAGGAATCAATTAAGAGCACTAAGCTGGGGTTGCCTGTACATTAGCCCTGGCTGCACCACATCTTAAGACTCAGTTGTTTTATCCTGTAGTGCTCACTGTATGTCTGAGACTGTTTTGAGCAAAACAACCGACTGAGTGTCCCTCATCCCCACTCGTTCTGGGATTTGGAAGAGTTGTCACTGGTTTCCTTTTCTACATTTGTTTGTCCAGAGTAACAGCATCATGTGATCATGGGCTACCCTTTGTGACATAAGTGCTATGGGTCGTTGTAGCTATTATTTCCCACTGGAGAGGCATCACCATTTTTATGAAGTAATAGTAGCTACTGGGACTCTAAATCACATTATTTTGTTCTGCCTTATCTGGTTTCTTATACAAATCTGCCAGTCACTACTGACTGATATAAGTACTCAGGCGTTCTTGTTTTCAGTTTTCCATTGAACAAAGTGTCAGCAGGTGATAACCCATACTTCACTGCTGCCATTCTGTAATTTAACAATGTCACATACAGATCAGAGTCTGCATCCTTTTCAGTCAGTACTGTATTATTTCACACTGTTTTATACCAATTATCTCCATTAAGGGATAAGTCCTTCTACAATATCTCCTTATTCACCAGAGATAAATCCCACTGTGGGGATAACTGCTTAAAGTATGTCCACTAAAATGTAGCTCATTGTCAGCCATTACTACATCAAGTGTATTACATGTAGGGAAAATTAATCTGATATGCATAATCACATATTTAGCTCAATTACTTTCTAATTAGATAGTCTTATGGGAGTGAAATTAATAGTTGAATACATAGATTTTTTCCCCTCAAGTATAAACAAATCTAAACTTACATTGCTTCAGGAGATGCATTTTCCTGTGCCTCAAGTATCAGGTCTTTAGCTTGACTTGGCCTGTATTTTGTATGTTTAGGACAAGCCTTAACAGCTTCCTCACTTTCTCTGGCAGTGTTAGAGTGATGTTCTAGCTATGATGGTCCAGAAATTATGTAAGGCAGGAATTTTTGGGGTGATGGTTTTTATTGAACCAACTGCACAGTTGGGATAGAATTAGACAAGCTTTTGAATGCAAGACCTTCTTCCTCAGGTGATCTTCTACCAAGGTGATCTGAGGAAGAATGCACTGCATTAAAAAACTTGTCTAGCTTTATCCCAACCATGCAGTTCGTCCAATAAAATACATCACAAAAAAAAGTCCTTACCTCTCACTTTCTCTGCTTATTTCAGATCAGTACAAAATTCCTCCAGTATGTCCTGCATCCTTTTTATTATACATTATTCTGTAACATTTCAGTACCACCATTCTCATAACTTTAAGCAAAATCCAACCTAAACCTGAAAATCCCCTTTAAAATTATATTACAATTTGGGAGTAGGCTGTCTTGGACACCCTAAGGTAATAGTCTTAACCAGCAGTCAGAAACCTTTACAAGTGGTGGAACAGAATGATCCAGTTTGGGGAAGAGATGGGCGGGCAGACAAGCTGGCACTAAGATGCTGCCACCACCACTGCTCCCCACCAGCAGTGATTAGTGGGAACAGATTGTTCTGGACACCTGGGATGCTGAACAGTGAGTTCAGACCTTCCGCATGCATCAGGTCACCTTCATGGACATTGTTGCCCAGGTGGCCTCCACATTGTTCGCCAGGCACCCCTCATTCTGGAGAAGCAGGGCAGCTATCACCATCATGAAGCTAACCCCATCTGGTAGTCCCTGCTTTATCACCAACCAGTTCAGCATGGGCAAGTCCACAAGGTTATGGACTAGGGAGGTGTGTGGGGGGGGGGCATGGCCTCAGGCTCCAGGTCCTGGGTCTCAATTTCCATGGCATCAGAGTTTTCCCCTTGCTCCTGAGCACCATGCTTCCTGCTCTCGACAACACCCAAGAAGATGGCAAGGGAGCTCAGGTCCAGCTGCAGCTGCAACTATGATCCCAGGTCCTGTGATGATCCAGAAACAAGTACCATCAGGTTAGAGTCCTTGGGGACCACATCATCAGTACAGCTTATGGCCTGTGGCCCCTGGGGACCTGCTCCTGGGCACCCAGTTGTCCAATTATCCCTCCATTTTCCTGCATCTCCTCCTGCAGTGAGGTCCCTGCCAACAAATCCCAGCCTCTCTTCCCCCAGTAGTGCCTTATGTGTACAGGGTAGCGATAGCCCTGTCTATGGCAAGGAAGTGGCGAAGCTCCTCACAGAAGGGCATGCTCTGCATCTTGGCCCTGGACCTTTGAATTGAGTGTACCTCACACTGGATCTATCTTAGGCCACTTGCACTGTTTTTAGACCAGTCTATATGCACTGAACTTCTGTATGGTTGTAGGTTTAGATTGATCTACGTTCACTTAAACTGGTCTAATTGTAATGTCTGCATATCTAAGTCAAAGTGAAGCTCCTCTTATGCTGGAACTACCTATGCTAAGACCTTGGCATAAGCACAGCTTCAGGAGGGTTGTGTAACATCAGAGTTTGTGGGTCAGAATCTCCTGATAGAAATATTTTCTGGCTGAAAGGTGGTGACACGAGTCAGCTGCCCCTCCATCTCTACAGTAAACACAGTAAGCAGTACAGCGTTCACATTATGAGCTGCTATATACGAGTAAACTTCTCAATAGTCCTATATCATGGTCTGAAGCTCCCACAGTAAATACATATATTTGATTGCTTAATGCTCAAAATAATTCCTTAACCTCCTTAGGCATTGTAACTTACAAGCCATTCTATCTGCCAAATTTTCTTCACCCCTCATTATGCATGCTGAGGTTTTGCCTGTTGCAGCATGGTGCTCCTGACCACTTGTCTTGATGCACTAAAGGCCACTTCCTTGTGCTGAGAGATGTTGAGTGTAAGGAAAACTCAAGGCCATATCATTCAATTGATTGTTTACATGTATCTCCTCCCTGAAGCAGTAAAGAACGAGAGGCCAGAGAGCTATCTACCAAGTTTGACAATGCCAGCAGGCCTGAAAATTCTCACTATAACCTGCAAATTTCAGTTGCTTATGAGCTCGCCAGTCTTTAACTGTTTGGGCTGAACTTTATATGCCAAATGTCTGCTTCAGTTTTGTCTTTTTTTCAAACTTCTAACAACTTTTTATTTGAGAAGTTTTTCTGGTCATGCTGCCATGGTTTGAAGCAGAGTTGAGACTTGCTGTGGAAAGGCTATCGTCTCTGGTATCTAGAAGAAAAAAATTAAAAGTCTCAGTTTTTTGCTGGCCTACCTATTCATGTCACCTACATCCAGCAGAAAGCAGAGTGGAAGAAGAAAAGACAGCTTAAGTAGTGGAACAGCAAGACCAGTAAAAAGGAGACAGGGTTATTATCCTGCAGAATGAGGAGTTTAGAAAGTCTCAGGTAGTAGATTATCATGAGAAATGAAATCAATGGACTTCCTTAGCACTGCCTGACTAGACATGCTGCTGCTAGTTCCAGGCAGTTGATTTTAAATTTTGAGTAGAGCAGAAATCAAGGGGGAGTGTAAGTACACCAGTGTACCGCCCACTCCCTGGCATGGATCCACCTCTGTGCCCATATACATGATCCATGATAAATGGAAGCTAATCTGTGTAAATTTATTCCTCAATGAAAGAGGCCTAAGAGTGTGCACACAGTGGCCATAGACAGCTGACAAATGGTAAGACCCTAATCCCTTTTGCCCTACAGTAACTCATTTTGTGGGTCCAGGCTTTCAGTCAATCATTCTTAGGGTATCATGGGAACCTGGAGTGCCATGAGATCCTTTTAAGCTTGCCATCAGGTGCTGCACAATATTAGCACCATTAGGAGTTCAAATACTTACATCTGATTCACAAGATGAGCTCAGAGGTTTCAAACAGGAATCCCCAGTGTCAAAACATGCTGACCTGTTGTGGCTGTTCTGAGTTTTTTTGCAATAGGAGACCTGCTCTATTACTTTTCTGTTGTCAAAAGATAAGTGAAAGCTAAGAGCTGGCACTTTCCATGGGGTGCCTTGAGTCCAACAAGGTTGAGAACCATTGTCTCAAGTCTTTCCATTTTCCAAAATCCCTTAAATTAAGGAAACATATCATTTTATTATTAAAAATAAATAAAACAATTTGATATCAAATGTTTTTTTGGGAGGAAAGCAACTGTAATGATAAATCTTACATTTCAATTCCTCTTAGATAAGGGGGGGATAGTGACATGCAGAAGGCGCTTTTTATTTAGAAGTGAAGTGGTATCAGGTGTACATGTATGGACAGTCTGGGTACAACTCTACATAGGGAAAGGAGGACAGATGGCAGATGGTGGAAGCCACAGAGCTTTGCAGAAAGTGTAATAATGGCAAGTGCTCTGTAAACTAACTTTGAAGGGAAAAAGCCAAGAAAGTTATTAGCATAAAAACATGTGTTCAATTAAATATGGTCAGCAGGGAAAGGCTGCAACTTGAACTTATCAGCAAACTTCTATTACTCTTGTCACCTCCTCTCTTAACAGGCAGACCAGGTTGAAGAGGGAGACAGTGGCCGCATCTACACAAGACTCTGACTGCACAGTAGCACATTACAACTGAGCATTGCGCAGTAGCATTGCATGGCATGAAGTGTGATGTGATGCTACCGCGCAGCAAGAATGAGTTACTGCACAGTCGATGTCACTTAAAAGCCACTGGATGACTCTGGTTACTGCATAGTCATTTAGTACTTGTATATACAAGCACTAAATGACTGCACAGTAATGACTGAGCAGTCACTGTCTCATGTAGACATAGTCAGTGTGTGGTAGTTGTAATGATTTAGGTCCTGTGGTGAATAACAACTGTGAATGAGAAAGAGAACAGACCTTTAATGACAGCACAGCGGGGGCTTCCTCCAGCACAGACCATATGGATGCCTCCATCTTGATTTCCCCTTGCTCCCCAGGGATCATGTTCAAATTCCTCACCTGATAAGACAGTCCCTTACAAGGGAATGTCTCCAAAGTCTAACCCTTATCACTACAGTAGTGACATTACATTTTTGCCAGGGCTATATTTCGGAGAAAATAAAATAAACTTATGAAGTTACCACAGCAGAGAACAGCATAGACCAAAATGAAAACAAGAGGCCTAGATGTCTAGATCATTATCTAAAGCAGGGGTGGGCAAAATGTGGCCCACAGGCTGGTTGCAACCTGCCAGGCCATTCGGGGGCCCTAAAAAATTTAGAAAATTAATATTTATCTGCCTCTGGCTGCCTGTCATGCAGCCCTCAATGGCTTGCCAAAACTCATTAAAGCTGCTCTCCACCCAAAATAATTGCCCACCCCAATCTAATGTGAGCTTCCTAGCACTCAAGTGCTAGGAACATCAGGATGTGCAAAATCAAGAAGTCCCATAAAATTCCTCGCATACTTGTTATATGAGAGTTAAAGAATGTTGATACCATATGGAATAAAAATGATAAATGTCCCTGAGCAAAAACAACATCCTTTCAGGGAACAGTATGTCAAATTTCTGGCTAAAATGTTTTGGATTTACTTCTGGTAATTTGTCATATTAATGATTACTGCATAAAATCAAATAAGCATCAATGCATTCAATCTGAAGTATGCATAAAGTGACACGCTAAAGAACACACACAAATCAGCGCAGGAGAATAAGGAATGAAACAGAGAAAACCAGTTGCCAAACCCCAAATCAAACTACTTTGTTTAAGTATTAGTATGGAGCAGTGCTTTTCCCATTCATTCTGATCAGCTGTGAAGTAAACTAAACTGACAAATATTGATGTACAAAAGAGAACGCCAGCCATATCCAGTGATGCTCATAAAAATCAGCTTTTAAGTTGGAGAAAAATTTACTATTTGCCTAAAAGAGAAAAGACAGTTGTTCATGCTCTCTATGCATGAACCAACCGCTGATTTCAGTAGGAGGTACAGGACTCATGCATAGTGGGGTCATGAACTTCTGTTTTCACAATAAAAAATGGAAAGACAACAGATGTAGACTATAATTCAGTCAGTGGGTAGCATTCAAAAAATTAATTAAAATAATTTAACAATGCAGTCAGGCTCAGTAAATGTCCTCTCAAAGTACAACCAGTAAGTACAAAATACAGTTTGAGGAACAACTGTGTTCAGGTCAACCTGGATCATTTAAATGAACACCAACAATTAGCAGCGTGTAAAAGGTGAAGAGTGGAAAAAGCTTCTTTGGTAAGAATGTTAAAAGGTAATTGAAGGGATACGATAAGTGGAAAGAAAATATTAAACAGATACCTTGCATCTATGTGTATAAGTAAACAGATATTTTCCTAATCAGAAATCTCCTTACTGGGAATGGATGATGAGGAATTAGAAAATCAGATGATAAGATCAGAAATGGTTAATAAAAAGCCTGAGATCCTTCAAATTGATCAAACAAAAAGCCCATATCCAAACATGCTGAAGGAAACTAGAAAAGAAATTAGAGACGCTTTAGCAAACCTTTTCATATGTTCAAAGAAATCCCTAAGGACTGGAAAGTGTAGCAGAATGCTAATGCTGGAGAAAAGCAGCCTAAGGGCATATTAAGGCTATGGTCTAGTCAATTTGAAATCCACTGCTGGAGAGTCGTAAGACTCTAAAGGATCATATGGAGGAAATACTTAGAAAAGCATAACATAAACCAGCTAACTTTACTAGCTTACTAAAATTCACCAAGGTTATTATTTGCAGGATAGAAAACTAGCAAATAGTATATTGGAAACATGCAACTTGTGAAATAAATGTATGTTGAAAGGACTGGATTGGAAATTATGTTTGGAAGGTGGAAAATAAAGGAAATCATAGTGGACAGGACATAAAGGTGATGTGAGCAAAATTCAAAAAGAGACACTATGAGAAAATAATTCCCAAGGTTGGTCTTGTAACTTTAATCCTTGCAGCAAATGCAGCAAATAATGAGAAATAAAACTGGAAGTCAAGAGAAAAAATGTAACTACAGGGATATGATTATTTGGGAAATCTCTTGGGGAGTTCATGAACCCTCATTGATACTGGGGACTTCCTATGTGCACCTGTGTCAAACCATAGACTCCATTTTGCCTGCTTTTCCTCTGGTCTTTTTCCTGTTTTCAGTTAAAAACCCACAGGGAGTCACAGGTGAAATTTTGCCTTACCCTGCTCTTTAGCTTTATGCCAAGTGTTGAACTTTGATCTGATGTTCAAATGGAGCACAAATGGACAAAAAGATGGTTAGTAGCCAGGCCAAATCAGTGTTTTAAGTCTTATGGGAGATTTAGCCACCTGGGGAGGTTAAGTGAGGTGTAAGAAGGTCTAAAAATTATTAAAGTCTCTCTCTTTCTTGCTCTCTCTCTCTCACACACCCTCCCCCCACCCACACCAGCTATTTTAGGAAACCAAGCCATATGCAGGTGGGCAAGAGTAAGGAAGAGAGAGGCAAAATTTCTTAGCAGATACGTCCTTTCTAACTATGGGACCAAATAAGGAGAAAGAAAGTTCTCTGCAGAGGAGAGAGACACT
The DNA here is from genome assembly GCF_001723915.1 of Gavialis gangeticus. Classification (NCBI taxonomy): domain Eukaryota; kingdom Metazoa; phylum Chordata; order Crocodylia; family Gavialidae; genus Gavialis; species Gavialis gangeticus. The sequence goes on along the minus strand of NW_017728992.1, from coordinate 162,402,630 downwards.
GATGCAGAGGAGAGGCCATGTGCAGAAGTGGGAATATGGAGTCGTTACCTAAACCCAAAGAACGATTGCAGGTGGTGAGAAAACTGAGAAGGGGAAAGGCATAGAAGGATTTTATTATTTTGTCTGGATCTGTATGGGTTTTCATACCCTACCTAAAATAGACTGATGGTTTTAGAAGCTTTGCGCAGCCCATGGATCTGTTTGCTTCCACAGATATCTCACTGGGTGTATCTACATGTGCATTAATGTGCTTTTTCTAATGAACATTAAATTTAAGACCTCCAATGTGAGGTACTAAATAAATGTGCATTAGGCTGTGCTAATGCACAGTAGTGTATTTGCATGCTTTTTTAGTGATGCTTAATGCACAGTAGACAATTTTACTGTGTATTAGCATAACGTCACAGTTTTTACATAACAATTTAATGCGCAATAAAATAGTCTACTGCACATTAAAGTGCATGTGTAGATGAACCCACTGAAGACCTGACTCTAAATCCAATGTGCCTACAAAGTTGGAGCTTTAAGAAAGCATGCTTAAGGAGGTATTGAGAAGCCTGGGGAGATCCACATTAGTTTTTGGGCCATAAGACAGCTGAGCTGTGTGGTCCCACTTTTGTGGAGTAACAGAAATGGAGCCAGTGTCCAGGTAGAGTGCCACTGAAGTTAAGGAAAGAGAGAGGAAAAGGTAGACTAAGGGCATATAGACCTAGTATGCTGGGATTCAAAAACAACAGCATGGTGAGTGTTCAACTGGCAGATCTTTCTAAGGCTATGACAGAGCAATTAAACAGCATTGACAAATCACTTTTTTCTAATGAAAAGAAAGAAACGCAACCACTTTCAGTTTGTTTCCCAATAGGGACTGACAGAGCAAGATTTTTGTGCTTCCATTTGGTGGGAGACGCTTGGCACTATGTTAATGGTGATTTTATTTAAAAACAGGTAAGTAGAGAACTTAATTACAAAATGTTGCAGGGAAAATAAAGGCAACACACACAATCTGAATTTCTGCTTCTTAAACATGTGCCTTGATGGGACAAAGTTCAGGAAATGGAACATGAAGCTAGCATTCACTCTTTTTTTGCTATATGCCACACAAAGGGAAGGGCTATGAGAAGGTCTGTTGAGGAGAGAGAAAGAGAACATGCCCTGGAAAGGCAGAGTTTCCTACCTGGGCTCTGAAGGAAGGGTTCATTCCTGGCTGGGAAATTTTGGTTTATGACTCTTTCTGCTCATATGACCTTACTGTGGTTTGTATTTATAGGTTCTCTCCTGCTAAATAGATTTGACTGTTGTGTTTTGTTTCTGATCAGAAATCCTTCTAGCTTACCCTCACAATATTCTACTTTAAATATTAATTCAAATAGGAACCAAAGCAAATGCTATCATAAAGATAGGAAAGAAAACTGAGCTAAAAAACAAGATAGATAGTCAGTCTGCTACATGTGCTTTGTGCAGTAAAATAATAATCAAAGGGACAATAACGAATAAAGAAAGCAGACAAGACTCCAGAAAAACCTGCAGCCAAGACTCCTGAGAAGACTCCAGCCAAAAACCCTTCAAAAAGTCCAGCAAAGTCACCTCAAAGAAGTCCTTCCAAATCAATATGGTTGCTATTTACAATATGAATACATTAAAGTAGCTATATTACTCACCTATAACTGACTGAGTACAAAATTCTGGGTTATTTTTGGTGAAAATTGGGTATCAGGCCTTGGTTCAGGAATCAATCCCCCATTTCTAACATTGTTTCCTATGGGAAAATCACTTCCAAGTTACAATGTTTTGACTTAAGACGCATTTTTCAGGAACCAATTGTGTCGTAAGTCTGCTGACTGCCTGTAGTGTTCTGGCCTGAATTAACTACTCTTGGGTAAAAGATGTAGAGAAAAGCAGCTTACAATCTATTACTGAGAAGACTTGTTCCTAAACTGCATTTGGTAAGAAAATGAATTAGTATTATAGACTCTTCAGTTTACCCCAACCTTTGGTCAAGAACATCTGTGGGATGGCTCAGAGATCAGTTCTAGGTCTAAAATTTAGAATATTTTATAATAACCTGAAAAAAGGAAAAACAAGAAATACAGCCACAGGAGAGACTTTTCAAAACATCAGTGAGAACAAAGAGAACAGAGCAGCTTATGAATGTTAAAGAAAAAGGAGAGGAAATGAGATTAGATCCAGCCAAAATCTAAGTCTTAGCTATTAAACAGAAGGCACGTACTTACGTACTTAGAAAGCTGTTATGCTCAAAGAACCCCCCAGGGGGGTTGCAGTTCAGATGTGAGCCTGAACTACAGCAGCCACTACAACTAATATCTACTTGAATTGTATACCCAGAGGTACCATATCATGTAGTAGGAAAGAGTGATATCTCTTAAAAGGTTCTAACTCAATACTTTGTTCAGTTCCAGGCCCTTTAATGCCAGAGATGTTGAGAAGAGATTACAGGAACCTAGGGTAACACCAACTCGCGTGTACACAGCTGGATGGATTAATTTTTCACTTAAGGAACTATTCTAAGAAGTGTAAATGTGTGTAGTTTGACCAAGGGGTAGCTAACAGAGACTAGGATGACCCTCACCTCTGCCTCATCCCAGAGAGAAGGTGGTGGTATAGGCTTAGAAGCAAATGCCACTGCTTTTTTCTTGTCTATGTCCCTGCTATCAAATAGCTCAGCCCCAGCCCCTTTCAGGGGCCCAGCCTTTCTGCTCACAAAGTCTCTCTTTGCTTGGCTAATAGTCCCAATTCTGTCTCTACTGGGTCTATGAATCCAGGGTCCCCAACTCTGCTGGCTGAGGGATTGTCCCCTGATCCAGGCCTGTGGGCTCCCAACTTTCACTGCCCTGGCAGATCCTAGGCTTCAAAGCAGGTACTCACAATCCTCCAGGGTCAGTTATTGCAGTCTCATGTCAAGACTCTGTCAGATGTGGCCTCCACATCTCCCCTTATAGACATGCCCATTTCACCGGTTGTTATCAACCAAGATTTTTAACAAACTGTCCTGCCACTCTGGGCTGCTTCAGAAGTCCCAAACATAAAACTTCTCTTCCTTGGGATCAAAAAGATAACAAATGAAAAAAACCATGCAGTTTACAGCCACCAAGATCCTTCAGGTTCACCCCACATACCCTGGGGCACTACTAGCCTCTGCTGGGGTGTCTCCCTCTTCCCCTCAAGAGCAATCAGTCCTGGCTCTTCTCTCTCCATTGATGGCTGGGAACCAGCTTTTATGTCTCGGGGCCCTTCCCCACTTCTGGTCACCTGCCCCTGCCCAGTCAGGCCTGCACAGGAGGTCACCAAAATAAGCAGTCTCCAGGACAAGCAGGTCTGGAGTTTGTCCCCAGCTGCATCTCTTCACCTCTTCTGGCTCTAAAGGTCCTCACCTTAAGCAGGGGCAGGCAAAATATGGCCCATGGGCTGGATCCAGATTAATATTTATCTGTGTCTGGCTGTCTGTCAAAGATGACAGGCACCAGCAGCAGTAGGGCCCAGGGGGAGTCAGTGGCAGGACCCAACAGCTGCAGCAGCAAGGCCCACAGACCCCACACCCACCTCCAGCACCAGCCACCTCCACCCTCAGCCCTCCTTCTGGCCTGGAACCCCGGAGCTTCTCCCACCTCCCTCTGCCCTAGAGGAAACTTCAGATAAGAACGTGGGGTGGGGGGAGTGGATAGTGGAAGGGGAGGACCACGGGCAATCATCTCAGTCTTTGAGGCTGGGTTGAGCTGGCTCCTACTGAGTCCTGTGGTCTGGCAATGCAGCCAGGAGCCACACAGTGCCAGAGCAGACAGCAGGTGGGCAGGCATGCAGGCAGGGGGTTGGGGAAATGGCAGCGGCAGGCAGAGGGGTGCGTGGCAATGAGTGGGTGGAAATGCAGCAGTGCAGCAACAGCTGGGTGGGAGCTCAGGGCCTGAACCAGTGTCCTGGGGCCAGGACCAACAGAGGCCCAAGGCAGGGCAGCTGGAGCATATAGCGTGGGCTGGCAGGGGCTCTCTGGAGCCAGAATGGGTTGCACCAGCAGGGAGAGGGGGGAGCCAGCCCAGCTTCAGCTCACACATTTCTGCTTTACTTGATTGTGGCAGCACTGCATATGGGACGAGACATCCTCTGCCAGGCTTTATACTGCTTGGGGTTTTATAAGCCAAACCTGCCCCCTTACATTGCTCCAAGGAATTCTTAGACAGATCACACATGTGCATGTGTGTCTGAAAAGGCACTAGAGTGGGGCCCAATACTGATGTAGCTATAAATGCCAAAAGTAAGAGGCATAAAAACTTATAACGATGTCTAAAACACGCTTGTTAAAATACTTGGAAAACTTCATCCTCTGGCTTCATAACATAGAAAGATCATATGCCTTGCTTGCTTGGGCCTGTCTGTCCAAGTAGGAGAATGCTCTGTTTTCTTGATTTTTTTTTTTAATATCACCCGGTGCCTAAAATTATTCAAAACAAAAAAAACCCAAAAAACAAAAACCAGTGGGCAGTGGCAGCTAATGTCCTATATGGCTCACAACATGCACACAAAATCAAGGAATACATGGCATATATTGAATATTATCCTAATATTATTCATTTAATACAGAGCCCTAATTCTCAGCATGTTTGTAATTGTCCTACACCATGCTTCTTCCCCCCTAGTCACCCTCCTCCCCTCCCCCCAGTGCTGGAGTTTTCATTCACTGCCCAGTCTCTTCCGAAACCAGTAACAACCCAGCAGCCTGGCCAGATCTAGCATCAGGAAGGAAAATTCAGCCCTGTGTTTGATTTAGTTCTTCTATTTACTCACTAGACTAATGAGGTCAACAGGACTGGTAGGATGGACTATTTACATAGTTGGAAGCAGTTTCTGTCTGATTTAGTGGAGTGGATTGAATTGAGAGTAGATTGTGGGTCAAGAGGTTGAGTTTCACACTGGATGCACATTTCACTGCTAGTATTTTTGCTATATATCTCTCTGCTGCTCTCCCACTGGCTGCCGGACTGTGAACTGAGACCCAAATCCTCAAAGACCCCTAACTTCTGTTTGTTTCAGTGAACAGAAAGAGGCATCTGAAAATCCATGCCTAAATGATTATTGCAGATAGCCTCTTAGCATCAGTAGTCTGAGTACAGATCACAAATGAAATTACTGAGGCTGAATCCCCAGTTCATCTGAAACTGAAAAACTAATTGTTATTTTGAGGTAGAAATCCAAAAATCTGAGGACGTCTCAGAATTGGAATTTTAGCCCTGCTCCCTCCAAAAATGTACAAGCCTTTGGCTAATATTCCACTATCAGTACCAATTACGGGATTGTTCTGTAGCACATCTGTTTATTCAGTGTCATTCAGAATTAAGTGATTACCCCAGGACTCAGATGTGCTGTTTAGTTTTCCACCTCTTGCTGTTTCTATTAGTTTAAGGTGTTGGGCAACATTTTCCCCAATTCAGGGATCAGCATGTTTCTCTAATATTCAGATTAAGGTACTACATTCTTGTGTTATTGCTTCTGGGGAAAAACAGCATCAAATGCTGATCTCTCTCAACTATTTCACTGCTGTTGATATCAAATCTATTTTCTATTGTAATAGACATGTGTTCAGATAAAAAAGTATGTTGATCCAAGTTGGAAGTATATATTTCTTATTTGTTCTGAGGCCCAGACAACTAACTCAAGTAGTTTTAACCAGTGAAATAAAGTAGCATTATTTCTGTGCCACCCCTTTTAGAAACAAAGGCATATTATCTGGGGCACAAAGATATGTTATAATGTGTGAAACTTGTGTAGTAAGAGTAACAGACATAATTTTTAGTCCAAGGCAAAGTTAAATATTCCTTTATATAGGTTACCTGTAGCCTTTAATAAAACAGAAGTTACTAAAGTAACAGGTGAACAAACAGTCCTCAGAAAATAAAGGATTGAAATACTATATGCATCAGTGTAAATAAGACATACAAAAAACTAGAACTCTTGGTTCCAAAATTATACCTTTTATTAGACCAACTGGGAAATTGCAAGAAATGTTTTCATAGCATTTCTTTCTCTTTAAGGAATTCTTAATTGCATTATTTAGACACAATTCAGAAGTTGTTGAATTTTGAAGCACCTTTATGACTGAATTAAGGACATTATCTTATGAAGATTTCAGAATTTCAATTATCTTGACTGGGTGATTTCCGGGTAAATAGGACCATTACTGTCCTTAGGGTAGATGGAATGTGCTCTTTAGACATTTCCAGCGGTGTTCATGTTAAACTCTACCAAAACTGCCTGTATTCAGAGCCCTGTCCCACTCTCCCATACAGTTAGTTCTAAAATAAAAAATATTTAAAGTAACTAATGCTGTGCTACATTAGCTTTATATAGTTGATAAAAAATGTATTATTTAAGATTCAGGTTGTCACAGGGCAGGGCCCAGGAGTGGCTGTGATCTCTCCTGGCGCCCCTACTGTGCCAAGTGGCCCTTCTAGCACCCTCATCTCGCCCGCCATGTCTTTGCTGTTCATATAATATTAATGGGAGGCTGCCTTTCCTGGGCTTCTCGGACCCGGTGCTCTTGCCCTATACGGATATCTCTTGGTGCACCCACCCTGGGGCGTCGCATGGCTCCTTCCGCCCCCAATACCATGCCCAAGCCTCACCGGTGTTCCAGACATTCTCATGTCTCTATGTATGTGCCCTCTCTGGGGCCTCTCCAGTATACGCGCCCTCTCCAGGGCCCCTCTGATTTCTGATACGCGCGCCCTCTCTGGGCCTTTACCCGTGCACCCTGCCCTCTCCAGGCTCCTGCTCACGTGCTCTGCCCTTCCTGGCTCTTTAGACTTGCCCTCGCCCCTTTCAGGGGCTTCCCAATTGATTCGCCCTTGTCTAAGGCTTCTCCCGTATCCTCGTCCTCACCGGATGCTCTCATCTTATACGTGCCCTTCTCCGGGCTTCTAACCGCGCGCCCGCCCTTCTCCGGGCTTCTAACCACGCGCCCGCCCTTCTCCGGGCTTTCCCGGGGCTCCTGCTCGTGTAATCACCCTCTCCGGGCTTTAAATCACACGCCCGCCCTGCCTCGGGCCTCTGCTGGCACGCTCGCCCTACTCTGGGCTCTTACACTGGCCCTCGCCCTTTCCTGGGGCTCCAGCTCATGTAATCACCTTCTTCGGGCTCTGAACCACATGCCCTGCCTTACTCAGGCCTCTACCAGTGCGCTCGCCCTACTCTGGGCTCTTACACTGGCCCTCACCCCTTTATGGGGCTTCCCCCCTAGGTTCGCCCCATCTCGGGCTTCATAAGAGACTTTCCCCTTCGGGCTTATGCCTCGTGCTCGTCACGCTTTCGCCCCGCTAGGCTTGTCCCGTGCCCGTCGGCCTCTCTGGGGCCTGTCCCGTGCCTCTCGCGCCCGGGCTCAGGTGGCCCGTAGCCGTGCCTGGCCCCTTGACCCTTCTTAGGGTCCTTCGCCCTACTGGGCAGAATACCACCCTCACAGGCTGGGGTATCAACCCCCACACACCACGCCACACCAGCGCCAAACAGCTGTGCCTCCCAGGCACTGCTCTGTGCCCAAACAGGGCACCCAGGAACCCCCACTCCACTGGGGAGCTCCTAATGAGGCCTCCTCGCACCCCTATAGCCTCACCCAGTCCTCCGGTATAATGTAAACAAACACAACCCTGAGCCAACTGGCTCTAATGCAACTCTAAGCCAACCCGGCTGTAACCCCAGAATGAGCCTTGTAGCTACAACACACATCCACCACCACCCTGGCCCTCTTCCAGTACCTCCCTGCCAGGGTTCTCTCTGCCCCGCATCATCATGCAGGCAGTCAGGCTCCTCTCCTCTCCTCTCCTCTCCTCTCCTCTCCAGAGCTCCTGCACCTCAGGCTGCCAGAAAGGGACTGATCCTAGCCTCAGCCTTCTCTGTTTATAAAGGCCAGGCCCTGCCCCCTGGCAGTCAGCTGACCCAATCTGTTGCCTAAGCAACCTTCAGCTGTGCTGCCCTGCTGATTGGCAGCCCAGCCCTATTACCAATGCTAGTAGCAGGCACCCTAGTGTCCTGCTACACATCTCCCCCTCCCGGGGTTGAGCCTCCTTAGGAGCGGGGCGCGGAAGTGCCCCGCGACATAGGTATTAAAATCAAAGTTCATTTTACAATTGCTCCTATGTACAATGCTTAAAATACAAGTTTTTACTACTCTGAGATATAGTATGAATTAATATACATACTAATAACAAAAGCAATTTTGTTATTCAAAGTCTTCAAGTACAATAAGGGAGGCCTACTAAAATTAAACACATAAAAAGAATAGCTGTTACAGGTTATTAGGAGAATAAGGTAAAATAATCTCATTCAATATTCAGCAGGAGTCTCATAGGTAACATTAGAACATGACCAGACCTATACTCTTCTCCTTCTATCTGTAACTCTTTGCACATGATGCCACAGAAGCTTCAAACACATCTCTAGCAGCATCACACTCTAACACCAAACTTCAAGTGCTGTAGTACTGACCCAGAAGCCTTATTTACCAAGGACCATTCAAATACTTGCCATGCTTATAACCTGTCCTGTGTTTGCTTGTAACCTGTCCTGTGTTTGCCTGTAACCTGTCCTGTGTTTAAAGCGCTTGCAGTGATAGGTAAGTGTCATTAGTACCGCTGGCTGCATCTACACATGCACTCTACTGAGGAGTAGACTAATTAGCTGCAGAGTAAAGCATCACCGCCTGCTCATGCAATGGTATTAAGCCACAGTGACCTAATTTACACTGGTGTAAGATGGTACTGTTGGGGACAGTACTATCTTCTTATGCCAGGGTAATTTACTGTGATTAAATACATATGTAGATACTGACCACAAGTGTAAACTGCACCCAGTCAGCCCAGCTAGCCAGGGTCAAACTCCTGCCTAGCCACATGGCTCTGCACTTTCAGCATCCTCGTGCCCCAACCAGCCCCTCCACCACTCAATGCCACCACCTGGAGCCTGGGGATGACCTTCATGCTCCTTGTCAGCCCCAGCACAAATTGCTGCTGTCCCAAGCACATGGGTAGATGCTGAATCCAGGAATAATTTACTCCAGCTCAAATTGTTCCAGAGTTTATTGTTTCACATTAATTGCACATGTAGACACACCCACTGTATATTAATATTGCATGGATCAAGGCTAATCACTGTAGCTAACCAGCTACATCCCATTACTCTTCAGTGCTGCAGCTGCACTTCCAACCTGATCACACAATGTCCCTCCTAGGGTCTTACCAAAAGGGAGGAAATGAAGTCCCTCTCTGTTTTCCTGCCACGACTCGATGACACACACACAAAAAATGTAAACAAACAGAGGCTCCAATAATGGGTAATTTCAGTCACTTTAAAGATGGGGTTCTCCCTTTTGGCGTATTTCTTGTGACTCCACCTCCTCTACACCTCTTCCCTACTCCAACCATGATGTAAATCAAATGATATTCACCTGAACAGTATTTAGTGATGTGACCTGGCACCCTCTGTATTAGGGCAAAGGTAGGCATGTCAGCCCAGATAATAAATAATAAAGACTAGAAATTTCCCTTCTTAGTCTGGGGTCCATATTGACTCAAATAAATGGAACCAAAATTGTCAGCATATATCCATGCCTTGCCCAGGTGCTGGGCTTTTCAGTACACTCAAGGAAAAAACAGAAAATTATACTACAGTCAATTGAATTTAGTCTCACATCACCTTGTATTTGGTGTTTTGTAAGATTCAAACTCACGTGCCTCATCTTGATGGTCTTCCACTCATCTGTGAATCTCCAGTTGTCCAGACTCCTTTCACTGGATGCCTCCTGTGAGGTTGAAGGCTCCTCCGAGCCTTCTTCTGACAAGCCCTTTTTGGCCAAACTTTGGAGCCTCTATTTCTTGTCTCCGTGTGGCTCGAGACCCCGCCTGCAGCTCCTGCCCGGCTCAGCAGCTGGGGCTCAGGTCAGAGTCAGACTGCACGGGCTCTTGCAGCAGCCTCTGCCCTGCTCCAACTCTCAGCAGCCTTCTGCCACTTCAAGCGCCCAGGCTCCGTCTGGCTCCGGGCATGTTTTTTCAATGTCACTCCCTGCATGCCCTCCAATGTGCAGGGAACACATGCTCTTGAACAGCTGTGCCAGCAGCATGCACCACTCTTGCCTCTCCACTTTGGGACCGACAGGTAAGTTCTCCCTGTCAGCATCCCCTCCCGGGTTATTTGCCACACAGCAAGGCTTGGGTTTAGGCACACACAATCCTGTACCCTTGGGGCTCCATGAAGAGTCACCTGGTGTCTGCCCAGTCTCTTCTTGAAGATTTCCAAGGTTGGGGACTGCAACATCTCCTTGGGAAGTCTAGTCTTTCCTTATAAGGTTTGTCCTCCAGGCCCTTAATCATTCTTGTGGCTCTTCTCTGGACCCTTTCAAGATTCTCCTCATCTTTTTTGAAGTGTGGCACCCAGAACTGGACACAGTACTCCAGCTGGGGTCTCACCAGCACAGAGTAGAAAGGAAGTATCGCTTTCTTAGCCCTGCTTGTGACACATTGGCTAATGCATCCCAGTATGATATTAGCTCTGTTAACAACAGTATCGCACTGGTGGCTCATGTTCATCCTGTAATCAACCATAACCTTGAGGTCCCTTTCAGCCATTGTGATGGTCAGGACATCTCCTCCTAACCTGTATTCATATCATTGGTTACTTCTCCCCATATGAAGCACGCTGCATTTATCCTTATTGAACTGCATCCAGTTCTGCTCTGCCCACTTTCCCAGCTTCTCCAGGTCTGCTTGGATTTGCATCCTATCCCCTAGTGTGACTGCTTTTCTGCATAACTTCGTATAGTCCACAAACTTGGCCAGTGTGCTTTCCACATCCTCATCTACATCATTAGAGAGATGTTGAATGGCACGGGGCCAAGAACTTTTGTGGTTATGAATTGTTATTCCCAGAAATCATTGCTTCAGGGACATCTCCTGGGAAGTCTGGGCACTTTTACATGTGCTCCGGGGTTGAGAGGGTGGTGTTTTAATCAGAGCGGCTCTGACAGCTGCTCTAATTAAAGTGCTGCTATGTCTCATGTATCAGCATCCTTGTGCTTAAAAATTGAGGTGGGGGCATTTAAGCTAAAGCTCATTAGGCATGCATTAGTTCAAGCACCCCCTCCACCATTTTTAAGTCGGGGGACACTGATACATGAGATGCAGGAGGCTGCTGGAGCACAGTAATTGCCATGCTCCAGCAGATTCAATGAATTAATTGAGTCTGCTACAATGTGCTAGAATTCTAGCCCATTGGAGCAGCTTCTGCACTTGTATAAGGCACACCCTGAGATAAGTACATGTGCCACAGTGTCCATTAGGTTTGTGTGTAGAGACAATGAAACGGTTTGTGAGAGCCAGGCTCATAATATTAATATTTGCTTGCACTGCAAATCTGAGGCATAAAGACAACTAGAACGCAAAGCACCTCTAAGTGAAACCTCAGCGTTCTTTTCCTGAACTATTCTGGCTTCTGCATGGACATTTTAGTCAGTCCTGCTCAGATTCAGCTCTGCTTAGATTATGTTATTAGATGACATTAAAATCCCCTTAGAAAAAGCACCTTCTCCCAAATGATCCTTAGAACAAAGGTGTAAGTAGTAACTGAAATTGAGGAAGCATTACCCTGTATGCTGTACACACAGTTTGAAAGAGTCTCTTCTAAAGAAAGGACAGACATGAGAGAGAAATCAGAAGTTGACAGGTAAGGTTATTCACCCACAGTCAACTAGCAGAGCACTGTCTAAATTGAGAATAAAACCCAACTTTTCAAAATCTCAGTCCAGCCCCATATCCACTGGGCCATATTTCTTCTTTATGAATATGTATCTTTCTATATAAATATAAATATATTTCTCTTTGGAGGGCCTTGTAAGAGTAAATTCAACTTCTTTTTATGAAGAGAATCTTGCTTGAAAGACAGGAAGAGACCATGTTATGGAATGTGTACACATGCCTTTTCTTCTGCAGCTCATTTATGAGCAGTGAAGAGCAAACAGATGGAAGATGTATATCTGATGTGTTTACATGACAGCTGCAGTATTTACTGATGCTTCTAAGGTCATATTTTGCCTTAATCAGACCATGGAAAATGTAGGGAATATCTGGTGGTTAGTTAACTAAACAAATTTGTTACTTATAGACTGAGTGAGACAAATACTCCCAATAAACATTATCTAGAGGACAGTTCAAGGCCTTGGTAATGGGATATATACTCTGTTAACTCAAGGTCACCAGTTCAGTAGTGACCAAAACCATCACATCTGGCAGCCTGTATGAAGTAAAGTTGAGTCTTTGAGGTCTTCTTGTGGGGGTAGTTGCCCATATTGCAGAAGCCACACCAAAAACATTGCCAATGCCCTATATCCTAACTGGAAGGCAGGGTAGATTTGCACCTTATAGACTAACTAAATCAGAGCTTTTGGGAGCCCAAGCTCTCTGACTCACATGGTCCCAAGTCCACTATGAACACATCAGGTGAAGCAGCAGTATCATCCTCTGTCGTCATTACAGAGATTTATCTTTCCATCCCTTTTCAGGAAGAAAGTTCCTGTTGCCTGAGGACCATTAGACTCTGTCCTTGGTCACAGCACCTGCTCATTCTTTACCTCCTCATGGATCTGCTCCCGAAGATTACCTGAGGTACAGTCTTACTGCACATGCATCTGGTGAAGTGAGCTCAGACCCACAAAAACTTATGCTATTCATCTCTGATTCAGTTAGTCTATAAGGTGCAAATCTGCCCTGCATTCTGGCTGAGTTCAGACTAACATGGCTAAATACCTCTCTATACCCTAACTGGCAGAACTGCCCAAGAGTCCAAGAATCCAATGGACAAAAGGAAACATTTTATTTCTCTTGACCCTTGAAAAGCCTTCTCCAGTTACAGGTGAAGCATGTTGATGCAATGCAATGGTTAAAATTGCCAGCCAAGCCAATACTGATAGGGTTCTAATTCCAAGATGTGGCATTCCTAAAATACAGTTAAGGCAGATCTGAATTTCTGATGCCATCAGAGTCAGTCACAACATGATAACAAGACATTGTGGCATTTCCCCTTGGCACCATGATAACTATCTAGGGCTATGAACACACCTAACACTTTGAATGATTTGAATGCAGTTTAAACTGGAAGCAGAGACATACAAGCCTGCTAAACTGCTTTAAATCTGCCTAGAGCCGTTCAAAAGTGTACCTAGAAAATAAAGTATTATTTTGAACCAGTTCACTGTGAACCAGTTTAGAGTTGTATACAGTACCAAGCTTTCTGTGACATAGGTCTGGTCAGTCCTCAAGGCACCTCCTAAAGGTCAGACAAGCACACTGCAGACTTCAGTCATGGGCAGTCTACTGAAGTTTACCAAATTCATGTTTAGGAGAAAAGAGAAAAAAGAAAAATGAAAACACCCCCAGCCCCAGGTCACCCACCCCCTGAACTCCTAAAGCAAGCACTTCTCCCATATGCCCACTATGAGGCATGTTCAGCTAGTTGCTCACTGCCATCCCTGATGTCAGAGCCACAGCACTTCACAGAGTTGTGAACTGGTTCCCATTAGTGACATCTGGAAGTATTTCAGTTATTATGTGTGTCCTTGGCCCTCCTCAGCATAGTGTATGAATAGCTCATTGTCACTGATGGATTTTATTTTTACAGTGTCCCTGTCAGGGAGGAGTTTCTTGCCCATTTTACAGATGGGAAACTGAGGCAACCCATCACTTAATTGATTCCCCCAAGGTCACAAAAGAAGTCAGCAGTTGAGTTGGGATATTAAGTTGTGTCAGTTAAATACTAGTTCAGTGTCCTATTTACTAGGCCATAATTCGTATCCTCAATACATGACAACATACAGACAACATACTAACCTTCATGCTTAGTGCTGTAAGCCAGCCAGTCGCTTATGGGGGATAGGAAGAAATTATCTGTGACTGAAAAGTTATTCCATACTTACATGCTCTGTGGTTTCTTGCATCTTCCTCCACAAATCAGGTGCTAGACATTGCTAGAGGCAAAATACTAACTGCCTGATCTGAGATAAGCTGAAGGTAAAGGGAGGAGGACAAAAAAGTGAACAGCTCCTTTTGTCTTTGAAAACAGAAGGTCTCCGAGATGCTGCTGCAGTATGATGTCATCTGTTGGCTTGAGAACTATACACCATGCTTAGAAGGAATCTAAATTGCCCCTTGGTTATAATAAAGCATGTAAAGAGGAACAAACATAAACCTGAAAGCCTTTTACACTATATGAAACATGAACAACAAGTGTACGACAGAGAGAGACTATTTGTAAATGTTCCCTGCTGTCTATATAAAGGTCTTGGGGAATCAGTCTGAAGACTGCCAGTAACAATGACATTACAGTTCATTGGCAATGTGCCCGTGGGCAAAAGCCTCTAATATGTGCTGGGAAGAAACAGGTAACTGAAGTTACCAACCTTTGCCCTAAAGAATGTAAGTAATAAAGACTCTAGCATAAGATCTTCACTTCTTCCTCTTTCTGAGCTTCCCTACCCACTCCAAGCAAGTCAGAAAGCAGGGAAGGAAGCCTGGTCACTGCTGATACTCCAGACAAATCTTTACACCTTTCATTCCCTCTCTATCTAGGCAACTTTCCAAAAGCTAAAATTTCAAAGATACAAAATTAATGAATATAAAACAAGCTTGATTCAGTAGAAAATTCCTCTCTTAGGTAACAGAATTACTGGTTGTCCTAACATATTTGAAAAATAATTACATCTATGAATGTGTGAGTAGATGAATTTGCTGATATTTTGGTGGAACATTGCCTACTACAAAAAAAAAGGTCAGCACTTACAAGATGTCATTTTCATTTACTTTTAGCTTTGCAAAAAACTTCAGCCCTTTGGGCTGAAAACTTTTATGGTGCGTGTCGGCCTCAAGCAGTTTGCTTTTTGTTGTTGGTTTTGGGTTTTAGGGGGGGGTTTAATTTCAGTCACAAGATTTCAGCTGGTTACCAAAATTAAGATAGGAGAAATATTATTTTGCCTGAAATTTTTCACATTCTTATAGCTTGAACAAATTTGAGCAGATTTTCCTTAGGATGGTAAATGGGGCAGCAACCTGAACATACATGGATATACCAATTAACAAGTCTCTCCTAAATGCTAGAGGGGCTAGAGCTTTTTAAAGAACATATTCAGGAACAACATCTCTTCATTCTTGGAAACAGCTGAACCACTGTCACTGACATTTTTAACAACAACATATAACAGCTGAAGCAAGCAGCTAGCATAGAAAATTTCAGCCTGAAAGGCTCACATTTCACAAGTTATAAGCAACGGAAAAAAGCAGTTCACAAGGGGAAAGTGTCAGTCACCCTTAAGAGTAGAGTAGCTGGCAGACAACAAAACACTGCGAGTGGTCATCTAAATAATAAACCAGACATTTTCCATGTGGTGATTTGATGACCAATACAAGGACCACTCCCTGCCTTACAAACCAAAGTTAATAAATACATCTAAGCAAACAGTGTGTGTCAAGTGCTTCAGTTCAGGTTGTATAGTTATTAAGCCTTGAGAGCTAAGCAGGACTGAAATGTACCTGTGAACATCCTCTAGTCAATCTGAGCCAGTCTCCCCGAGGCAAATGTCTTTGTTTACATTTCATCTTTCATTTCAGAGTAGCTGCACCATTGGGCTGTGTGCTTACTTAGGTGTGGCTGGTTGGCAGAAACAGTGCAAGTGACTATGGCAGAGTCAACAGAATTGCCACATTCACCTGGAACTACTGAGAAAACAGTAATACTAAGACTGGGAAAAAATGGTCTATGGAAGCAAGGTCCTTGTTACATGTTGCACCCTGAGCTCTTCAAATGTTGATCAGTGTTAGTGTTAGCTAAAAACCTTCTCTGACTGCCCCCGACATGCACTGCTGTGATTTGCCACTCGAGCTAGGGCGTGCCACTGGCACTTCCGGGTCAGCACAATCAGCTGCAGGAGACCCCCCTTCTGCTCCCCACCCCTCCAGGCAGCACAATCGGCCATGGGGGGAATGGCGTGCTTGGCCACAGAGGGTCCCTGGTTGGCCACTGGGGGGGCAAGTAGCCCCCGACTCAGGAGGCATCAGTCACTTATGATAGCTACCAACAAACAAACATAGGACCGATAGGGACTTCCTGGCAATTCAGTCCCCTGCCACTGTAGGAAATCACACTGGATTTCTTAAACTTCCTTAAACTTACCAAGCTCCATTTTGAAATTAGCTAGGTTGCTTGCCCCCCAGTTCTCCCACAGGAAGGCTGTTTCAGACCTCAGTTCTCTGCCTTTTAAAAACCTGATCTTCAGCCTTCATTTATTGGTGGACAAAAATGCCTTCCATTTGTTCCTGTGCCAACTTCATTTTCTAACTTAAATAGCTTTTCCTTCTCCCTGATGTTTATCATGCAGAAGTATGTACAGGGGACAATCATAACCCCTCTCAGTGTTTATTTTGCAGAGCTGCAAAGACATCCCCTCTTGTAAAACAAACTCTTTATTCCCCTGGTCCTGCTTGCAGCCCTTCTTTGCACTTATTCTGGTTTGAATTCAACTTTCTTAAATGTGGGTGAAGAGAAGGATGCACAATATTCCAGAGGAGTTGTCATCAGCACCTCCTGCCATGGCATTAATACTTCCCTATCATAACTGGAAATACCTGGCCTTATGCATCCTAGAACTGTATGTGTCTTTTCAACAGCCACATTGCATTGACGGCTCATAGTTAAATAATATATTCAGATCTGCTTTTTCTTCTCTGCCTTCCCAATGGATGTAATCCAAGCTTATATCAGAGATTCTTTTTATTAGTCTCCAAGTTCATGTCCTTGAACTTTGCTCTGTTTCTTTCCAATCCATTTCTATTATGCCAGTCGGCAAGGTAATGTAGTTCTTCCTGTATGGGATTCTGATCCTCTTGATATACCCTACTTGCTATAACCTGTTAAGCCATGAAACTCTGAGCTTCAGGATACAGGGGCAAATACCTCAGTGAAATTCAAAACAGGAGGGGAGAAATAAGAACACTATTTGCAATTGCTGTAGCTAGCCAGCACTCTGGATCCTGGATCCCCATGCTATGAGATCCTTTTAAATGTACCCCGCAATATTAGCACTGTTAGGTGTGCAAACACCTACACATAGGGCACATCTATATGAGATGCTACTGTGCGGTGGTTACTGTGCATTTGTTTAATATTCATATAAGCAAGAGCTACATAAATGCATAGTAACTGGAGTTACTGCACAGCAGCACCAATGAACACCTTTTAAGTGATGCTACTGTACAGTAGCCTAAGACTACTAACCAGAAGCATCTTGGCATGGTTTTTGCCACGTAACACAACTGCGCAGTAGTATCAGGCTACTGTGCAGTCAGCGCCTTGTGTAGACATGCCCATAATTCACAAGATAAACCCATAGATTTCAAAAAGGAATCCATAGTGTCAAAAACATTCTGACAGCTGTAGGCTGAGTTCTTTGCAACAGAAGAATTGCTATATTACTTTTTGTAGTCAAAAAGCAAGTGAAAGGTAAGAGCTGGCATATTTTGAGAGGTGCCTTGAGTCTAAAAAGGTTGAGAACCATGACTCTACCCTTTGATTAAGCCCCACTGAGTTCAGTGGCACTCAGTACAGATAACTGCATTGCAAAATTAGGGCCTTTTAATGATACAATTCTTGCTTTATCATTTCTAACACACCTGTCCGTTGGGATGAATTTAAAAAGGATGAAAAGGAGTATATGATGTCCAAAGTCCTAATTAATCAAGCTGCCTTTTACTCACACATAGCAGTAAGTTTTCATTGCAAGATGTTTATTGGCAATTTGGCCACCCCATGTCCTTTGGTGATAATATGCAGTCTGGCACTCATGGCAATAAGAGAGGCTTTGCAGCTTGTGCTTTCGTGAGGGGAACAAATCTAGCTTTAGTTTAAAGAGGTGAAAAAGCAATACAAAACAAAACCAGCTGCACAGATGAAAGGGAAGATAAAACGGAGAAAACTAATAACAAAAGCAGAAGAGAAAATACTAGTAGGATGGAGTGATTTTGACCAACCTGGCATGCTGTTGCTGTTTGTTCAGTGAGCAGCTCTCCACTGCACCACTCAGGAACATGTCCTGTGACTCAAGGCTAAGGGCAGGTTAAAGCCTCAGAAGCCAGATTCTCAGCAGGCTTAAGCTGGCCTTGTTCCATCAATAAAACTAGCTGCACCGAGAGAAGCTGTATGTCATGGTTGCTTCTGTTTATTCCAACGATTCTTTACATTTTATTTTAATACTGTCCTAAATGGATATAGACAAGGAACATGTGTCTCTCAGATATATATTATGTTAGCCTAGTCCTATGGACTGCAGATAGTCCCAAAAGACAGCTGGTTTCACAGAACAGAGTTTCAACTAGCAAAAGCAAACAAACAGGGAAAAAGTAAGCATGTCCTATAGTTGCTCTATGACTACCTGATCCATTGGCTGGAAATTTTATCCATGTCCATGCATAAGGGAAAACAAAGGGGTGGAGACAAAAGCCCTGAGGCAAGTGGGAAAGCAGGTGAGCTGGAGGAAGCACAAGCAGGAGGGGGCAACAGAGGAAGCCTTCTCATTCTTCCTGAGAAAGTAGGGCAATTGGCTAGTTATCTCAGATGCCTGTACATGAATGCACAGAGCCTGGGAAACAATCAGGAAGAATTGGAAGACCTTGCCAATCACAGAACTATGACGTGGCTGGAATAACAGAGACTACATGGGATAGCTCACATGACTGGAGCTCTGTGGTGATGGGAATAAATTGTTCAGGAAGGACAGGCAGGGGAGAAGAGGAGGTAGAGTTGCTTTTTATGTAAAATGACTGTATGATTGCTCAGAGATACAGTATAAACTGAAGATAGGCCTGTTAAAGTCTCTGGATTAGGGTCAGAGGAGAGAGCA
Organism: Gavialis gangeticus; assembly: GCF_001723915.1. Taxonomy (NCBI): domain Eukaryota; kingdom Metazoa; phylum Chordata; order Crocodylia; family Gavialidae; genus Gavialis; species Gavialis gangeticus. The sequence continues at coordinate 162,383,702 of NW_017728992.1, read as the reverse complement.
ACATGAGTGATGTCATGGTGGGTGTCTGTTAGGGCTGTGCGAAGCTTTGATAGCTGATTCGATTCAGAGAAGATTCAGTCCAATTTGGCGGATCAATCTCTGAATCTGAATCAAATTGAGAGACCCATTAAAAGGTCCAAATCAATTCAGAAGCTTCTGAATTAATTTGAAGAGATTCAAAGATTTGGCCATAGACTATACAGGCAGCAATCCTTGACAATGCTGGACACAGCTGCCTCCAGCTGGTAAGTCTGTTGTGGTAGGCAGAGAGGGGAGGGAAGGGGCGTGGTGGGGGCAGATCAACGCCCCCACAGCAAGGGAGAGATTAGGGCTGCTCAACTGGGGGTGGGGGAGGGGGGGGACTCAGGGAGGGGAGGTCCCACCACTGCGTGCCTCTGCATGCCTCCAGTCCAGGAGCTGCTCTTCCGGTGGCTCTGCCAGCAATTCTTGGTGCCGGTCTGGGAGGGCATGGGAGCAGGCATGTGCCCCCAGATCTGCTCCAGCCTCCCAGCGCCTCCCGGACAAGCTGTTGCTTCATCCCACCCCGCCCCAGCTGGGCAAGCAGTGGCAGGGCATGGGGGTGAGCGGGTGCACCCGGATCAGGGTGGGGCTGGTGGCAGGGGCTATGGGGAATTTTAAGGTGCCTGCAGCCCCCCATAGCCCCCACTCCACTGTGCTCTGTGGGGCAGGTGGAGCCAGGGCTGCACTCTGGGCTGTGACTGGGGCTAGCTGCCCTGACTGCAGCCCTGGCTCCACCCATCCCGCAGAGCACAGCCCAGTGGTGGGAGGCTGGGGCTAGCCTCCTGGAGCACAGACCAGCCCAGCCCACTCTGAACAGATCCGGGACACACACCTGCTCCCATGCCGTTCTGGACTGGCAACGAGAGCCACCGGAGGAGCCACTGGAAGAGCAGCTCCCGAACCAGCTCCCAGCCCCAGCCCCAATCCCTCCCTCACTGTGGGAGCATTAATCTCCCCTCTCCCCCACCACGCCCCTTCCCTCCCCCCTTTGCCCACCAGAACAGACTTACCAGCTGGAGGCAGCTGTGTCCAGCGTCATCAAGGACTGCTGCCTGTATAGTCTATAGCTGAATCTCTGGATCTGAACTGGCTGAATCAAATTGGGACACTGAGTCAAATTACCAAATCGAATCGCTGTCCCTCCAAATCCAAATCCAAAGCAAATACTTACTGCTTCGCACAGGCCTAGTGTCTGCTATACATCACCAGACCAGGAGGAGAAGGTAGACTGAGGCTTTCTTCAAACAGCTAGCAGAAGTTTCCAGATCACAAGCCCTGATTCTCATAGGGACTTCAGTCCCTTGACATCTACTGGGAGGGCAATACAGCAGTACACAGGCAATTCAAGAAGTTTTTGGAAAGTGTTGGGAACAACTTCCTGGTGCAAGTGGAGGAGAGTCCTACTAGAGGATGCACTTTTCTTGACCTGCTGCTCATAAGCAGGGAAGAATTGGTGGGGAATGCAGTAGTGGATGGCAACGTAGGCAGCAGCAACCATGAGATGATTGAGTTCAGGAAAGGAAAGAACGAAGAAGAGAAGCAGAAAAGCAGACTTCGACTCACTCAGGGAACTGATGGGCAGGATCCACTGGGAGGCCAGCCTGAGGGAGAAAAGAGTCCAGAAGAACTGGTTGTACTTTAAAGAAACCTTACTGACGGCACAGGAACCAACCATCCCAATGCACAGGAAGCCTAGCAAGTATGGCAGAAGACAAGCTTGGCTTAGCAGGGAACTGTTCAGTGAGCTAAAACACAAAAAGGAAGCTTACAAGACATGGAAATTTGGACAAATGACTAGAGAGGAGTATAAAAGTATTACTTGAGCATGCAGGGGTGAAATCAGGAAGGCCAAAGTGTGATTGGAGTTGCAGCTAGCAAGGGACATGAAGTGTGGATCCCTTACTAAATGGAGAAAGGCAACCAAAGTGACAGATGATATGGAAAAGGCTGAACTACTCAATGCCTTTTTTACCTCAGTCTTCACAGACAAGGTCAGCTACCAGACTAATACTCCTGGCAGCACAGTTTGGGAAGGAGGTGAGCAACTGATAGTGCCAAAAATGGGTTAGGACCTATTTAGAACAGCTGAACATGTACACATCCATGGGCCAGATGCAATTCACCCAAGGGTACTGAGGGAGTTGGCCAATGTGATTGCAGAGCCATTGGCCGTTATCTTTGAAAACTCATGGCAATCAGGAGAGGTCCCAGACAATTGGAAAAAGGCAAATATACTGCCCATCTTTAAGAAAGAGAAGAAGGGGGATCTGGGGAACTACAGACTGGACAGCCTCACCTCAGTCCCTGAAAAAAACATGAAGCAGTTCCTTAAGGAATCCTTTTCTAAGCCCTTGGAGGAGAACGTGATGATTAGGAACAGTCATCATGGATTCACCAAAGGCAAGTCATGCCTGATCAACCTGATTACCTTCTATGATGAGATTACTGACTCTGTGGATGCAGGAAGACCAGCTAATGTAATATACCTTGACTTTAGCAAGGCTGTTGATATGGTCTCCCACAACATTCTCACAAGCAAGCTAAGGAAGTCTGGGTTGGATGAATGGATCCAGTGAGTTGGAAAGTAAGATGGATGGAAAACTGGCTGGATCATCAGGCTCAAAGAGTAGTAATCAATGGTTCAATGTCTAGTTGGCAGCCAATATCAAGTAGAATTCCCCAGGGGTCAGTCCTGGGGATGGTTTTGTTCAATATCTTCATCAGTGATCTAGAAGATGGGATCAAATGCACCCTCAGCAAGTTTTCTAAAGACACAAAGCTGAGTGGAGTAGCAGATACACTGGATGGTAGGGCTAGGACTCAGAGAGACCTAAACAATGGTGTCCCTTTGTTGCAAATAATACTAACAGCACACTGGGCTACATTAGTAGGATTTTTGCCAGCAGATCAAGGAAAATAATTATTCCCCTCTATTCAGCACTGGTGAGGCCACATCTGGAGTATTGTGTCTAGTTTTTGTCCTGCCACTACAGAAATGATTTGGATAGAGTCCAGCAAAGAACAAAAATGGTTAGTAGGCTGGGGCGCATGACTTATGAGGAGAAGCTGAGGGAAATGGGCTCATTTAATCTGGAGAAGAGAAGATTTGGGGGGGGGGGGGTTTAATAACAGCCTCCACCTACCTGAAGGATGGTTCTAGAAAGGATGGAGCTGGACTGCTGTCAGTGGTGGCAGATGACAGAACAAGGAGCAATGGCCTCAAGTTGCAGCAGCTTAGGTTAGATATTAGGAAAAACTCTCACCAGGGTAGTAATGCACTGGAATAGGCTACCCAGAGAGGTTGTAGAATCTTCATCCACCCCTCTTCTCTCTGCCCCCTTACCCACCAGGGCTGGCCACGCTCCCTTTGTCCCTGGTTTCCCACATACACACACCAGGCAGGGAAGCAGGAGACAGCGCAAATGTTTCTTTAGCAGCCTATGCCCCCACAGCTAGGTAGGTATGGGCCTCTCACACACTGTGGAATGCATCAATGCTGGCAGCGATGTTCTTCTTAGCTGCAGGGGGCAGAGATGTGTAGCACAGGCACAGGTAGCCCTCCAGGTGGTGGCAGAGGTTGCATGCCATTGAAGGGCCCCATGCCATGTGGGTGATCAGCAGCAGCAAGCCATAGTGGGTCAAAAACCCCTGAGTCTGCACAAACAGTTCCTCACACAGTGCCCAGGATGCACAGCAGAGGTAAGCTCAGGGCACAAAGCCAACATGGGTGGGGTGGGAGGCTGGTCTTGGTGTGCCTTCCCAGAGAGGTTCCCTGGGGGGAGTGTGGGGGCCCAGGTAACTCCTTGTCCCAGTTGTCTGGGAGCCCCGCATCCCCTAAGTCCAGATGCTGTGGGCTTGGTGGCAGTACAGGAGACTGGTGAGCCTGCAGAAGGCAAAGAGGGGGCAATGGGGTCTGGAGCCATGGCACTAGGTGCTGCCAGGATTGTGGCCTGTCCCAGCCTGGGAAGGGGATGGGAGAGGTAGATTGCCCATGACCAGCACCCAGTGGCCTGCCAGCCCCAAGAGAGCAAGCAGGAATGGGAGACTTGGCCAGTGGCTACCTGGGCCCAGGCCTGCCTGGCTGACTTACCATGGTCCCTGGGCACCCATGCATGCCCAACCCCAGTCGGAGGCCAGGCGCCACATGGCACCTGGTACAGAACATCTTATCTCAGAAATGTTGCAAATTCTCACGAACAGTTTCTTTCTCATGGCTCTGCAGCTGCACACAGGGAAAAGGCTGCTGTTGGCAGCTGGGATGTGACCTCAGGGTCACCACTGCCTATAGCCAGGGCCCTGGGGATGCAACAGTGCCTCTGGAAAAGGACCCAGGATCAGACCATCCTTCTAGGATGGCAGGCAGATGCAGTGGGTGGAGGATGTTGCCTGGCAGAACAGGTGGAGAACATGGCCCATGAGGATGCATGAGATCAGCACAAGGAGGCGCAGGACTGGGTGGAACAGGAGTTCAGGGCACAGCTCCTAGCACTGGAATTCGAGTTCATGGAGGTCCTATGGAAGCAGAGTGCAGTCATGGCCAGAGCAGTGCAGGTGACAGAGAAGGACTGCTGGGTGCTGGACACCATCCTAGCCCTGAAGGTCACCTTCATGCTGCCCACTACCCTGCCTGTGACCCTAGCCCCACCTGACTCCTATCAGTTGCCTGCCACCCAGTAGCAGGCCCTATCATGGGCCTAGATGGAGATCCAGCACTGCCTCCACTAGCCAGAAGCCCCTGGCCTAGCCCTCAGCCCAGGTCCCCCACCACCCAGCACCCCTACCTGGGTCCAGCCCTACCACTTGCCCTTGCTTCAAGCAGGTGTGTACCTAGAGCTGCCTGCAGCAGGGCCAGGACCATACAACAATGCTGCTGGCCCTGGCCACCAGCTGCTGGAGGAGGAGTCACCTGCACCAGAGGACCAGTAGCCACTGTAGCCCCTGGGTGAGCCCCTCACCTACCAGACTCACTGTGACAAGTGCACACATGTAGGAATGGCCAGAGGCCAGGGTGCTGGCCACCTGTCCCCAGGTTCTGCTCCCTAGGTGTCCCACCCCACAGCCACCCACCCAGGAGGGCACACAGACACACCATATTGTAAATAGCTTGCACAGGGGAGAGGCTGTTTTATTGTTGTTGGGTGGGAGGTAGTGGAGGGGCTTTGTTGTTGGGGAAGAAGGGGGAACAGGGCCTTGTGCTGAGGAGGGAGAAGGTGGGGGGGTCTGTTTTTTATGAGGGTAATAAAGTGTTTTTCTGAGAACTGTCCACAGTGAGTGTAGTGCTAGGGGTGGGGGTCCATGGGTGGCTGTCCAGGTGGGCTACACTGGGGAGTAGGCCTCACAGATGTTATGCAGACTGCAATAATGACCCAGGGGATGTTGTCCTTGGTGAACGTGTGCCAGCATCCCTTGCAGCAGCCAAACGTGCACTCCACCAGCGCATGGGTCTGGCCCAGGCACTGGTTAAAGTGGGCCTGGCAGGGTTCCAGCTGGCCAGTGTAGGGTGGCATGAACCAGGACAGGAGCAGG
>NW_017728992.1:162361147-162373155 GCF_001723915.1 Gavialis gangeticus | reverse complement strand
GTGGGGGGGTCTGTTTTTTATGAGGGTAATAAAGTGTTTTTCTGAGAACTGTCCACAGTGAGTGTAGTGCTAGGGGTGGGGGTCCATGGGTGGCTGTCCAGGTGGGCTACACTGGGGAGTAGGCCTCACAGATGTTATGCAGACTGCAATAATGACCCAGGGGATGTTGTCCTTGGTGAACGTGTGCCAGCATCCCTTGCAGCAGCCAAACGTGCACTCCACCAGCGCATGGGTCTGGCCCAGGCACTGGTTAAAGTGGGCCTGGCAGGGTTCCAGCTGGCCAGTGTAGGGTGGCATGAACCAGGACAGGAGCAGGTAGGTGGGGTCCACAACGAGGAGGGGTGGGACCACTATGGCACCCAGCTGAAGGTCCAGCACCCCTGCACAAAGCACCTGCACTGTACCAGGGCTGGCAGGACGGAGTTCCAAAACACATGGGCACTGTGTCACATCATCACATAATCAATTTAATTTATTACTAGTGTAATTCCATTGACTTCAAAGCCTAGAAGCATGTTTGACCTACACCATGTTTCCACAGAGGGGAGAAAACTCGGGATAGAATAGGGATCTCTTAATTGGAGGAAAAAAATTAAATGCTCCAATGTATGACGAGGCCCACATCCATCAAGGAGAGATTTTACAAGCACAGACTAGTGTGACCTAGTGAAGAGGCCTAGGAGTAACACACTTCCTTTCTCTTCCACAGTGTCTTCATCTGCAAGAGGAGGATAATGGTACTGACCTTCTTTTTAAAGAGCTTGAAATCTATGGATGCAAAGCACTACATATTATTGTTGCTGCTGTTATTATTTACTTAGCCCACAATAGTGATATATCCATGTGGTTAACTGGAAGGATGCGCTATTAAAATGCACAGGGAAGACATTACTTCCATTTTCTAAGAATGGGCTAGGAACAACCAAAAATAAAGCATGACCTATAGAAATGTATTGGCACCACCCACCCTGCATACCACTGGTTCCTGTTAAGTATCCTTTTTACTTAATGACTTTGGTCTGGACTATGCCTCACAGTAACACCACAGAAAGAAGCTAAAGAGGAGGCATGGAAACCATTTATGGCTATGTTTCTCTCCAGTTCCTCAATGCTTCTGTATATGTACATTTTGGGTGTTAAATAAAGCCAGGGTTCAAATTACAGGGCAGCCTGGGGGGTGGGGGGCAGCTTGGAGGGGAGGGGCTGAGCCCCTGATAAGAGATGAGAGTCTCCTGTAATATTTGAAATCATAACCTGGGGGGGGGTTCTGATTTTATTAGGGCATCATGATGGGTAGCCCAATTTTTTTTGCAGACCACCCCCCAAGAGTCAAAGTGTAATTCAAACCCTGAATAAAGCCCATCCAGTATAGTAGCTTTGAGCCAAGCTTCATCTATTTCCAAGAGAGAAGGGCTCTGGCTCAGTTTAAGGATAAGCGTTGCTATGCAGCAGATCTGTTCTAAAATCTAATAATAGTCAGGACTTAAAGTAAGGGGGAGTGAAGACAAGCACATCTCCCTCTCACGTAGTGAAGCTTGACTATACAGTGCCCCACAACTCCTCTCCCCCATGGTAGGTGTGGCAAGAACGCTCCACCCTGTTTCAATCTGTTAATATTTTATATAATCTCTTTTTACCCTTATAGATCAAACATACTTAGCAAATGAAGGGCTAGCTCCTGCTCCTTCTCTCCTGGATTTCAACGGATGAGAAGTGGCCCAAGATTGAAAAAACATTTTACCCTGTGCTTAAAATCAGCCACCTCTAGAGTGAAATGTGGCAACTGCTTTGAACAGTTGGACTAGATGACCTCCTGAGGTCCCTTCCAACTCTTATTTTCTATGATTCTATGAATACTTTAATAGTATACAATGACTGGACCTAGTATTTTTTCAACAGCTAAGTGCAGTTTTCTAGCCAAAAGAACCCACATGCTATAGTGGGTTTGCCATAGGCTGAGCCTCCTTTGCTTACCCTCTCAGTATTCTTACAACATGTTCAAGCACTCCAGTGATCAAATAGAAAAGAAATTTTAAAAATATTTTCACATTTGAAAAACTATGTATGAAATATATAACATATATAATATATATTTACATAGAATAAATACTTATTAAATGTATAGACATAATAAAATAATAAGTTATAACAAATTATAATTAAATATGAAGTATATCAATTTATATACATTGTATCAAGATAGCAGACAATATATAACCCCATTTCCTAAGTGGGTAAGTTCAGAGATTTCACCTAGACACAGTTCTTAGATGCTCTTTGCCTCCATCCTCACAAGACACAACAGCTCTTGCTCACGCTGTACTACGGCACATGGGTGCTATTTTCTAAACAATTATATCTATGTAGAAAAGCACAAACAAATGTCAGTTTCTGCAGCAGTCCTACTGGAATTTTTGAAGCAAGAGCTCTCCCCTCCTCTGCCATTTCTTGAAGCAATGGACCCAGCTTATGTTCTGATCCTGTCAAGGCTTTTGCAAGCAGATTTATGCACACGAGTAGGCCTGTTGAAGTCAATGGAACTTATTCACATGCACGGGTGCTTGCAAGAGACTTTTGTCCTGAAATCGTATCCCCCGCAAGGAAGAGTTTTTGCTGCCTCTGCAGCAGCCTCTGTTGCCCTTAGAAGTTCTAGATGTGATTTTTAACATCAGAAATTCCTCTAATAAAAGGAGTGGCTTCAATGCAAGCATCATTTATTCCAGAGAAGGTTAAGTGGCTCAATCTGAGAAAAAATTATGTTGGGTACAAGACCTGCCCAAGAGCCTCTCTCTCACCTGAGCACGAGAATAACATATAAAGAAATTGTAACTCTGGAAAAGAATGTTTCAGGCTTTAGATTTCCTTTAACTTCAGCATGTTAAGTGACTACTAAATAAAATGGGGCATTGGCCACCAGCTTCTTTTTTCAAAAGCTCCCTTAGCCTGTGGTGATCCGTCTGTACCCTGAGCAAAATCTCCTTCCTGTTTCCGAAGCAGTTCTTCCGCAGCTTTTACACATCCCTAGTAAAAAGAGACAGCTTCACCCTCCACAAAACCTAATAGAATGCAAACATCTGCTCCATAAAAGTATCCAAAATTCATCTAAAATAAACTTTGATTATGTCTGTCAAGACACTGCAGGGACTGGGCCTTCTAACATCAGAAACAGTTGCTCATGACTGTCACACCCCTGACTAAGCTCTTTCTGTGGCCAAACACCTTCTGCCCCATCAATGCAGAGTTATGACGTATAAGACCAGTTCGCACTAGTTAACTCTTGCACTCTGTGGCACCTGCCATTTAGATTTGCAGAAGGGGTGGCCCCTGCACACTATTTAAGGCTTGTTTGTTTTACTTGTCTTCTTAAACCTGCAACAAACTGCACACTCAGTCTTGAAATGTGCCGAGCACCTCCTACGAGGCACAGTGTCCTGAATTCCCATTAAATTCAGTGGGAATTGAGACCACTCAGTACCTCTCAGGTGTTCAGCATCCAATAGGGTCAGGCCAGGAGTCAAAAAAGGTACGGCAATCATGGGAAAGTGAACTCTGCCCAGAAAAGGGATAGCTAAGAGTAAAATGAACTCATACTCAGAGCAAAACAGATACACTTCTCTGCTCTTTCATAGTCAGAAAGCACTTTAGTAGTAGGAAAGGTTGTAGGTAAAAGTGCTAAACAAGCCAATTTTATTCCAGGAAACATGTTGAATTACTTGGTGGCCTGGGGGGGGGTACTTTTTGTTTGTTTTGGATCTTTTCATGAAACTTTTATGTGAAGCTGCATTTTCATGTAAAAAGAAAATGTAGTCACAAAAGTTCATCCAACTCTAAGTAGTAGGCTTTTTGGAGCAGATCACACTACAATTCAATCCGTAACATGGGACCAGCTTGACATACTGCTGAAGAGCTGCCAAACTGTAAGGAGGGCATAGACCTCAAGTCTCTATTGCAGCATTTACAAAGCATCAGACAGAGTCATGAGAGTTTCACAGCAGTTGGTAGGGCCTGGCTGTGTTCGTGCTATTATTAGTTGAGGCAGGATACTACACACTATGATGATGCTACTCATGCCGTTTTCTTTTCCCCTAAGGTCATATTGTTTTCCTCACTGATTTTTTAGCAGAATATTTTATTTCAGTCATTTCAAGCAATCACTTTCTCTCTCACAATCCTTCATCTAAAGCACACAGGAGTACAAAAATTCCCCTCATTTCAGTCTCTGCTCTGCAGATATTTAAATCATGTGCTTTATGTTGCAGCTCCTCCTCCTGGCCCATAGGGGGCTCTGGCATTGGTAAGGCTTCTCCTGTCCTTGAACAGAAATTGGGGACACGTGTGACTTCTGTTTGGATCAGGAATAGTTAATTTTCCTAGCACAGGACGAGAACTTGTGGCCTGCCCTTGCTGCTCTTCCAACATTTAGCACATGCCTTCATTTCTTGGTCTGTTCTGCTATATCATCTCCAAAAAAAGAATACAAAATGGGCAAGTTTCAGATAGTAGCCATATCCACTCAAAATACTGAGCAGTCATGGATCAGTTACTCTCCACAGCATCCTTGTAAGGCAAGTGCTATTACAATCTGCATTTTGAAGGACAGGGAAACTGAGGCAGAAGTCCAAAATGACTGGCCAGAGGCTACATGGCAAATCAGTGGAAAATTTCCAGTTACAACTCTATTCCTAACCCTATACAGGCTACGCTGCTTTTAGAGCAGAAAGCCCTTTGGCAACCATTCTGTGAAAATGAGAGAATAAAGATTTCCAATAAGATAAAATTTACCTGTCAAAGGGCAGCACAAGGCATAGGCATCATTCAAATCCCCCTTAAACCTGCAGTCCCCCATCCCCAGCCCCTGCCCTCTGCACAGAAATTAACTTCACCTTTACTGAACTGGCTGTTTGCTGCAATGACCCCATTGGTTGGAATTAAAACTGTACTTGCTTTCGGGTGGTTTTTTTTTTGTTTTTTTTGTTTTGTTTTTTTAATGGGGAAGCTCCTAGTAACACCAGCAGGCACAGGCAGCGCTTCACAGGTTTTTCTCCTGAGATCAGACCCATTATTTCTGAAAAAATATCACAATAAGTCTTATACATATACTGTTGGTCATAAGAGTGTACACACAACTTGGAAATAAATGTGCATTCTCTGGAGCGCTCTGTCTTCCAAAGCTGAATGGTTAAATGTGTATGGTCTTTATATTCAGTGTAGCCAAATGAGTTCTCAGTCAGCGTGGACTTCAGAGATTTAGAAAAGTCATACAGACCAACTATGTGAACTGAAGACGGATGACTCGCATCCATTATTTATAAGGAAAGAAACTTAGATTATTTTAGAAACATGCTAGAATCTCTCCAGAGCTGTTGCTCTTTGCTTGTTAATCTGTAAAGACTCAGGTGATCAGTTTTTCACCATTATATGTCCACAAACAGAAGAATTGTTATGATAACAACATCCATCTCATGCACCTACCTACTCACTCTCTTCCCCATATTCGGGTAAAACAGTGAGTGAGGGCTGCCAGTGGCACAATGATGCCACCTTCTGGATAAAGGACTGTGGCACACACACTGCTGCATAATGTAAAATGGACTCTTCTAAAATTATCTGATGCTTATTTGTATATTTTCCTTCTGTTGTACCATTCATTGCAACAGTCACATGACAAAACCCAAAGGGCACATCCCATTGAGCATGCATGTGCAGGGGCACGTGTTTCTTGCAGGACAAATAGCAGCAGCACATATTTGTGTTGTTATTTGTCCCTGGGCACCTATCTGCACGTGCAGTCCAGCGCATGGCAATGTGACCTGGATAGACCAGAACCAGCACCTGTGCCTGGCCTCCCAGGACAGCAGTGGCACGGAACTGGGCGCTCAGAGCCTGGCCAGAAACTAGAATGTGGCCATCCAGGCTCCCTCTCTGGTGGCTGCCACATGCCTGAACCACTTTTTTCAGTGGCAGACTTTTTTTAACACCAGGATCTCCTGGTATCACAAAAACCACCATGCTGCAAATTAGTGTGACAAATGCACATGCACCACATGCAGTTTATGGCTCCTCAAAGGGGTTTGAGGCACCACAAACTGCACATGCGTGCTCATCAGGACATGTCCAAACTGTCCAGACTATTTCTACCATCCATGATCTTACCTGCTAGCAAGTTGGTGCTGTGCATTTTACACAGAGGGCATATCTACATGTGCAATTAATGTGCCTGAATTTTCTGCGCAGAAACTGCAACCCTGCAAACATCTGAAAAGTGCACCAATCAAGAGCAAATTTGCTACCAGTGGGAGCAGTTCAGTCTAGGGCTGCTCCTGCCCTGCTTTTCTCTTCTGTAGCAGCCAGGGGGAGCTCCAGGCTCCCCCAGATGCCAGCCCCAGGCTTGCAGGGGCCATGGGAACTGGCCCTGATCTCTGTGGGCCAGGGAGAGGTGTTCCAATCTCCATGTGGCTGGCAGGCAGCTGCCTGGGTAGCTGGGACAGGTCCCAAGCTTCACGTATTTGGCAGGTAGCTGTCCAGAAATTGGGATACCTTTCCCAGCCACATGGAGATCAGGATTGGCCCCAATCTGCACCTGGCAGACAACATCTCAACAAGCCAAGACAACTCTCCCCACCCTGTGGCCCCCCACTGCCTAGGCTGACTGGGAGCAACTCACTCCTGGTCAGCATCTACAAGTGCACTTCGGTGCATTTGTTTAATGCACCAGCTTCTAGTACCTGTATCTATAGGTACTAGAAAATGGCACATTAGCCTAATCTAATGCACAGTAATTGCAGTGTATGTGTAGATGGTGACACTTTACTACACATTAGATTAGTCTAACGCACAGTAAAATGTCTCACGTAGACGCACCCAGTTCGTAGTTGAATAAATACCAGAAATAATCCTGAGAGAAGAAACTGGAACCCCAGACTCCCCTACCCCACTGAGTGCCCCAGTTGATAGACTAAAATCCACACCCTTTCTTGCTCATGATCCTGGACCCATGATTCTTCTAGGCTGCCCAGTGACCCAGCTTCAAAGGAAGGGCCGGAGGAAACACCTATCTAGTCTATCCTATAGCCTGGTGATTAGGGCACTGTCCAGGGAAGTAGGACATGTGGGTTTGAATCTCTTCAGGCTGAGGAGGACCTAGAACCCTGCCACTTCCTTGGCAAGTAGTCTAACCTATAGGCTATTATAGGTAAGGTGGGCACCATGAACACCAGTCTTAAGAGTTATCCCTTTTTACTTAGGGATATCTCTTCAGAAGAGGATAGGGCACCCTCAATGGCAAGTGGATGGAAACATCTACTGTGCAGCCCCAAGTTCTTGAGAAGGGCAGGAGTTCGGATGTACCCTTCCAGAAGCAGATCCAGGATTCTACAAAGGGGGTATAGGAGCAGCAATTGGCACAGCAGGAGTTTATGCACTCCTCGCTCCCAGCCTCCTCCCCCTTCCCCCACTGGGGCCAGTGGACTATGTCAGGAAAGCAGCAGCCAGGAATTTTTTAAGTCCTCAAAGCAGGTAAGAATTTCCCACCTTCCCCTACCTGCTCAGAGGCATGTCCCTTAGCATCCCCACCTGTCGCTGCTACTGTCCTCAGTGCCCCAGGGATGAGGAAAGAGATTCATATTCACTCCAGCTGGGCAGCATGGGGGCCAGGCTCAGCATAGGACAGTGGCAGTTATAGGTGGGGAGTTTTGCCCTTCCTGTGCCTGTTTCCAGACTAGCAGGGAAAACCTTGGGGGAATAGACAAGGAGGGAGAACTTGCGCACTGCCACTGCTGCCGCCTTCAGTCCCAAACTAAGGCCCAGCCTCCATGCAGTCTGGCTGGAGTGAGACAAAAGTTCCTCTCACACCCAGGACAGTGGGGGCAGCAGCAGATGGGGAAAGGAAGGAGAAGGAGGGGATGGGACATAGTGGAGGGGAAAAGAAATGCCTCTGATCAGGGATGAAAGGGAGGGGAGAAATTCTTACCTTCTTCAGGGGACTTAAAGTCCCTGGGTGCTGCTCCTGCTTCATGGTCAGAAAGGGGGGTGCAGCTATGCCACTGCACCTCTTCTAGACCCGCCCCTGTACTCCTCTAACTAGTGTTTCCTATTAGGAAGTGTAACCTGGGTGGTACTCCAAGAGGTACCCCCTCTCTAATTGAAGGGATCAAAGCAGGTGCACAAGCGCTGTGGGAGGTGTAGGGACTCTCCTCCCCCTATAGAGCAGAGCCAGACCACCAATGGGGACTTAACCATATACCTTTTAATACTGGGAACACAACAGGCATAAGTCAGAGGGTATAGTGGACTCTACAATGCCCCAAGGGGACAGGATTCAACAAAGGTTAGACACTTACAATCATTGACAAAACAGGGTTAACAAAATATAAAACTCAAAGAGCAGAACAAACAATATGGGTTGCTGAAATATACAAAGGGCACAAAATGCAATGTGTCAAGTGACAAGGAAACATAGGGCCTTGATACCTGGAGGGAGAGAAAACACAATGGCCGTTTTCCACTGCAGGAAGGTTTGCTTCTTGTTATCTCACCTCAAGTCACTTCAGCTGGGTCTTGAACCCAGATCTCCCACATGGTACACAGGAAGGCTACTACACAGCCACCACTGCTGCAGCCTGCTAGCAGTCTTGACTTTCCAGGAGCCCCAGCCTCATGTTGAGCTGCCTGACCTCTAATTAGAGGTGCTGGAAGCAGAGCTGGGAACCTCTCAGGTTGCTACTCAGATCCTTCCTGGAGCTAGGGAGCCTCTCCTGCTGGCTGCAGCTTCTCCTTGGGGAATCCTGGAGCCTAGTAGGGAGCCTCTCCTGCCAGCCACATGCCACACTGCTGAGGGTCCCACTACTGCCTGCAGGTCCTGCTCTTTCAGACTCTTCTGGAGCACTGCTCCTGCCCCACTGGCTCAGCTCTTTCCTTGCTGTCCCTCACTGGTCTCTCCCTGAGTCAGCCCACGCTGCCCCTTTTATCCCCCTCCAGGTGACCCAAGGGGCCAATTGGGACGGGGGGGGGGGGGGCAGGGGGTCTCTGGGGCCGGATTGGGGCAGAAAGGGAATCCCAAGTCCTCCAATCATCTTTTGCCCTTTCAAAACCCCTGGGCCAGGTCACTGCCCGCCAGCCTGTTGCACAAGCTCTAGGAACCTTCTAGATATAACTTGAGTTCTTTGAATCACTCTTCAGAGACCTCCAATTCTGACAGTTTGACTGTTCATGGAGACTTGGTAATTAACTGAGTTTGGAGGACACAAAAAAAGTGGCTGTCACTGCAGTCACAGAATCATGCCGGTGGCAGCCACAAATCACTGCTGCCCCTGCAGTCCCTGCCACACATTACACTTAAAACATGTTAAACCAGCTAATCACATATTAAGTTTTGACCCAGCCGGACAGTCAATCAATGAATGGCATAATTAAACAAGGAATAAGCCACACAGCTATTGCACAAAAAATGTCTAATGACTTTGTGGCTGGTTCCTATCATGCCATTATCTGAATGTGTGACCAAGCGTGACCTGTCAGCTGACAGGGCTCCCACCTGTGGGGCCGCACGGTGCACTCCTGCAGCTGGGAGCCTCATCAGCTCAGGGACCTCCTAGCTGCAGGAATTTGCTACTTGCCAGTGGAGGGGGAGCCCAGGGGGAGGTGGGGAGCCCATCTAGGCATGCAGGTAAAGGTGTGATGGGATTGGATGTGCAATCCCACAATCACACCTCCTCCCATGAACATGTGGAATGGCAGGAAGTGTGATTATGTGGATCACACATCAGATCCTGTTGTGCCTTTACCTGCACATCTAGATGGGCCCTGCATGGGTGTTGGTTGCCCCGGGCACCCAGCTGCACTGCTAAGCCTCTGCTATTCTGTTTCTGATGCAAAGTGGATTGCAAGCTGAGGAGGTAATTGATTACTCATCCATTTGAGACTATAGTTAGCAAAGTGAAATAAAAGGGGACATTTAAATGCTTTTGTCAGTGTAGCAGGGCACTAAGGTGCCTGCTACTTTTGGAGCTAGGGCAACTGCAGGGACCCAGTTACCTACACCTGTTAGCAGTCAGCTGACCAGAAGGGGCAGGGCCTGGCTCCCATTTAAACCCCAGGGCTGAGGCCAGGCAGGCAGTTTTCTGCTGGTAGTGAAGGAGTTCTGTCTGAGCAAGTAAAGGGAAGAGGCCTGAATACATAAGCAGCTTGATCTGGGTGAGAGATAGAGCACCCTTGGGATGGCTTGAATGATGTTTTAGCTGAGTGGTATGAATTTATGTTATAGCCTAGGGGCTGGTGTTTTGTTTGCAGCTTGACTGGTGGCTTGGGTGAGGCTGTAAGGGAATGGAGGAGGCCTCATAGGGGACCTACAGCAGCATGGAAACCCTAGCCCCAGAGAGGGGGGCAGCAATTGATGAGCACCCAGTGAGGGTGCAGAGTGAGACTAAAGAATGTCTATTCCACCTGTGAGGCTTGGTGTGATAAAGGGGTTGTTGGAGCCACATATAGCCCATAAGGCTAGGGTGCACCCAGTCGCCCATTACAGAACTGGGCCAGTGTACAACAGGATAGCTGTGTCCAAGAGGATGGAAAGCCAGCCTTGCTATTGCACATTAAAATCAAAGATGTAGTGAGACTTGAGTGCTTTTTGCTTAACTTGGCACAGTAAAGGTGGTGTTGGGGGAGAGTATGGCAACCCCTAGAATGCCCTCAACTGTTACAGTCAGAAAGAGCAAAGTTTTGTTTACTATTAGCAAATGCCAGATGGACTCTTCCAAATGGGCCTATTTTGTTGCTTCTTCACTTAAAATGAAGCTTGCCCTAAGATGAAGCAATTACAAACAGCTTCCTCTGCCTGTAGCAGTCAGAAAACACAGTATATTGTGCTCTGCTGCACAAGGGTGTCTGAGAATACTTCATGAGGCATGCACTCACAAGTATAACATACTTTCATTTAGGGCAAGCTGATGCTAAGAGAAAATGCTGTCAATCAACAGGTTCCTATTCAACCACATTCATACATTCATCTTACCATTGAGTTTGCATGACAAGTTGACTATAAACAGTGGGGATTTGCTTTTGAGCAACATGGTTGTAGTTTGTTTTTTCCGGTGTTTTTAATACTGGAAGGAACCTACTAATATGCAAGGAAAGGGCATTGTGGGGAGAAAGCAAGCCAGCTGTCCAAGGCCAGCTCATATGGTCAAGCTTTCAGAGGAACCCAGTGCTATTGGGTATCAGTTCACTGATTTGCCCAGCTGAGACCAGGGTTTCTCCATGGACTTCTAGGGTGTGTGTAGACAAAACAAGGGGCATGTATGCATGACACTAAAGCAAGTTAAATGCTTTTGCACCACTTCAGTGGTGTTGGTGTTTTCACTCATCGACAGCGTATTGCGCATTAATTCCAGCCACTATAGCACATTCAGTGGTGTAATGCACCTTAAATGACTTTGGGGCTCATCAAACTAAAACACCTCCAAGGAGTTTGTGTGCTGCCCTACAGCTGCAGAGTGAAGCACCGGGCTTCATGTGGCTCAGGGACTGTGCAGGAAGCCCATGCAGGCAGCCTGGCAGCAGCCCACGAAGGCAGCCTCCACCAAAGGGAGGGGGGGAAAAAAAAAAAGCAGCAAGCTCTTCCCCATCCCCCAGAGCCTGCCTGCCTGCATGAGCTACGTGGGGACCCAGCCCTCCCCTCTGTGGCTGCGATGCTGAGCCAGGTGCTTATGGGCAGGTGCCACCTGGGGGGAGTTGCTGCTGCCATGGAGGGAAGCACCATCCCCCCTCCTCCCACACAGCCCAGGGACCGCTCCGCCTTCTGGCAACTCGCCCTCCCCTCCCCCACCACCAGAGAGGCAGGTAAGACATGGATGTACATGACACAAGGGTTTACTTTGCCTTAAATTGAAGCTGTGTTCTTTTTAAAAAACCCACCACTTCAATTTAGGACCCCTGTTTTGTCCCCACACACCCAAAGTTTTCAGGGAGATTTAAGCAATTGCCAGCTGGTAAAAACAACTTGATTTCTTAAC
>NW_017728992.1:162353049-162356147 GCF_001723915.1 Gavialis gangeticus | reverse complement strand
CTGCTGGCAACTCGCCCTCCCCTCCCCCACCACCAGAGAGGCAGGTAAGACATGGATGTACATGACACAAGGGTTTACTTTGCCTTAAATTGAAGCTGTGTTCTTTTTAAAAAACCCACCACTTCAATTTAGGACCCCTGTTTTGTCCCCACACACCCAAAGTTTTCAGGGAGATTTAAGCAATTGCCAGCTGGTAAAAACAACTTGATTTCTTAACTTTTTTTTCCCTGCAAAAAAAAAAGGGGGGGGGGGGGCAGTCCAAAAGCAGTGTTACCTGGTGGAGGGACTGCTGTCTTGTTCTTAGGGAGAGCTATGTTCTGCTCCTTGCTTTTCCACTGACCTGCTGTGGAAATTTTTTCACCTCTCTGTGCCACTTCTCTCTTTGGCTTGTAAATGTTTTGAGACAGAAGCTGACTCTTGCTGTGCATTTATAGAGCACCTAGCTCTGTGAGGTCCTCATCTCTGGGCTTATCTCCAGGGCACCACTTGGCTCAATTCAGTACACTTAAGTTACTCCACCCCAAGTAGCCCAGCTTAGCTAGAATGAAAGTAGCTGTTCTGCCAAATCACACTCATGCTACACAGTGTGTTTTCATTAACATTAGAGACTGGATTAACAGCTGATGAATCATTCTAACCCAGGCTGTAGCTTGTCCCTAGCCCATAGCTCACAAGCAGCATGCCTGCAAGACCTTCTGATGTTTCTCATGGACATGGACAGTTTTGTTTTCTACAGATGCATGTTCCTTCATGTTGACAGGTCAAATATGTTACTCAGTTAGAATTGCTGCCTATGGGCTAGTGAGGATTGGAGACTGCTGCTACAGTTACCTTTTTACTAGCTTTATAGCTTGAACGTTAGGAGGCCTCAACCTTCATTCTAGACTTACTGAAAAGCCAGTCAGCACATGCCTAAACAACACTTAGCTGAAGTTTTACATATGGACAGGAGCCAGGTTAGGCTGTCCACACACAAGTTACATCCTGAAGAAATACTGTAGTGAAGACAAGCCCATGGTTGCAGCCTCTAGGCATTATTGTACAGTAAAAGCTCTGTTATCTGGCATCCCCCAGGAATGGGGGATGCCAGTTAATCAAATATTCTGGTTAATCAAATGTGCACAGTCTGGTGCATTTCCTGGCATCAGTGTACTGGGGGACATGGAGGGGACCCCACACAGGCTGCTTTTTCCCCGTACAGGCTGCTTTGCCCTGGGCTGTGGACTGAAAAAGTGGCAAAGAAAAACTCAGCTTGTGGCAGTGAAACGAGAAGTCCCCCAGAAGTGGTACTTACAGTTTTGCTTTTGCCGCATTACTCAGATGCTGGTTAATAGAGTTCCGGCTAATGAAGTGCCGGTTAATGCAGCTTTTACTGTAGTTTAAATAACTGCAGTAACTAGGGGGATGGCTAAGTCTTCAAAACGGGTAAGAAATAAGGGCATGTAAGTGATAAGTTTGAATTGCATCATTCTCAAGCATTTTATAGGCTCTAATTATTACAAAGGAATTTTGTAATAGTAGAGATCAGTAAGCAGCTGCTTTCACACTTAAGGCATTACCAACCTTTTGTCAGCTCTTTGGATGTCATGTGACTGGCCTGCCCTCTCTGTCTGTGACTGCCATCTGCACTGTGCCAAAAATACAGCTAAAGACAAACACTTGACTCCACATGTAAACTGCCCAAACTATGACTCCCCTTTGTACATTGTTAACTGGCTGTAATAAGTTTAGAGCCTAAAATAAACACAGAATTTTGTGAACTGTCAAACTTTCCAGTTTCCCCAAAGTGTACGTTGTGCTTCAGGAAGCACATCTGGAGCAAAGGCTAAGCAGAAAGAAAACCCTCTGACTGGTGATTCAGCCGTATATTAAGCATGTTGTGTCTGCTGAATTCCTGGTACATTTTTTTTTTTCCATGGTTGCACCAAAATTAACAATATTATGAGCATTTCTCATATGAGCAAAAGCAGAATAAAGCCACCCATCTGCTGTGTTCTATAAAATGACTTATGCTGAACAGAATCTAGGTAAAATATAAGCCTCTTAAATTCAGGTTTATATTTATACATTTGAATTTGGTTCAGTTCAGACCCAGAAGGCAGCCAGATCTCCATCTACAGTGCCTTAGAGAGCTTTCATCAAGGCTTAATCCAGATTTGATACCTTAGCTTGCAAGATCCAACATATACATGAACTGGACTCTCCTAACCTGTTGCAAGTGTCTTGCTGAGTCATAGCCATCCTGACAAGGAAAACACCCCATAGTCTTTTTTTTTTTTTTTTTTTTTTTTTTAATCTGGCTGCCATCTGGGGTTCAGTCCTCAAATGAGTGGCTTCTTGAAGGTCTCCCAATGAATGATTAAATACTTGGGGGGGGGGGCGGTTCTCTTAATTTCACATGCCTAGTTAACCTGTGGATCAGTCTGTTAGGAAATCCATGATGGCAACAATAACTGCAACTTATGAATTTGTTAAACTAACTACATTATTTGCATACATACCAATAAGGCTTTCCCACTGGTCTGAACACATGAGATTTCACAGTACATATACTTTACTCAGTCAAAGATTACTAAAGCTAAGCTTAGAATCACAGTGGCTCTAGAATAGTTGACAAACTGATGCAACTTTCCATCAAATTAGCAACAGATGAATGATCAAAGATCAGCTGCCATTGTTTTGCATTGGATCTAAACCAGTGGAAAAAGGGAAAAACTTTTCTCCACTCTAAGAATCTGGTAAGTAATGGGATTATTCTGACATCATCATCCTATTGTTAATTGGTAAATACAATAGCATCAAAAGTTTGTAGGGTAGAGCAACTTCTGGCACAAACAGTTCTAGCCAAAATAAGTGTCATAACATTTTTTGCATAGTTCCCTAAATGCTTCCATTAGGAAGACTGTGTGCAGACAAAAAACAGACATGCAAACTACTGAGCGTATTACACAATGTCTACCACTATCTCTCACTAAATGTCAGTTCAGAGCTTTGCATTAAGTCTTAAAGAATCTTTGGGCTTCATCACAGTCCATGGAGTTCCTGGGGCTCTTATAAGCCTCCAAGCTCAGAGTCTCTTTCACAGACTTCTAGGCTCA
>NW_017728992.1:162345001-162348049 GCF_001723915.1 Gavialis gangeticus | reverse complement strand
AGGCAATGCACAGGGGGCATGTGCCCCGCCGCCCCAATACATCTGCCACCACCACCGGTGTTGCCAGTGGGAATTTGCCAGCTATGCCCCTGACAGTATCGCCTGCAGGTGCCCCCCCAGCCTCAGGAGGCACCAGTCGCCCATGGTGTGCAGGGTTGCCCCAAGTGTTATAAGATGCACAGTCTTTACAAGATGCTCACACAGACACATTTAAGAAACCATAACTTGAATAAGTCTTGGATTTCTTAAACTCTAAAGCTTTGTGTGTAGCTGGCACAGAATAAGCTGGCAGCAGGTGTACAGGAAAGCACTGTTTCTACACCGGAGCCATTCCAGAGCTGTTCTTAGGGCACTTTTACACATGCAAGCAACGCAGCACCAGGCACTGCGATGCCTGCAGTTGTATAAGCGGGGAAATGCATGTCAGCACTGAGAAAAAGGCAGCGACACACTTTTGAACTAAAACACATTAGAGGTGCTTTATAACGCATATTTTGCTGCTTATACAACTGCACATGGCAATTCATCACGTCTGCTCAGAAACAGCAGATTTCTGGCGCATTGTGAGACAGAAAAGTAAGTGTATAAATGCCCTTAGACTGCCAGAAAACTCCTGAATTCTCTCTTTAATCCTTCTCATGTCAATGGCTCCATGAAAAGATTCTCTTCCTCCACACTTGGGAGATGTGCCAAAAGTAGCTGCTTCCACTGTGCTTCCCTTTGCAACTTTGAGAGACTTGCCAGACAGGGATACAAAGCATTGCCTCCATCACTGGAAGTGTTTAAGAAGAGGCTGAACAGCCACTGGTCAGGGATAATCTAGGGTGGCTCTACTATGGGTATTTCCCATCCTTCTGGGCTTTGCTGGTTGCCCCTGCCCCTCCCTTCTGCTACATGTGTCAGGGTGTATTTAAGCCTCCCTCAAAATATTTACAATCCTCTTGGTCTCTGCTCCAAGTAAACCAAAACACTGTGTACACTGTGGGAACAACTCTACACATATGGCAACTAAGAAGAGTCTTTGGCATTGATGTTGGCAGGAGCAGAGGCAGGTCCTTTATATGAAGGAATCATTGTGGTCTACCCGTGAGGACCATTTTTCTGTGGAAAGGAAAGCAGTGGCTGTTTAAGTAAACAGCAGAATTACACAACAGGTTGGAACAATCTGCAAATACACCTATTTTATACAATCGATAGAGCTACTGTGGGCAGTATATCTCATACAGACTCTTATGGAAAAGTACCTTCCACTGAATTGCCAGCCGCATTTCCTGTCACGTTACTCATCTAGTAAAGTACTAGGCAGAACATAATTTGAAATAGTTATATTCCACATTGTCACACCAATCAATAGGTAATGATTAAGGAGCACAGTCTGCAGACATCTCTGTGCCAGCCAGCACTGGAGTTAGCTTGCACATGTGTGTGCAGGCATGCACATTGCAATAAGGACCCTTTGCCCCGCCACCTTTGTGTCTTCTGTCATGAAGAACAGCTGGTATTTCTATAGAAATAGAATCAATGGACTACTGGAAAGTCCTGGATCTGTCACCTGAGTGACTTGCTCAAAGGTCGCTCAGAGTCAATAGCAGAATTGCTTCTAGATATAAATTCTTGGCTTCTTTTCCTTTTCCTCATCCACTACAATCTCCTACCTCTCGTATATCAGCTTCTGTTTCTTGCCTTACTGTAAAGGATTCAGACAAAAAGACCTTTATCCTCTGACATTAAAGCTCAAAAAGGTATTTTGCCAAAAGCTTCCCTGGGGCTTAATGTATTGCATACACAATATATTTATCCTCAAGTCAGCAGGAGTTCTCTGTCCTCTCTTAAGATCCACCATTAAAAATTAGTTCCTACGCTAGTAAAACATCACGGTGATCATGGCTACAAGGACTGGATTTCTATAGCATATTAAAAGACTGGCAGTGAGAAAAATCCTAGTTCATTATAATGTCCTCTCCACATGATCAATCTTTTCAGAGACAATCCTGCCATATTCTTGGCCCACCATAATTTAGGGGTGTGGCTGGCAGTGGGTGTAGCCTACAAATGCATACAAACTGCATGTTGAGACACAAGGTGATTTTAACAACTCAATCATCCGTACTAGATTACTAATGTAAGAAGAGTCTTATACAGCTGGGAAGTAACAGCAAGCAAAGGACAGTTTCTGGAAAAAACAAAAGCAATTTCATTGTGTTTCCTGGCCCACTATCAAATCAGCATTATGAGCAGGAATAAGTGTGGCTGTTTCACCCTAGGTCCAAACCAAAGGTCATATCCACCTTTGCAAGCTCTTTCTTCTAGTACACCCGTCTTCCAATCACTCCTTCTTCCTGCATACCAGACTCTTCTCACCCTATCCCACTGCTAGTGACTTCTTTGATTTTTTTTCCCAGTTCCCTATACTCTACTCGCTTCCCTCTGAATTACTACTGCATCAAGTCTGGGCACCCTGGATCCTCTGGAAACTGAGACTGAACCCAGCTCATGCCAGTGCTGTAAAACATGCAGTAAGAGACCATCCCTGTTCTGCAGAGATTCCCATCTACAGCCTGGTAAAGCATTCATGGTAGGTGGAGGCACAACAACGGGGCTAGGTGCCTGGGGCAGCTGCTACACACAGGACTTCTTGGTTGCTGCCACTGCTGACACCCAGGTCAGCTGTCCTGGTCACCACTGGTGGTTCAAATGGATCTAAAAGTTTTAGGGGAAGCTTGGGCTCATCTCAGCTTAAGCACATCTTTGGTAGGAAGTCAACATTTTAGTGCTGTTTTGATGCCGCTGTCTTAAGCATACATCTTGCTCCTTTCAGGAGTTTCATTTGATAATAAAAACTAGAGATGCACCAATACATCAGTTTGATATCAGATCAGCACCAATATAAAGAAAATTTACTATATCGGAAATCGGCCATATAAGGCTGATAATTTGGGCAATAAATGGCCTGTGCATGTGCTCAGCTGCAGTGCAGAACAGGTGGCAAGGAGCACAGCCCTGCAGCTTGGAGAGCTGCCTCCAGCTGATATGTCTGGTGGGGTGGGA
>NW_017728992.1:162342538-162344193 GCF_001723915.1 Gavialis gangeticus | reverse complement strand
TATATATAAAACAACAAACATAAATGAAAACCCCATAAAGTAAGCTCCAACGAATTCAAGCTCAGAATTATTCCAGAAAAAAGTTTTTAGAAATTCCATTTTATTAGACATTTTGAACATATTTATTTCTGGTCTAATTTGGGGGAAAAAAGAACTTTCAAAATGTCAACATTTCCCAGGACACACAAATTCTGGGTTTTCACCAGTTCCAGCTGAAACCAAAGACTTGGGTGTGGGGAGTCTCTGGACAAACAAGTAAAAGGCTCCAACCTGGGAGACATTCATGGAAAGAAAACTCCTCTGGACAGCCAGACCCCATATAAGTGCTTGGGACACTAACTTTTTCAGTCTGAAATTAGCATGACTGATAACATTATGTTCTTTAAATTAGGAAATGGGAAGAAAAGGCATGGAGCAATTTGTATAATCAGAGTACCCGACTTGAATAAACAAGAGGGAGAAAATCCAGGTAAAGAAGGATATAAGGAATAAAGGAACACCAAAAGGTAGGAGCTCAGACAATTGTAGCAGTAGTCAGATAGATGGTGACAATTAGCTAAATCAGGCATAATCTTTTAATAAGGAAATTAAGTGAGATCAGAGATATACTGGAATATTTGTACGCTGCTTCAAGGAGCCTCGATATCAAAATGGAAAACACAAAATGGAGATCCCAGATGTGAAACTGGATAGTATAGGTGTCACAGATCACACTCCTTTCAGGGGAAACTGCCTCAGGACTCTGCAAGAAGGCTTATTTGGTCTTCCTCTCCTGAAGGAACCTGCTGAAGCCAGCCCTGACATGGCACCACAATGGGCAAGCCTCTGGCTTGCAACCCTGCCTCTTCTTTGTCCCTGGCTTCCACAGTGATTCATAGCACTCCCGCAGGGCCGGCCCGTCCTATCCTGCAAAACCTGCAGCTACAGGGGTCCTTGCAGCCAAGGGGCCCCCTGCATCCAGCCACTTGCCACTCTCCCCCCCACCACCTGCCACTGATGCCACTGCCACTGGCTTCACATCCGGCCACTCGCCACCCCCCTCCCCACACCACCAATGCCACCGGCTTCACATCCAGTCACTTGCCACCACCATCCACCGCCGCTGCCTCCACATCCGGCCTCTCGCCACCACCCTGCCCCACCAATGATGGCTTCTTCACATCAGGACCCCCAAAACTATCTCTTGTAGGAGACCCCCAAAATTGTGGACCAGTCCTGCACCCCCACCTCCGAAAGCTTCTTCTTTTTGGTCAGCTGCTGAGAAAGGGGGTGTTCGCTTCAAAGGGAGGTGGGGGTCAGAGTGCCAACATCCCAAACAGCACAGCAGGGAGCTCCGCCCCAAACAGTCTTTACTGGGCCACTGCAGTTCCCTCTGTTCTTTCTTCAATTCCACTCTGTGCTCCCTGGGACTACTCCTTTCTCCCTCCACTCTGTCTCCTTGGAGCTACCCTTTTTCTCCCCAGTTCTCTGAGCCTCACTTTCTCCTCAGGCAGTCAGCCAGACTTGCAACAAAACTGTTACAAAACTATAATATTAACCCAGGAACTAACTAACACTCACCCAATGAAATGAAGCATAATGCTATGGAGAGCCAATCAAGGACCAGACTCTGTGGCCTGTTGCTATCTACTCCTGGGATGAAAAAGGCATCAAGA
>NW_017728992.1:162337262-162337538 GCF_001723915.1 Gavialis gangeticus | reverse complement strand
TTGCAACAAAACTGTTACAAAACTATAATATTAACCCAGGAACTAACTAACACTCACCCAATGAAATGAAGCATAATGCTATGGAGAGCCAATCAAGGACCAGACTCTGTGGCCTGTTGCTATCTACTCCTGGGATGAAAAAGGCATCAAGATGTCCTACTTCTGAACCTACTTGCAGCAACTATTTACAGAAAAACATGCTCACTTTGAGCCCCCCAAAGTGTCCCCAACGAGAACGGCTGGCTAGAACTCAGCCCACTTAGTCTCTTTGGTTAC
>NW_017728992.1:162334888-162337251 GCF_001723915.1 Gavialis gangeticus | reverse complement strand
GGCTGAGTAAAGCAGGAGGATGACATCCCTGGTTTTGCTTTAGATGCATATTTAGCCAATAGGAATAACAGAAATACAGCAGAAATGAAGTCCTGTGACTGGAATACTGGCATTGAAAAGTATGTATTATTCACAGAACAAACAGTGAGAACTGTCAGGGTATTGTTGAAATCAACAATGCAATAAACTGTATAGAAGTAAAAAGTAATAGAAAGAATAAAACTGAATCCATTTGGGTCAATATCACTCTGGGAAAGGATAGTATAAGAGGTTCTACAGGCATAGTTTTAAAAGTCATCCACAGACCCCTGGGATTAGGTTTAGATATGGATAAAAAAAACCTCTATCATTGGGCATTGTGTCATTATGGGAGATTTTAATTTCACAAATATAGATCAAAGAACAAATGCTAATACTGGCAGAGTCTAGTCATTGCCTGACATGACCACTGACAAATAATCTCTGAACCAACAGCAGGTGCTGCTATTTTAGACTTTGTTTGGTATGTATATTATAGAACAGCTGTTCACAGAAAATAACCTTGCATCATGCGAGTACTAGTTGATTCTGTTTACATTAAATGGGAAAAAATGATAAAAATAAGTCAGTAGCTATTTTTTTTAATTTCCAAGAGGTAAGGTTAGAAATTAGGGGAACTGGTTGATGAAGTTACCTGGATTGAAAAGCTCAGGAATTGTAATAGAGAGGAGTTTGGGTATTTGTTTAGGTCAAAGGTACCAAACTATCTGAAATTTGCATCCCATGGAATGGAGAAACCTCTTAGGGAAAGTGTATTAGACCTAACTGGATGAGCAAGCAAATAGCCTGCACAGCAAACTGCACCTTGGAAGTTGAATTGTTGGGACAAGGAAAGAATTGCCAGGAAAAGGTTACTTATAGTTTTCAAAGGAAATCAGAACACATAATTAGAAATTCATTAGCCAGACATGAAAAAGGAAACAAGAAAAGAAGTGGGAACACTATGCATGAGGATGGGGTAGAGATTAGAGATAGTCCGAAACTAAATGAACGTTTTACCCATGTTGAGCCTGGGGGCAAAAACAGAATGGCTAAAAGTGGAATAAGTATAGACACAAAAATAACCATAACCAAAGTAGGGGAGAGCTGAATTCACTCAAGTAGGGACTCAGAGACAAGCCATCTCAGTGGAGTAACTAGAGCAGGATGACCAAGGCATTCACCTTGGGCACTGATTTTGAGGTTACTGCAGCCTCACAATTGCCCTGGTAGCAGTAGCAGCAACCAGAAATCACCACTGCCCTTGTGTGTGGCATCTGCCCCAGGTGCCTGGCCACATAGTTACACCTCTGGGTCATCTCTAGGCCAGGTTACTAAAAGAACTGGCACCTGACCCTGGAAGTCCACTGGCAAGGATTTTTAATGAAACTATCAAAGCTGGGGTGGCCCTGCATGACTGGAGAATAGCAAACACAGTATCTATATTTAAGAAAGGAGAAAAAAAGCCTGAGCAAGTACACACCATTATTCAGATTTTGATCATATGCATGGTTTTAGAACAAATTATGAAGGAAACTGTTAAAAAACAGAAGTAACAGGAAAATGAAATAAAAAGACAACCAAGGATTAGCACAGGTAGGTCTGACAAGCTAACTTGTCATTTATCTTTGATAAGATTACTGACTTCTTTGCATAAGGTAAATGGTAGATCTGATCTATCTGGACTTCAATAAATCATTCGATAAAGTACCACATTGAAAGTTATTATTTAAGCCAGAGCAAGTGAGGATTAATGCAAGAACTCTAAGGTGGATAAGGAACTGGCAAAAGAGGAAATGACACTGAGCTATGCTGAAAAGAGAAGTATCGAGCTGGAGTGAGACTCTCTGTGGAATTCCTCAAGGACTGATCTTGAGGAATTCCACAGAGCATTTCTGATAGAAGATTCTTTTTAAATATAGGGTCAAGACACTATTTTAGGGTCAAGTAATTCTAAGGAACAGACAGAGAGAGCAGAGCCGCACCACCTTGTATCTGAGTAGGAGGCAGCTCAGTCCCCTACAGGGAGATGCCAGGACTTCATGGCCCATAGGACCCTCTGTAGCTATTCCCCACCTCAACCCCAGTCACATGCTACTACTGCATCACAGCCATTATCTGACTGTAAAGGCTGCTTGCCTGGAGGGTGGGCAGGACCACTGAGCCCTAATTAGTCAGAAGCTTGGGATGAGATAGGGAGGGGGCAGTGTGGCCAGGACAGAACCATGGGGCTAGAAGGAGGAAAGAGGCAGTGGGCAGGGTCTGTACCAGGGCGGGGGAAGTGAGGCCAGCAGAGGTAATTTTGGGGGGTTTCATAGATTCATAGATTCATAGATTAAGGGTCG
>NW_017728992.1:162328419-162334877 GCF_001723915.1 Gavialis gangeticus | reverse complement strand
CCCTCCCGGAAGCATGGGTCGTTGTCCAGGAACCCAAGGCGGGTGATTTCAGGTACGGCAGCCCAGTGTCAGGTGTGGCCAGTATTACCAAGGTATAGGCTTGAACTGAAAACCTGTGGGGTGGGGGCACTATGGTATAAAACCATTGCTGCAGTCAAGTAAGACTTTATCCTGAGTGGAGCTCAAGTCAGATTTAGTAAGCTAGTCCTAAGCCTCTAATTTGAACCTGACCCTTGTTTCTCCAGTCCAGGGCCTGGCAGAAGGGTTACATGTATGTTATGTCAGTAAAAACATGTGTCAGTAAAAAAAGTTTGTCAGCAAAAAAAATATATATTGTCAGTAAAAAAAAATTCTTATGTTGGAAGCCTTGTAATTAAGGGGGGTACAGGAAGACCCTAAGGAAACACTCCACCAGTCTTGCTACAATAAGAGATGCCAGACTTTCTGTGGGTTCCTCCCTTCCTCAAACATTAAATCATTAGTCAATTTACGCAAGCTAGTAATATGCCCTATCCTCTCATTTAATTTCATACATAGCAGCTATACTGGGGTGCAGAAAAGGCTGATGGTGGCTTTAAGGACTGTAATACAGCTCTTTAGCTCGCTCCTGGGAGCTGGTGCAGAATACATGCTGCCATCCACACCTTTTCCATTTGACAAATGAATATCAGGATTGTTGCCAAACTGGAGTTTTCTTCCTACAGCACTGTAACTAAGTACAACCCAAGAACCACTGCTTGCAACATTTTGGAGCAGTAGCAACTTTGTCCTCATTTGTTTCCTTTTAAAACTCCAGAGCAGAGAGGTTATTTTGTACAAAATGAAAGACTATCACAAATAAAGTTGCCGCAGAGGAATGTGGACCAGACATCCTTATGGAACAAAAAGTAGCATACGTAACTGCTAAAAAATGATGTCTCTTTAATGCATTTCTTAAGTGAGATCGTGTCGACTCACAGGAAAGGAATTCTTTTTGTGTTACAATCCCCACACCTGTAACACAGTTTTAACATACCTATTTGCTTTGCATGTGGATGGCTGCTGCTTAAAACATACATCAGAGACCTCCTCCAGATAGTGACTCTTCCTCCAAATGTGCCAGAGGCTACTTTTGTCTTCACCTCCAGCATTCTTGTATGAAGCTGTCCGCATGAGTGTGACATGCACAATAAAGACAGCTATTTTGGTAGCCTACTTCAAGGTGAACTTTATGTAGCAATCTGCTTAAAACAAAGCTCTCCTCCGAGCCTCAAAGTCTAGACATATTCAAAATTAAAGGTATGAATTGAACTAAACCCTGACTGGATGCAAGACTGCTCTGGGACTCTGGGAATGAAGCATTAGCACCAATCATCATCTGACATAAATAAAGAAGAAGTTGTTTAGGAAGTTTGTGATGGGAGTTCAGTTTATATTCAGAGTCCTGAAAAGAGATTAGAAGCAGGAATTCAAGGTCTCCTAGGAACTGTGTAGTCAATCACTTTCACCCAAGGCCTTTTATCAAGGAATAATGTGCAGTCTGGTAGGTGACAGTTCTTCTCTGCAAATCTAGAGCATCAGAATGGATGGAGAAGCTGTGCAACTAGCTGTAAAACAAACAAACAAAACACTCAATGGAAACACACTTGAGTGTATTAGTATCTTGACAAGAAAGTAATTCCTTCTCCCTCCTTAGGTGCATCTGAAAAACTTAACACTTTCCTTAGAAATTTAATAAAGTCTACAGACTTTACGCTGTAGGACAGTGGTTCTCAGACTTTTTAGACACAAGGCACCTCTCAGTTGACTCAAGACCCTTCCATAACTTTTGTGATTGAGCAGCACCCCATTTCAAAAAACTAAATTTATTACAGTGCTTACCCTTTTGCAGAGGGGTCAGGGAGCTGTCAGGCAAGGACAATCCTGAGGCTGCACTTTTCACCTTACATTTTGTGGCACCCTTCAAATGAATTCATGGCACTGCAAGGTGCCCCAGCACTTGGCTTGAGAATCACTGATGTAGGCAATAGAGCTGACTCAAACCTGTGCCATTCCTGTAAACCACAGTGTCAAACTTACTAGTGCTCCTGGCCTGGATCTGCATTGCAGGGCTTCTCACAAGCCAGATCTGGAACAAAAGGAGCCTCCAGAATCAGATCTGGACTTGGGCATGGTGGCAAGGTGAGTGGCAGTAGTAGCAATGCAAGTAGCAGTGCAGGGGTTAATGCAGCTGTCCTTTGTACCCCTGCTGCCAACAAACATGCCTACTGGAGCTCTACAGAAGGGAAATTTGCAGCAGGTCCAACCCCCACTCACCCTGAAATTCTTTCCAACTTCAGTTGCTGATGATGATACTATTGTTTTGGTGAGCTGCCAACTGGGTCCTTCAAGTTCATCCTGAGGGCCCCCAGAAATTTGCCATATATACACAAAGAAGGATAAGCAGGACCTAAGGAGAACTATGCTTTTTGTCCATGAATGTTTGAAATATTTTTTTAATTGCAAAAATGGAGGCACGTGCCTTTGATGCTGAAGAAAAGCCGTGCTTGTTTCAAAATCTGAACAATTATCCAGTGAAAATTAGTCTTTATGCAAAGATTAATCCTTAACCAGGGAAAGAGGACTTCACTATGAAGCCAAATTAATGCTGCTTGACTTTTGCTCAAAGTCAAGCAGCATTCACTTGCTCACAAGAGGTTCCATTTCTATATCCACCTCTCTGCCGCCCAACTAACCTCATAGCCAGGGGACCAGTTCCCAACTGTTTTATGAAAATGCATCCTCCTGTCCATCAGCATGTCAGCACTTCTTTATACAAATAGTGCTGTTGGGATAACTAAGAGGCCTAGCCCCATTAGTTGTAGCAAGGTACTTTTAGACCCTAAAAAAGGCAGCAAAAAAAGAAATGCAGTGGCATTTCAATTCGAGAGGCAAAAGGTAACTGCAGGTTTACCTGAAAAACAGCTCAGTAAAGAACCTAAAACAGCAGAGCCCTGATTTTGGCTGGACTCATTAAGACATTACCATATTACAAATAGCAAACAACATTTTTGTCCTCCTTCCCTTCCAAGAAAGAGGCAAAATCTGAAGATTGTCTAGGGATTAAAGTGAAGAAGAAACCATTTTGCATTCTGGTGGTGAATTATAGCAGTATCGTCCGGCAGGGTAATAGCTCCTCAGTGAGGAGATTCTTAGATCATGTTACCAAGTTCCCCATTGGTGGCAGCAAAGTACCTGTCAGTCGTGATGAGTTTACTAATTTGTTTTAACTTGCCTTAAAAGCATTCCTAGAATTTATGACTGCACTGTGAGCCCATATTGGCTTCGTTACTCCAGGTCTGCCTTGCTATTATGAGCGTGAGGCACTGCACATATGTAATCTGTAGGCAGCTGTGTCATGGCTTGTCTTTAAGACTAAGAATACCCGTGTCTGTGCTTTTGACCCCTGAAAGATGAGCTCAGCACACAACTATTGAAATTACTCACTGGACTTGGCCTGAGGGTTGTATGCATTTTGAATGTGTACATTAGTGCATACTTGCACATTATCTTTACTGATAGGTGGCATGGCCATTTGTGCATTCCCTGCTCCAGTCAACAGGACTCTAGCATGCAGAAACAAACTGGAAAAACAAAAAAGGGGGAAGGAAAGAAATGTGTTCAAGTCCATTGCAGATATTACTGAAGTGCTCTCAGTCATAAATAAGTTTATCATAAAACAGCTCCAGAGGAGAAGCGAGAAATGGGGACCATTGGGAGTGAAAGACAGACACTGTTTATTCCTTCAATGTAGATGGATTTCTAATTAACTACAGTATAAAAATAGGTCTATCCTTGCCCTGGTGCAAGTACTTTTGCCCAGAAATAAAAAAGCCTCAGACCATGGACTAGGGCTATCTCATTTGCCCAAGGTCAGTTGTAGAACAATGTATTGCCTTTTTAGTGATTATCCCAATCAGAACAAAATATGAATTTGCACTTTAGTCACGGATTCATAAAACCTTTGATAATTTTAGAAAATTACAGTGTTAAACTCTTCATCACCATTATTTTTTATCCATATCCACGGATTAGAATCTCTGGTGTTACCCCTAGGGGGGAAAAAAACAGTTCCAATCCCACCACTAAGATTTCTGAAACTAATATTTTAATTCACAGATCTGTAAAACCAGCACTTCTGCTAGAAGTCCTTGAACCCAAATAATCCTGCTTCCTTCAAACAGAAAACTGAATCTGATAAACAGATTGATGCACCTAATATGTCCTTTAACAGGTTAGAATACTCTGTGGATACATTATTTATTGGCTTGCAAATTTCCGCAGACAGATATTTCTATCCCATCAGGAAGGTTAAACAAGTCGCTATTTAAAAATTAATTTGAGTGCAAATACAGTCCTCACAACCGTAGTAATCCCTTCTGTTAACTATGCATTAGAGTGCAAGATATGGTTATATTGTGAGATAATTGATAGCTTGTCTGCTGCTGCAGGAGTAACAGCCATTGTTGGATAAATTAATAACTAACTTCTGATACTTCAGGTCAGGATACTTAAGGCCCACAGGTAGATCTGGCCCATATTATCCAGCCTGTCAAGCACACCAGAAATGATTTTGGCAGGTTTGGCTGTCCCAGGGCAGTGGTGATCAAGCCTGGGTTTAAAAATTTCCTTCCTTCAAGAGCTAAATAAATAAACAAGGGAGGTGGCACAGGTGAGGAAGGAGACTGCAGTACTGGTCCCACTGCTTCAACTTCCACTGTCCCTGTTCTCTCACCAGCCATCCTACAAGTTACTAAAAACACTGGCAGTGGCAGCAGCAACTCCCCCAAGCCTGCCCTGATACTGTCATACATCTGCTGCTAACCACATACCACCCCTATCCATTTGGGAAGGAGGGAAAGGGGTGGAGAGAAAAGAGCATGCACCTTGGTGGTTGACAGCAGGCTTGCCAAATCACATGGTTCAAGAAGGTAGTTTACAGCCATGACTGTCTGGAGAGGGGTGAGAGGAAGGGCAACAGCCAGCTGTCAGTGGCCAGGTGGTCAGTTGGCTCAGAACTGTACAAATGGACCCATAGGTGGAAGTGCAAGGAGAGTTGGAGGTAATCCCCCCAACCCTGGCTCCCCCCCCAAGTGCTGCTGTAGATGCATCTCTACCTGGCTCTGCTCTGTCCAGGAGGGATCCAGACTGGAAAAGTGTGTGGATGTCTCTGGCCCACTGCCTTAGGAGACAGCTGTGTTAATTCAGCCCAGTACTGATGAAAGATTGTTGCTCCTTGTTTTAGGTGACTTTCTTCCATTCTTCCAGATGGTGCTATTATACCAATGCACATGTGCAAATATATGCAACTTAAATATGCCCAGAGAGCTGTTAAATAAACATTCCAATAGATGCAAAAAATCTGAATTATTAACGCAAATCAAAAGAGAATTCACAAAAAAATTTAGCTAATTAGTGCTATGTTATACACATGACTGAGTCCTCAAAAATATGCATGAAAATGTAAACAAGAAAGAATAAGTAATAAGTAAGGTAGGTTTCATACTCATCCTTTCATAAGAATCAGTCTCGACAGCCACTTGGACTTGCTTCTTTTAGCTATCTGAGATGGTGGCTCAGAAACTGTAAAGGGAAAAAATATACCATAAAGGCCAAGGATGCCACAACTCTAATATGATCTATTATTCTTACATCAACTAAAGGAATGAAGAAAAGGTGTTTTTTGGCATTACAAAAATGTTTGCAATCATATCTATTTAAATTGTTTGACTGCGTGTACCATTTTGTAGTATATGTTGTACAGCAGAGGAAATGGCAAGGATGATTATTAACATATGGGGAAGAAGTTGGTTTGACATGTTTAAACATGTTTAATTTAATTGGGAGTAACATCTAGTTCCTGAGAAACTTCAGCATGATAAGAAAGAAATGCAGCCCAAGAGATAAAAATAGATTTACTGCAGAGCCACAGTTAGAAAAAAAAAGTTTATTTTTGTAAGAACACTTTCTAACTAAAATGTGACAGTTCCCCTAATATTAAAATAAATGCACTTATTTATAAGCTTAAAATCATCAAAAAGGAGGCACTTAAACACCAGGAGCCAATTCAGACAGGAGTTTCTGTTGCTGTAAATGGATTTTTGCTTTTGCTTTGCTATGCTAGGAAAAAGCAGACCCTTTCACGTACCAGCACTTGTTGCTTTACAAGCCTCCTAGGCTAGGCAACAGTGGAGGTTGTTCCTTGTTCAGAGATGGAACTTGTCCTTTGTAGTGACTGCAGAATTCATGGTGGTACACAGTCGCATGGAAGTATGGTGGACTGGACTGAGTTTGTCCCACCAGCCTTTGGGTAGAGAGTGTTATGTATACATGTGTGCATAGTTAATGATGTGTTAAAAGAACAAAGTTGAAGTAGTGACTTCAATGAGAAAGATTTCAAATGTAATACATTATTTGGAGAATGAAAGCTTGTCTAACTC
>NW_017728992.1:162319803-162323419 GCF_001723915.1 Gavialis gangeticus | reverse complement strand
TGGTGGTACACAGTCGCATGGAAGTATGGTGGACTGGACTGAGTTTGTCCCACCAGCCTTTGGGTAGAGAGTGTTATGTATACATGTGTGCATAGTTAATGATGTGTTAAAAGAACAAAGTTGAAGTAGTGACTTCAATGAGAAAGATTTCAAATGTAATACATTATTTGGAGAATGAAAGCTTGTCTAACTCTATCCCAACTACACAGTTGGTCCAATAAAAGATACCACCCTAAGAAATCCTTGCGTCTCCCAGAATTTCTGGACCATCACAGCTACTACATTACTCCTACACTTTAAATAAGAAAACAAGTTCCATATCATTTACTAACTGCGGTCCAAGACCTTGTCTGTGCTTAAAACCTTATGCCAGTATAACTATAATAGCTTTTACCAACAAAGGAGAACCTTTGCCTGTGCACACATTTTAAACCAGTTCCATGAACAGAATAAGTCATTCAGGCAAAAGGACTTTTTCCTACAACCAAGTAGGGATTTTGCCAGAGTAGCAGTGCTAGTCAAGAGAAAGTGGGGGAAAGGCAGATCACACCTCTGACCAGCACAGATTGATTGGAAAAATTAAGTATAGATCAGGCCTCACTGTAGCGTATTTTGAAGGAGCCTACTACTGTCCTGTGAATGTTCGGCAGCATCTGGCCAACAGAGCCAGGGGGCATCAATGTCGTGCTGGTGATGGAGTTTCAGGGGGGTTCCAGCAGTAGGAGGCTGTGCTAGGATGGGGCAGTAAGGAGCTGCATCCACTAAGGCATCCAGGGAATGGAGAGAAGCAGCAGCACTGGCAGCAACAGCAGCTAGGTCAGAACAGCAGCCTGCCTTTAACCCAAGTCAGGTTGTTCCTGCCAGTAGCTCTAAAACTTTGCCAGCTGCTCTTTCAAGTGATTCTGTAGCTTAAGTTTAGACTATTTAACAGAACCCCGCTTATAACACTAAAGAAACATCTAATCACTTCCACTGGAGCCCTCCAGTTCAGCTGCTAACTTAAACCCTTCACATTTACTCAGTGTGTAGGTATACCAAGGAAAGAAATCATTGCATTCAACCCAAATGTAACAAAGTTTTTCACTCTAACTTCCCATTCACAAACTTTCCATTCCCATTGCCCTAGGCACTAACAACTCTGAGAACCAAGCCTGCAGAGTGTAAAGTTGGGAACTCCACATCACAGGTTACCTTCACACGTTTAGATCTTAACCTCTCCGTGCCTTGGCTTCAGCTCTCAAGTGATATAAGACTCAAGCCATTCATTACTATGAGTTTGCCCTGTACCGTGTGTCTTCACCACTGACACCAGTGCAAAGTGAGCAATACCAACCAGAATGGATTTTGGCTTGGCAGCACATGGAGGGAAACAAGGATTCTTAAGGTTTGAACATATGCTTAACAGTGGTTTTCAACCTGTGGCCCATGGACCTTTGGGGGCCCACAGACTATATCTAAGACATCCACAAAAGATTATTATGAGCAAAAGTATGTGAACACCCACACTTACAATTCAAAGCAGTCCACACTTCCATTCAAAATTTCCAAAGAGGTTTGCAAATGAAAAAAAAGTTGAAAATGACTGTTCTAGAAGGTGCCCTAGAAATATTAAGCAACATTAAACTCTCACATCAACTTATATAAATTGACATTATAAATTATATCCCCAAAACTTACCAATCATAGAAATCATGCAACTGTACGGCCAGGAGGGATCTCAGGGGTTCTTGAGCTCATCCCCCTACACTAAGGCTGGATCAAAAGATATGTTTGTCTATCTGTTCTTAAAAATCCCAAAGGCCATTACAAAGGCCCCCTAGACAGCCTGTTCTAGTGCTTAACTATGATATTTTTGTGTAGCAGACTTACCTTTTGAAGTGTGGATAAGTCCTGGGCTGGAGATTCTGCACTTCTGATTGGTGGAGCCCATCCGCCAATCAGAAGCAAGCCAGGGTAAGCAAGGCCACACCTTTTCCCCTGAAGGGAGGGGGCAAGGAGCAGCCTGGACCTGGTTCGAGACTGCTCCCTGCCAGGTCCAGAGACCTTCAGGGGTGGAGTCCCTGAAGCATATAAAAGGAGAGCATGCTCAGCACACTGGTGAAGAGAGATGCAGTGAGGGATGGTGAGGAGAGAGGAGCTCCAGAGATGACTGTCCTTGGGACCACTCCTGAATATCAACAGTGTGCAGATCAGCACATGGTTCTCAGGCTCTAGGAGCTGTTCGAGGCAGTTTAAGCCTGTGAACCTGGCAAGCAGCTGGGTAGGCAGCGTATAGATTTGCACATGGAGAGCCAGCCCTGGAAGCAGCTAGAAGCTGCTCAGGCCCCACATGGTGTGCAGGTCAGTGCACAGAGAGCCAGCCCTGGGAGCAGCTTGACGCTGCTCAAGTTAGCCCTGGCTCTAGGCCAAGTAACTGGAGCCCCGCAGTGTGGCTCCACAGTAAACTAAAAGAGCCCCAGTGCCCAGAGCAGGGCCCATGAAAGGCAAGAACCCCCAGTGTGAGGCTGGGGAACTGGAGCCAGTAAGGACTCAGCTCCCGTGGGAGCACCCTGGGTGCCCCCTGTGGGGCACTGGGCTATTGAGAGGAGCTGGAGGCACCACCAGAGAGAGACCCCTGCGGGACTGGCCACCACCAGGGGACAAGCCTTGGCTGCTTCAGAGTGGAAGCGGGAGTTGCTGGGGAAGTGGGTCCTGCAGGGAAGGTGGGCTTGGAAGAGGAGGGTCTGCAGCCTCCACCCTCCTCCATTATGGGAAGGGCCATGTCCACATCTCAGGGCCCTCAAGGGGAGGGGCTCCAGGGAAAACCCTGTGGGGTGCGGAGTGCACCCCCTATTTTGTGACTGTAGATGTTTATATAGTTATGGGTACTACTTAAGGGAGTTTATCCGTCTTCGTTGCCTATATGTGTTTATTGTCTATTATCAAAACTTACCTGTATTGTTGCCTGTGTATGTCTATGGTATTGCTACCTCAACCTACCTGGATTTATCTAAGTTGATGTTCATGTGTTTATTCCTTGACTTACCTGTTCCAAAGTGTTAATTCTTTTTCTGTGCAAGGGGGTTAATTATTGCATATGCTGCAAATCACCTGGTTCATGTTCTTGCAGTCCCTCGAAGTGGTGCAATATGTTGACTGCAGGTTATTGTATAAGGTGTCACATACTAATGTTACTGTAAATATTTAATGTTTCTTATTCATATTTATTTATTGTAGCAATATATTTGTATATAGTTGAGCGCTTTCTCAGCCTGGCTCTGTAGAGAGGAGAGAGAGCTGCTCCCAGGTGGCAGGCCCGTCTCAGCATTCTTGCCTGGCCATCATCCCTTTCACTAGTGGACAGGGTACACCTCTGGGTGTACCCAGGCTACATTTGTCAAGAAAAAGGCTTTCCTAATGTTAAACCTAAATATTCCTTGATAGAAAATTAGCTGATTCCATCTCATCTTGCCGCCTCCTCTCCCCTCCCCACCAGTGGACATGGAAAATAATTGATCACTAGCCTCCTATGTAACAACCTTCTACACATTTGAAGAGGAACAGTATATTCCCACTTATCTTTTCTAAATTAAAGAAACCAATTCTTTCAACTCTCTCTCTCAGAACAAATTTTCCA
>NW_017728992.1:162271624-162271976 GCF_001723915.1 Gavialis gangeticus | reverse complement strand
CAGGGGCTGAAGTCCACTGAAGTCCAGGAGGAGAGAGAGTGACAGAGAGAGAGAGTTTAAATTGTATGAGGAGGTGTGCAGGTAATATCTATCTATCCCAGGCTGGAAAGGGCTCCTTGTCCAGTAGGTGTTGTCCAGAGGGGGGTTGCCAGCAGGGCCTCTGTGTGGATAGGTGGTGTGGCATGGTGCTGGTCCAGATCAGTAGGGCATCCCCCTGGGTCTGTCTTCACTGCCCTTTTTATAGGGGCAAACCTTGTGTGACCCTAGTGATAGGCGGCATGCCCAGGCAAGGGTCATTCCCTGGCGGGTATACTGAGCATGTGTGCTTCATGCAGGGATGTGCAGTTTCCAA
>NW_017728992.1:162262776-162266624 GCF_001723915.1 Gavialis gangeticus | reverse complement strand
CATCCCCCTGGGTCTGTCTTCACTGCCCTTTTTATAGGGGCAAACCTTGTGTGACCCTAGTGATAGGCGGCATGCCCAGGCAAGGGTCATTCCCTGGTGGGTATACTGAGCATGTGTGCTTCATGCAGGGATGTGCAGTTTCCAATTTCTGTAATGGTGAGAGTTGCTGGTTCTGCAGGGTCTTTTGTCTTTCAAATACTGTGTTCTTGTCTCTGTTCCCGGGTGAAGTCGGTGGTTCCTGGATGAATCAATGCGAGGTGATGGCCCAGTCATTGCAGGCCATTCAGTATA
This sequence comes from Gavialis gangeticus, assembly GCF_001723915.1. NCBI lineage: Eukaryota > Metazoa > Chordata > Crocodylia > Gavialidae > Gavialis > Gavialis gangeticus. The sequence continues at coordinate 162,266,333 of NW_017728992.1, read as the reverse complement.
GACCTGCTACCATTGTATTTCAATCATTCTGACTCTCATTTCATCTGGGAACCAATTTACATGGGAGGGATACGTGCCTTATACAGTTGTGGCACAGGGGATGCCCAGGCAGAGGATACAAGATGGAGCTTGGCATATAAAATGGAAACTTGACATGACTTTGGTTCACTTACAAACGCAGGCCTAAACCATACAATATTCATATGAAACAATAAAAATCAATACGAAAATGATAATAATACAACGTACAACAGTAAGAATCAATACAAACCTAATAATAATACAATATAAAACAGTGGATATCCAAAACCAAAAACTTGCCATTAAAGAGATAGGGAGGGAGTTGGGTGGGGAAATACTATTGTTCATTATTTCTCATCAGAGAAAGGAATGTTAGAATGTGAAATAACTACAGATTTATAAGAATGTAAATTACAAAGATAATACAGTTACATCATTAATTAGGTATGGCTTCATGTGTTCCCTTGTTTTATCTGCATTTTGAAAAATGTTGATGAATAAACTAAACGGTTTGTCAGCTTTTTCAGTTAATTTCTGATAATGGGCTTCATGTAAAGAGTTTACATTGTTTAATGTTTATAGTTTTTAGCTGGGAACTCCAAGTGCATATTATTCCTAGATGTGCAGAATAGCAAATAAAAGTCTACAGTGTCAAGAATGTTGAAGTAAAGTGATGATTTCTTAATGATGAATTACCTACCAATACCTTAAACATAATGATATATTCACATGACTACACCTCTCCCTAGAAATATAGTGTGGCATTGCCAAATTTTGAAAAGTTTAAATATATATGAATGTGTGTGTGTGTGCATGTGTGCAAAATAAAAGTTGAGTATGTTTTAAGACAAAAGACAGTCTATTACAGCCTTATCAGTTTTTGACCAACTACCCAAGGTCAGAATTAAATTTAGAAAGCAAGCACTTGCAGAATGAGTCCTGGTTAAGGAAATTCCTAACCCTGCAAGCTGCTCCTAGTGTTAGTTTTACTGCTGTTCAGTGGTGCCAGGAGACCAATCAAAGTAATTTGGGGTTGGGGGATGGGTGGTTAAATCGGGGGGGCTGGAGGCTCTATGGAGGGGGTTGGTGAGATCAGGCAGCTAGTGACTCCAGGGGAGGCTGGTGGGATCCAGGCCGGGGGAGTGGGGGTTGTCATAATAAGGGAGACTCTCTTCCCTCACCCTGACTGAGGGCTTGACTCCCACCACCCTCAGACAAATAACACCCTGATGTGAATCAAACCCTGCTGCCCCAATCCCACTTACCCCTTTGCCCACCCTGACTTACTTTAGTTGGGCTCCTGATACCAGGAAACTCCAGTAAAACTGGAACCGGGGGGCAATTTGTATGTTGGGGGGGGCTGATGGACTTGGGAGAATAGCTGGTCTGCAGGGGAGGGGGGAGTTTATCTGGGGGTGGCACTAAGTATCAGGCAGCTAAGAGCCTGATGGCAGGGGGAGTAGGACAAGTACAGCCTCAGGGTTGGGTCAAGGAATTGGGCCTTCCAGCCCTTGGCTGTGCTCTGAACATGCTCAGATGTTTAGTTAGGTTGGTCTAACCATGCCTGGTATAACTTAGTGTACTTCTCAGGTGAACTAAAGTTAGATTAGGCCAGCCATATTTTGACAGATATAACCTCTGATAATATCTGTACAGTTTGGCACTGAGATCAAACTAAGTAGGTGTCTAAGGGTAAGGACTATAGGTGGGTACATTAAGTCAGATTGGGCATTTTTTACCCAGTCTAACCTTCCTGAATATAGCTTCATACCTATACTGTCTGTCTAGGATCCTCCCAATATTAGGGAAGCTGACAGGGATGAATATCTTTGGTCATAAGATTAGACAGGCATGAATTTGATTTGAGTCTGTCATGGCAATCCTCTGGAACACATGAGAAATGAGATTTTCTTGCTAAATTGTGGCCTGTTAAGAGCTTCATTTTTATATTCAAGTTTGAATCAGAGCCTATGCAAAGGACCTCACACAATAATCTAATCATTTTTTTCTAACGTAGAGGTTCAAGAGAGACAGTAATGTGAAAGGTTCTGGAACTCTTACATCATTTGTGATTTTTGTTAATTTAACTTAATTTTATACCATAGACTTCAATATCTAAAGGAACATAAAGATAAAATATTCTGATCTCATACATAACACAGACCACTGATTTTCAGTAAGTGATCTGTGCATCTAGCCCATACCTTTTATTTGAATTGGAACATCTCTTTTAGAAAGACACAGTTTGATCTGAGGAGTTCAAGTTACAGAAAACCAACAAGATTCCTATAAATTAATCCAGCAGTGATTTACCCTCACCCTTAGAAATAAATATTCTATTTCTCATCCATGTTTATAAGCCTCCAGTTACTGGATACATGTTTACTCTATGTATATCCTTTTGTTTCTTTGCTACTATATATTTTGGATAACAAATCTATTTTGCTCAGGATATTACTTCTTTCCTTTCATCCCTGTACTCTAGCTTGCTTATTCTCTCTATACCAACTTCTACTACTGGGGGAGGTGTGAGGGAGAGGATTTTTTCTAATTCACTTTCTCTTCCAATCTTATTTCAGATAAACAGGAGAAGAAAAAAATATTTAGTTGAAAACCACCAAGTGTTATTCTTTTCTTTTCTTGTAGAGGCAGGGGAGGGAGGACAGGGGGACAATAAAAAAAGTTTTCCTGAGCTTCAATGGAATAGTTGACTTGACAAAAAATAAAATTTTGTAAGTAAAGCTTGAATATTGTAGTAGTAAGACTTAGTGCTTTAGTTTGTTTTAATAGTGTTATAACTATTTTCTAACATTTTCCCATCATATTAGGTTTAATAAAAGAAGCATGTTTACTGAGACATCACTGATAAAAAAAAAAGTAATTGCCATAACTGCTTAAAAACATGCTTGGTAAGAACTTCAGCTATGTTGTGCAAATACAATGAATTCAAGTCATGACATCCATGCATGCAGGGAGAATGATTATGGCACTGCCTGCATATTTATTTGCATTTTTGTACAGAAGCATTAATTTAAGAAATATGTAACAATAAAACAAACAAAAACACATAGTCTGGTATACTTAGTGTTTGTAAGAAAACGAGCTGAAAAAGAGTCTATACATAAAGTGTGTGGGTAGAAAGGGGGAAAGAGGCTCATTGAACACAAATCAGAAGATTACCTGAAATAGCAGGCAATTAATTTTGTTTTGTTTCCTCCCTACAATCCCAATACCAATATTGATCCATGTGTGTTGTTTGGAAGATGCTAGAATTATCAGTCTTGATATACATAATTGACTCTGGATCAAAATGTTAAAAATGTTTGTGACAGGATGCTGGAACTGGAAGCTACAGCTCATCTGTGGATGGTAATGCTAATTACAGGCCACTTAGGAGGACTGGGCTAGGAGAGGGAGATAACTACATGGTCCACAGAAAGTAAAAGACTCCTACAAGGGGAATCCAGGGAGATACACAGACGTGGCGAGACAGTGAAAGTGAGAGTGCCCTGGCCAGTGGCTGCAATATTGAACCA
>NW_017728992.1:162257360-162257776 GCF_001723915.1 Gavialis gangeticus | reverse complement strand
TCTGGATCAAAATGTTAAAAATGTTTGTGACAGGATGCTGGAACTGGAAGCTACAGCTCATCTGTGGATGGTAATGCTAATTACAGGCCACTTAGGAGGACTGGGCTAGGAGAGGGAGATAACTACATGGTCCACAGAAAGTAAAAGACTCCTACAAGGGGAATCCAGGGAGATACACAGACGTGGCGAGACAGTGAAAGTGAGAGTGCCCTGGCCAGTGGCTGCAATATTGAACCGCGGATTCTTAGGATCAGACCTAGGTGCTGTGAGACTTGGAGTAGCACCACCATGGTAAGGTCCTGAATCACAGGCAGCATAAGAAGAAAGACTGAAGTGAGGAAGAAGCATCAGCAGCCACAGGCACCTTCTCAGGGGCTGAAGAGGACTTAGACCTCTGAGTTAAACCTTTACAGGCT
>NW_017728992.1:162250089-162252360 GCF_001723915.1 Gavialis gangeticus | reverse complement strand
GCCTTCACATTTTGAAGCATCAGAGCTGTAATGTTTCAATATGTTTAACTCTGTTGTTGGCCTCCATCTTTTAAGTAGGCTAACCTCCATTCACACATACACATTTTACTTGAAAACATGTTTATGAAATAACGTACTTGTTTCAGGGAGTGCATTTGTCGGGGTAAAGCACTCATGGGACACTGAAGACTGATCACCTTCCTATACATCCAGAGAGTGGTGGTTAGTATGGCTGTTTGGGTTAAAATTTGAGGACTGACTGATATAGGAGGGTGCCTGTGCAACAAGCATGTCATGGGAATACAGACTGTATTGTGTTTAAGGACTGTGAGCTAAACAAAGCCTTTAACCCATTACAATATTAAAGGGATCTTCTACAAATAAGAAGAGAATGCCCTTTATGTCCTATTTTGTGCAGATGCAAGTTATCTAAAATCAATCAGCCAAAATTGAATTATTTTTTAGTTAACATGCAATTAATAGGGACTTACTTAAATTACAGGAAGACAAATGATTTTTCACAGCCCATTAATGGCATGTAGAGCCAATTCTGCAGGCATTTTACAGCATCCCTCCCCTCTGGCACTGATTGGTAGAGGCGTCAGGTGGGAGAAGGGATGAGGGGACAGGTGCCACTGTGTCTGCTGCCCTTCATGCCAGCCTGCTAGGTGACACCTTCTCCTTCATGTAGGAAGGACTACTGGCTCTTACTACAGAACTGTAATTTTATTTTTATTATTTTTTGTTGTTGTTGATTTTTTGGACAATTCTGGGTTTTGTGTTTTCCACAAAAATCATGAAATGGCACATTAAGTAGGTCCCTAGCAATCAATACCAGAAGGTTGTTGAAATGTCCAGAATCTGTGAATAGATTTTATTCTGTAGGTTCTATTAATTTTAAAGGAATATTTAGAAGAAAAGGGAAAATACAGTCCTTAGAGCCTTCTAAATTGTTTATAAGTATATATTGCCACTGGTAAAAGTAAAGATACAGTTATGGAAGAACAGCAAGAATAGCAAACATCATAATCAGGGATCCTGTTTTCCTCTAATAAAATAATCCCAAATTTTGTGCTTAAAAAAAATAATATTAGTAAATGTGGATTTGGGTTTTTGTTTATTTAAATGAGAAAATTTGGTCGGTTGCTTTCATCAGAGAAAATGAGGATTCCTGGTCATAGTTATATAAAACATGAGCTATACTTCAGTGAAGCTATGTCCAGAATCTCTGAAGGTATAGATCAAAATCTTGATATAAATTCATCTTCAAATCTGTAATGTAATCTGGAACTTGGATCTCTAAAAGATTACTTGAAACTCAAGGATGAGTGGCAACAACTCCATTCTTCACCAAAGTGGAACTTTTCCCCGGTCATATAAAGCTCCTCGGAGAAGGAAGAGAAATTTATCAAAAGGCAGCCCTGGACTGTAAATAGATCTCCCTGTAGAACATAACACCATCATGAACTTCACCGCTGTTCTATTCCAAATGAAAGATACACTTTTTGACTTTGTGTCAAATAGTTTGAATCCAAAACACTGGTGGTTAGGGTTTTCCACTTGAATTTGACAGACTTGAATTTAAATCCCTGCTTTGGAGAGTTATGCAGTGAGGTACCCTGTTAGCTTTGTTGTGTCTTTGCATACATACAACAGAAAAAAGTCAGGCACTGAATGAGTTAAGTGCAGCTAAATAATGGTTCTGAAGTTGTAAATGGGTATGTCCACATGCACATTAAATTTAGTACCTCTGGGTACATCTAAATGTGTGATTTTAATGTGCATTAAAGCATGACAAAGGTAGCTTATACAAGCTCAGAAGCCGCTCTACCATGCTGGAATTCCGGTGCATCAGAGTAGATTTGAGTAATAGCTGCAATCCAGCAGCCTCCTGCATTTCTTGTATTAGTATCTCTGCACTTAAAAATAGCAGCAGGGATACTTAAATTAAAACTCATCAAACGAGCTTTAGGTCAAGTGCCCACACCACCAGTTTTAAGTGTAGGGACACCGATATATGAGACATGGCAGCCCTTTATTTAGATTGGCTCTCAGAGCCTCTCTAATTAAAGCATCATCCCCCCACCTCCGGAACATGTGTAAAACTGCCTTTAAAACATGGAGCTCCTACAAATGTGAGGAAAACCTTCTCTGCTATACTGGAAATTCATAGTTTCATAGTTTCTAGGGTCAGAAGGGACCTGAGCAGATCATCTAGTCTGACCCCCTGCCATGGCAGGAAGAGCACTGGAGTCAAATGACCCCAGTAAG
>NW_017728992.1:162237148-162245089 GCF_001723915.1 Gavialis gangeticus | reverse complement strand
TAGTTTCTAGGGTCGGAAGGGACCTGAGCAGATCATCTAGTCCGACCCCCTGCCATGGCAGGAAGAGCACTGGGGTCAAATGACCCCAATAAGGTGGTCATCCAACCTCCTCTTAAAAACCCCCAGGGTGGGAGCCTGCACCACCTCACATGGAAGCTGGTTCCAGACCCTAGCCGCCCTGACCGTGAAGTAGCGCCTCCTGATGTCCAATTTAATGCATCTGAGCAGACTCTATTAATGGAGTCTGCTGGAGCACAGAAATTGATGTGCTCCTGCAGCCTTCTGCATCACGTGTATCAGCATCCCCATGAAAAAATGGCAATGGGGAACTTGGAAATAAAACATGTTCAATGAGCTTTAGTTTAAAGCACCCTGCCACCATGGGTTCATTCGAGGTAGGTCCTGTCAGACCAACCTAGTGGCTTTCTATGACCAGGTCACAAAATCCTTGGACACAGGTGTTGCAGTGGACATAATCTTCCCGGACTTTAGGAAGGCCTCCAACACTGTCTCTCACCCCATCCTCATTAAGAAATTAGGTGACTGTGACGTCAATACCTACACAGTCAGATGGGTCACAAATTGGCTGGAGGGCCACACCCAGAGAGTGGTGGTGGCTGGGTCTTTTTTGACCTGGAGGGATGTGGGCAGTGGGGTCCCCCAGGGATCAGTCCTCAGGCCCACACTGTTCAACCTCTTCATCAGTGACTTGGATGAGGGGTTGAAAAGCACCTTGCTCAAATTTGTGGGCATGCTGGAGGACAGGGACAAGCTGCAACTAGGTCTAGACAGGTTACAGGGGTGGGTGGATGAGAACAGGATGGAATTTAATATTGACAAGTGCAAGGTACTGCTCCTGGGGAGCATACCTACAGGCTGGGGAACTCCTTCCTAGTCAGCACAGAGGTAGAAAAGGATCTTGATGTCGTTATTGATTCCAAAATGAACATGGGCCACCCATGGGGACGTGGTTAGGAAGGCCAACCGCACCTTATCATGCATCCACAGATGCATTACAAGCAGGTCCAAGGAGGTGATCCTCCCCCTCTATGTGAAACTGGTCAGGTCACAGTTGGAGTACTGTGTCCAGTTCTGGGCTCCGCACTTCAGGAGGGAGGTTGACAGCATTGAGAAGGTCCAGAAGAGGGCCACTCACATGATCAGGGGGCAGCAAGGCAGGCCCTATGAGCAGGGGCTATGGGACCTGAACCTGTTCAGCCTCCACAAGAGAAGGCTGAAAGGGGATCTGGTGGCCATCTTCAAGCTGGCCAATGGGGACCAGCAGGCTATGGAAGAGTCCCTGTTCCCCTGAGGACTACTGGGAGTAACAAGGAATAACAGCCATAATTTGACCAAGAATAGATTCAGGCTAGATATCAGGAGGCACTACTTCATAGTCAGGGCAGCTAGGATCTGGAACCAACTTCCAAGGGAAGTTGTGCTCGCTCCTATCCTGGGGGTCTTCAAAAGGAGGCTAGATAATCACCTAGCTGGGGTCACTTGACCCCAGCACTCTTTTCTGCCCATGGCAGGGGGTTGGACTTGTTGATCTGCTCTGGTTCCTTCTGACCCTACCTACTATGAAACTATGAAACTATTTTTTCAGCACAGGGATGTGCAAGGATGCTGATACATGTGACGTGTGGGCCAGGCATGGCTCCTGAATTCAGACTGGTGGGGCAGGTGGAGAATCACATGGAAGCAGGAAGGAAGGGGGTTTGCAGCCAGCTGGGAGCGGGGCAGGGGGGAGGGGTTTGCAAACCCACCCACTCCTAGCCAGCTGGAAACCCCACCCCACTCCCGTATGCTTCTCCACCTGCCCCAACAGTCCGAGTTCATTAGCTGCACCTGGTGCGGGAGTTTTTAAGTAGCACAGACCACTAATTAAAGCACTCAGCACCACTTCCCAGAGCACGTGTAAAAATGCCCGTGCTTTTTAGTTAATGAGCTTTAAAATAAGCTAATGTGCATTAAGCATCACTTAAAAACCATACTCTTTAGTTAATGTATATTAAGACAATCTAATTTACATTTTTCTAGTACCTCACAATGGAGGTACTAGATTTAATCAGCATCAACTTAAGCATGATAATGCACATGTAGACATGACCTCCAATGCGAGTTAATAAATAAATGTTCATTAGGTTTCCCTAATGTTCAGTACTGAAAGAACATGTTTTTAAAGTTATGCTTAATGCATAACTTTAAAAACAGTAGCCTATTTTACTGCCCATTATTGTAATTGCACCTTTTTATGTGATGATTTAATGCGCAATAAAATAGGCTACTGTGCATTTGAGTGCATGTGTATATACACCCAGTGTCATCTATATGGTTGGCTTATGTTACTAAGAATCTTAAAGATCCTGGCCTCAGATACTTCAGGGATGAGGACAATATAAAATTTATTTAAATATAAGTCATGTGATTGTTCTTTGTCTATAAGAAGTTCTAATCACTTAAATGAAACTCAGATACCACCAGGGATCCTGGTTTTTTTTGATAAAGAAAAAATATCACCCAGTTTTTGGATTGAAAAGAGTAAACAAAATCCATCCACATTTTTCCTGATTAAAATGAAACACCACATATATATATATAATTAGAGGTCCTAATACTACAACTGGATCAATGTAGGACGATTCTATGATAACCAAGGATCCTGGTTTTCTCTAATAATTAAAAAAATAATCCCCAATACCATTTCAGACTCAAGGCACCCTTGGAAAATGCCAGCTTTTAATTTTCAATATTTTTTTACTACCGAAAAAGAATTAAACAAATTAGATTGCAAAGAACTCAGAAAGACCACAACACATCAGAATATTTTTAATACTATGGATTCCTATTTGAAATCTCTTGGTTTATCTTGTGAATCATGTTTGCACACCAACAAGACACCCTGGATAAGAATCACTGCTTTAGGTAATGAACCAAAAGATAATGAATAGTAGAGAATACAACCAGACAGTCAGAAGATGGAAGAAGGGATGCACTCTATTTAAATAGGGAATTGAGGCATAGAAAATTATGAGCATGTCAGTATTGCCTCCCTGAGCACTGCTGATGAGGAACAGGTCCACTCACTTGCTCCTGTTAGTGCTTAGTCTTGGCAATTGCAATTAGTCAGAATATATGGTTTAGAAAGGTCCTGAGTACCCAGCCCAGTCTTGCTGTCATTTGTTTTGTCATTTATCTTTGACCCTACTCTGGGCTAGATCCTTATGTTCTGTAAAATGATGTAACTACATTCCCTAGAGCTACAGCAATTTACACAGGCAAAGGATCTTCTAAGTGTTTTAATGCATAATTCGTTAAAAAATTATGAGTAGATATTATGTTACTATAACCATAATTAATAAATAAAATCAGTGTTCTCACACTATTGTGTTGATTTAAAGATATGCAAGATCAATAGCAACTTTTAAATCACAGAGTGCTCCAGGGATTTTAATTCAATTGTCAGAGTGATCTGGATATGTGCCCAGATGATTAAGGGTGATTTGGTTAGGTCTGTAAAGCAATGCTTTGCCACATAAATAAAATTATAGAGTTTATTTTCCATTTGTGATGTTATGAGTATAAATAGAAATATGATATAGGCAGGAAATAAATGTGTCATTAACCCTAAAAGATGGTTTTCTTTGAATGTTAGTGCCTTGAAGAAGGCTTAAGGAACAGATTTTTGAAAAGGTATAATAGGTGACTAAATATTAAAGTAACCACTTTTGAAAACCCTAGTAGATGCCCTGTCTACATTTTAGGCACTAACCTCCCTTTAAAAAAAATCTGCTATAAAACATTTTATTTTACTTAGAAAAAGAAGCAAAGTTCAATATTTTTAAAATAATTTCTTTAAATTGTTCTTTTACATCCATAATATTGATTGTCTAAATGCCTTTGAAAAAGATCTTAATGTAATGCTTTCTTTAGACACACAACTGTTATTGAAATAAGAAATAAGTATCCTGACTGGTACTGAGATTTCTACTTCACTGGAATGAACTGTTACTCAAGTTGACTAGCTGTGTTGAAAGAGCAGTTTAAATAATATGATTCGTAGTTGTTTATTTAGTAAATGATCTAATTGAAAAGGTAAGGTTCAACTTTTAACATTGTTAGAAAGTTAAGAATTTCAAATGATAGTGTTCCTTTTACTAAGAAAAAAAATGTATACCTGCAGAATTTGGCAGCACCCACAGTACAAGCCAGTTTGGGAATGAGCAAGAGAGCTTCTGAGCAAGATTTTCAGCTCACGTACTCCACGGTAAATCTGTATCAGCTTGACTTCAAACGGTTTATTGTTGCATGAATTAATACTACTAGGTAGAGTATTTTGGTCCCTTGTTTTAGATGATATATTCCTTTCAGTTGGTATATCACTTGCAATATATTTCCCTCTCAATTGTATCTCCTGATTACTTCTTGGGCAATTTTAATTCAGGCACATCTTTAAAAAGGCAAGACAATTTTCTGGCTATTTACCCCATGAGAATTGTTAACAATTATAGTTACAGCAGCTAGAGAGAGTGGCCGAAATGTTTTCCTCTCCTGATTTTCCCCACCTGCAAATATGAGAAAGTTGCAAGAATTTTAATAACTCGTACCTAATGGCTTCTTGCTTTCATTTGTAAAAATAAACCCCATATTGGAATGAAAACTCTGTGGGAAGAAACCCATTTACTTTTATATCCCCAAATCATTGTTCCCCAGTCACATAATCACCATTTTTGGCACTTATGTGTTGTTTGCCAATCTTACTTAATGTGCAGCATGGGCAGCTAGTGACCATGTGTAGTAGGCTGAACTTTGGCCAGGTAGCCACATGACTTGAAGATAAGATCTGAAATTGAAGCTTTATAAGAATGAGGGTGGGGGAGGGCACTGCCATGTTTTGGTACAATGGCTGAGTAGTTAGGGTAATTGTCCAGGAAGTGGGAGACCTAAGTTCTAGGGTTTCTTCAGGGTTTGAATTTGCATCTCTTCTGACTTCCCAACACAGGGTTCTGGTTACTAGCATGCATCTTAGGAACTAATCAATCCTCTGTTGAGGCACAGCACCTTGCATTTGATATTCATTGAATGGACTACAGCAGGGAAATGTAAAACATTTTTGTCCTATGGTTAGCACTAGTACAGGATAGAACTGAGGACCCGCTACCATTTCAAAGCAGTGTCTACCTCAGAGCCACACACCTTCTTTCTGTTCTCTTTCTCCTGGCCTAACATATCACTTTCTCCTTACCACCTAGGGAGTCAGTTAAAAAAAAAGTCCATGAGAAGACCTTGGAGACTTCCAGGTGTGATACAGCAGTTAGAATACTGTGTTATGAAATCAGAAAGATGAAAGATATCTTTCTGGGTTGAGGGGAGGGATTAGAACTTGTCTCTACATTTCCTGGAAAGTGACTTAACTGAATCATTGGGCTATGAAGTAGGAGATACTCCTACTTTGTTTAACAGCTAGTCATGGTTCTTTCCAGGTACAATTTCATACCTTAGGCCTAACCAGCACGTGTATAGGAAAGTGCATCATACTTCCTCATTCACAGTATAGCCTACAGAACATGTTCATTAATTATACAAACACTTATGCATATGTACTACATGGGAAGTAGCATCAAAACTATGTGTAAGTGCCCACAGTGGCACTTGGATGGCTAGGCAATTGCCATATGGGTGCATAAAGTTAAATAGGATTCTGCCTTGGGAATTTTTATCTGTGTTTTCCTATGAGTCCTTCCATCATAGTATGGAAGATGGAGTACTACCTTATACTTGATGACCAGCTCAACAATTTCTGTAGCTTGACCTGATAGATTAAAAATATTCCTAGGGAATCCATAAAAAGTAAAAAATGGTATTTCTCTACCAGGTTTGCTTGTAGAGCAATGCTGGTCTTTGGCAGAGCATACTCCCTACTGTCATGTTTAGTCATGAAAGGGGTTTTCTTGATAGAGAAAGTGCAGGCCTCACAGCTCGCTCACTCTGTTCCGTAACACCAAAGCCAGAGGGAATCTACCCAATGCTATGCCTGAGGACCAATAGAGGATCCTATTTATTTCCTCTTTATTTTAGGTTAGTTATAACTTCATTCATCTGAGCTAACCTTGACAAGTTTTATATACAAATATTGAATATTATATATTAGCCTTCTGCATTTTCCTTTCTAAACAGTAAATGTAATCAGTGAACTGAATAGTAGATTTTCAAAACACAATAAATAAAGCAGGTTTTAAGAACAACAACAGTGTAGAAAAGTTTGCATCAGGCTTATATTTGATGAGGAATAAGCAAGCACTTGCTCCTCTGGGAAAATGTTAATTTTATACTTATTTATAGAGAATAAGGGATTTAGTGCAACACTTCAAGTAACAACTCTAAGAACAAGTAGCACAGGCAGGATTTAATGTCCTGTTTTTCCCACTACCCTCTAAACTCCATTAGAAATCAGAGACAGCATGTTGGCCCTGCAATGACTTACCACCAAATTAAAGATATAGCACCACTTACTGGTGAAGATACTGCATTCACCAGTCCTTACAACTCTTCCTCCCTTCCTGTGTCCAATTAGTTTTAAAAGTATATATGTTCAAATAGGAAAGAAACTGGAAAGTTTGCTATCCATACATAGTTTTGTGAGTTTACCCACACAAGTACCATATTCATTAAGACTATCATCATAGTTAGCATAAAGGCAGGGCCCATCCCAAGGAATTTGTACCCCTATGCAAGCTACAGAGGTTTTCAAAACTGCTAACTACTTATTCGGTTTCTAGCAGATTTTCAAATTATCTGGGAGAAGCTCTAACCCAGCTTCATTGACTCTAGGTCCCTAGGAAGGGATAAGGATCCAAGCCAATTTACACTTCTTTCCTGAAAATTAAACACCACTTTAAAAACATTTAGTAACTTTTACATTCCCACCAGATGTTCCTCTCAATCTCTGTAAAAACAGACATGGGTTAAGGCCTAACAACTGGTCCATAAAATAGAATAATTACCTCCTGTGTATTACATGATGTATCTCTTAATGTGTTCCAGATTCAGCTGATTTAGTTTCTGATTTCAATAATCCCTCAGACTCCTTTCTGTACTATAAATGCCTAGCCAGTTATTGTTTATTTTACATTTTTTATTAGGAGCATTCCCTCAAATGCTATACTTCATAAATATTTTTATTTAATTATATTCATTTCATATATTTTTTAATATATCCAGGTGATATTGGAAGTAAATAGAGTCCCACTCAGAGGCTGAACTTTAAATTTTGGGATCCAGGGCAGCATGTAGGGGAGACTGCTACCTTTTTATGAAAGCTGCAGTGACAGCATGAGCTGCTATTCTCCAGGTGCAGACTCCCCTATTATGGGCTTCAGTACCCTTGGGGCTGCCATTCTTGTGATCACTCTTGCTGTATGCTGACAATCTGTTTATCATGGCCTGGGCCAGGTACCAGGCAAATCTTAAATATTGGGAATTGAAAGTGAACAGTTAAAAAGACAGAAGTGATGTTTATTAGCAGGAATTGAAAGAAACATTACTGCAACATCACACTGTAAAAACCAACACCTTATATAGATAGAAAATGTAAATACTTGGAGCTATTGTAAACAATGAAGGAAACTGTGAAGGGATGTCCTAGAACAAGTAGATGAGGTATGGAAAAGGAGACAACTATTAGGGTTGTGGAAAACTTCAGTCCCTGATTCGATTCAGTGGAGATTTGGCCCAATTTGGTGGCCAAATCACTGAATCTGAATTGAATCAGGAGACATTTTAATCTCTCTGAATCAAATTGGAACCCTTTGAATTGATTCAGAGAGATTCAGAAAGATTTGGCAATTTGGACATAGACAAGCTTTAATTTTTTTTTTTACGTACTGCAAGGTAGCAGGTGGCTCATGAATGCTGAGATGCTGGGGTGGATGGAGTGTCCCA
>NW_017728992.1:162231845-162232148 GCF_001723915.1 Gavialis gangeticus | reverse complement strand
TCCCAGAGGAGTACAGGGGGCTCCCCAGTGTGCTTAGTACCAGACCTGGAAGTGGATGAGAAGCACTTCTGGTCCACTTCTGGGTCCACTGGGGAGCATGCAGGAAGCCCTGTCTCGCCCCGCCCCGCCCTGCCCCGCACACCTGAAGCTTGGCAACTGGTGCCTCCTGGGTCTGGGGGTTACCCGGGTTCCCCCTGCAGCTGATCACTGAGCCAGAGGGGCATGGCCCCCCCCGCGTGCTTCCCAGAGGACCCAGAAGTGGACCGGAAGTACTTCTGGAAGTACTTCAGGTCCCCTTCCGGG
>NW_017728992.1:162224279-162226845 GCF_001723915.1 Gavialis gangeticus | reverse complement strand
CCGGTTCCCTTCATTGCCGACCCGCACCCCTCCCGGACCCAACCCCCAGAAGGGGACTGGAAGTACTTCCAGGTTCACCGCCAAATATGCAGGGGGGTCCCGCACTCCTGTGGGACATTCCATCTGCCCCACCATCGCAGAATTTGCAAGCCATGCCTGGTAACTTGATGCATGTAGAAAAAACAAGTAAAGCTGTGTCTATGACCGAATCACTGATTCTCCAAATCAGCATTGAATCTTCAGATTTGGAGCCAACTGAAACAAATCAGGATAGTGATCAAAATCAAATCAAATCACTGTCCCTAATTCAGGCCAAATCCAAATCTAATTTGGATATGGCCCATTTCACACACCTCTAATAAATATTGTGATTACATGCGATAAAAAGATGCCAATCAGATTTGTGCAATATAATAAAACCAAGGATGATATATCAGGTATAATCCTGGACCATGAGAAAAGAAAAGATATTAGAAAGAACAGAAATGAAAATATTGAGATGGATACTGAGTATCAGCCTGAAGAACAAAGTGAAAATTGACAACAACAAGATGCACAACTTGGCAGTGCCAAAAGATGATTGTGATGATTAGGGCATACAATAAGGCAAGCTGTGAAGACCACCAGTTTATGATCTATGGGATTACCTTGTCTTGCAGTCGTCAGAAAAGACAACCCCAGTCAATTGGGCAGAGCCACATAAAGGTCAAGGCCTTGAGGACACAGTGTGTGGCTGTGACCAAACACAATCATTGGTCCCACACAAGTCTGGCTAACATTTCATGAAAGAATAAATACAACTTTAGTAGGTATCACTCTCCAAATAATTAAAGAGCATATTTATAGAATTCTGACATTAGGAGGAGAAAATGATGAAGACTAGCAGGTACTGTTGGAACAATAACTGCAAATTTCATGAGCTCCTACTATTAATTTAGCTTTTTAGGCTAATATTTTGATTAATTTTAAGAAATTGGTATTTTTTCAAGTTTAACAACTAAGCCAGCTTTAGGATTCTTTTTTTATTTTTCTGCCTCCCCTTCTTGGAATTGAAAAAGAGGAAGGGGACTAGGATTTCCTAAAAATCTGAAACTTTTTCTTCTCCTTACTTAGAAAGTCTTCCTGTGCTTCAGTAATTATTTTTTTGTCCAAATAAAAATGAAGGCTTGTAGTTTAAATAAAGAAAGCAACTTTCATCAGCTACTATTGTTACACCTTTTAAAATTATGTAAAGAAGTGCTTGCTAATGTTTTTGGAAACAACTATCCTTCATCATCCCACAATAAATAGTTCAGTGCACATTTAACAGCAATTGGAAAATTGTTTCTTCTATCTATGCTGGTCTTTAAACCAGAAAAAAATAACAGCATTGATCAATGCTAAAATGCCATAAAGTATCAATCTGCTTTTACTGTATCTCTTTGCTTTCAAGTTATTTACTATCACAAGAAAATACATCTAGAATCTTGACTATAAATAGACTTAAGTATTGCAGAACAAAACTACTTGGAAGAACTCATTGCAAATGTATAAAGTACTGCAAGAATGGGGAAAATTTAGAATCTTACAACCAATTATCCAAAACTTTAAGAGTTATAGTTTAGATTTAAGGCTTTAGTAAAGCAAGATTTTTCCTGATAGAAGATCAATGGTAAAGAGGGAGAAGCAATAAGACAACCTAAGCTTTGGGCACCTCTTTTCTTCTTCAGGTCAGACAGAAAAAGAATACCTTTCAGTATTTAATCTGAAGGCAAGTGGTGGAACAGGAAGGAACCACTGCCAGTCAATCTCGGAATATATTTGACTTCCAATTGTTCAATCCTAAAACTTCTAACAAAAGGTGTTGCCATATTTTCTTGATAATGTGGCCCATCCTCTGAGTACCTATATTAGAACTCATGCACCCTACTAAACTAAGTTAGGGGAAGTACTTATTAAACCACTGTCATAGGATGGGGTCCCTAAGGATGGCTGCATTGCCCCTAAGGCCCCTCGACCATGCCAATTTGGCCCACTGGGCACCCTCAGTTCTCTTCTGCCACATCTTGATGGATTCATAGTATAGGGAGGCTGCCTTTAAGTCCTCTTGGATACAGTCTGATGGATTCTCTGGACACCTCATGGGTTCCTGGACCCCTTGTGGGTCCTGCTTCAAAATAGATGTCAAAAGACACCACAGCCTTATCGGCTTTATGTGTGGCTCCAGCCACCCGTTTACCATGCCCCAAGCCTCGCAGATGCCATTGACATTGTTCGGTCTGGGCCCTGGTATGAATTGGCCCCCTTGTCCTCTCTGGGCTCTCTGCAGCCCTCGTCTCCGCAACTCACTGGTGCCTGGGCTCTCTGCAGCTTTCATCTCTGTGTCCTCATTGTGTAGCCCTGTGGGGTCAGGCCAACTCTCAAGATCTCAATATTGTACTGTTAGACAGGAGGGTATGACACAATTACGCATATATAAACACACAAATCAATTAGGTGCATACACACACACACACTACCAATTAAGACACATACACATCCAAACCAACCTAGGCACATGCATATCTATCACCAATTCAAGCACATA
>NW_017728992.1:162210514-162212624 GCF_001723915.1 Gavialis gangeticus | reverse complement strand
TTGTATTTCAATCATTCCCAATCATTCTCATCCATCTGGGAACCAATTTACATGGGGGGGGGGTACATGACTCATACAGTTGTGACATAGGGGATGCCCGGGCAAAGGGCACAAGATGGAGACTCGACATGACTTTGGTTCACTTACAAACACAGGTCTAAAACATACAATACCCATATGAAACAATAAAAAAAAATCAATATGAAAATGATAATAATACAATATACAACAGTAAGAATCAATACTAACCTAAACATTATACAATATAAAACAATGGATATCCAAAACGAAAAACTTGCCTTCAAAATAAAAAATGTTAAAGCTTATCCCAAGTCTGAGCTCACTTACGTTTGTCTATAGGGAATAGAGATGGAGAAAAAGAAAGGCCAGAAATATTGGGGAAGGAAATGCATATATATGTATATGTATATGTAGAAAAAGAAAAAAAACAGGGGGTTTTGCTACAGCTGGAGCTGGGGTCTGCGCACCCCAAATGCCATGCCCTCACTGGTGCTGGGGTCCCCACGCTGCAGTAGGCCCCCAATCAGGCCTCCTTCCTCAAATAGCCTCACCCTAACCACCAGTCTTATAAAACAGCAAACAAAACATAAGCCCCTAGGCTAGAACGTAACACATGTCACCCAGCTATAACATAATTCGAGCCCCACAGGACATGCTCTCTCCCTCAAGAGTCCCGGAAGATGCACCTGCCATCAGGCCTTTCCCCTTTGCTTCCTCTGGGAGAGCTCCTTCCCCCTTGGCTGCTGGCAGAGAACTGCCTTTCTGGCCTCAGCCTTGGGGTTTATATATGGGCCAGGCCCTGCCCCTTCTGGTCAGCTGACTGCTGGCAGGTGTGGGCCAAGTATCTCATTCTGGCTGCCCTGGTAACCAGCATCTGGGGCTCCCCACCCACTGCTAGGGCTCTCTCCCTAGCAGTTTCAGCTCTTTAAAGGAGCTCTGCTCTGCAACAACCATGAATTTGGTATAATTTATTTGTTTTCTGGAAACTGAAACAAAATAGAACCAAGAACTCACAGAGAGAACCAGGGTTGGGTTCTGATTTGGGGAGAGGTGCTAAAATATTCTTGCTAGCAGAGCCATGAAATTGCAATTGCATGGTGTAGCACCAACTGGAAACTGCTCTGTGTATATAGCAGGTGCCTTGGCAGCTGACTGCATCATTATGCCTCTGAAGAACTGCCAAGTTAATGCTACTACTAAATAAGGAGGGGGGAAAACCCACACACAACTAAAAGAAAAAGCAAATAGTAAGATACTTCAGAAGCAGACAAAGCAAGGACTTCTTACTGGATTTTTTTCAGATCCTGCGTTGGTTGCGCATTCTTCATTCCATGTCTGCGCTCCCCCACCCATTTCTCTCCTGGTTTGTCATACTCTATCTATTTCCCATTTTCAGTTTTTTCTTTTCTAAATAATGTCCATCTAAAAAAAGAAGAAGAGGTAAAATAGTGGTTTCTGTGGCATGTGCTGGCCTTGGAAACAGCTAAAAGTACCTTTCAGACCCATTCCCAGTGTATTCTCAAATCTTCCTCCACAGATCTTTCTTTGCTGTATACTGTGTGATCACTATGAACAAATTGAGATGCTCCAAAGGCTACTTCCCTGACTTCCAGCACCTCAGTTTTACCTGCCTCAGCCAGGTTTTGCCAGATTTTAATGAAGATAATTTTGGCAGCCAAAAAACCAGCACCCTTGTCCTGTTATGTGCTCAGATATAATAGATTCCTACTTCCAAAGAAATCTGCTTTTAGATACTATTGCTCAGATTATTCAGATTGTTTTGATATTTTCTTTTCTTTTTGTTTATTCATATATCTCTCTGTTCATCTCAGCATATGGTTACTGATTTCTTAAGTTTACTCCCTTACTTGATTATTGTCAGGGTAAATATAATTTCAGAGTATTTAATTCTAATATGATTTTACCCTGCAGCCAGCAGTCTGTTCTCAACCCATTAGCTGAGGGACCAAAACACCTTATGGCCAGGAAACTTTAGAGCAAAAACTTGCATATAGCTTTCTGCCCTCCCTCTTCCCCCAAAAATAGTATGTATATATGTGTGTGTGTGTGCGCGCGTGCGCATTTTAGG
>NW_017728992.1:162192656-162205514 GCF_001723915.1 Gavialis gangeticus | reverse complement strand
GTGTGTAGCATGTATGGGCTTAAATTGGTGATAGGTGTGCATGAACCTAAACTAGTTATTTTGGACGTGTGTGTATCTGAGTTGCTAGTGTGAGTAGGGTGTGTGTGTGTATGTGTGTGTGTATATATATATATGGCATTGTGTGCATGATATATGAATTAGTGATCTGTGTCTAACTTCTGGGGTGTATTGATGAGGAAAAATACTAGAGCAAGCAAAATAAAGTTAGGCCATAATAAGGAGCATAAGTAAAGGCCAAATAACAAAGAAACCTTGAAGAGAAGCTTATCGAGAGACAGCTGGAGAAAACGCGTTTAGTCTAGCAAGACTCCAGGGTGAATTTTTGTCAGACTTCCAAGCGTGTATGAAGGGGGCCAGGCTGATCTGTGTCTTTTTCTCACAAGTATATAACAGAGCCTGCGCCCTGCCTCTGTTGAGAATTAGTCGCCCTTGCTTCTTCTCCCGTGGCCATGAAAAATAAAGTGCTTCTGTTAGCCAAGCAGTGATCCTGTCATGATTTCCACATCAGTATAGTGTATGTGCTTGAATTGGTAGTGTGCGTGTGTATGCGTCTGATTGATTTGTGTGTTTGTATATGTGCAATTGTGTTACACCCTCCTGTCTAACAGCGCAATATTGAGATCCTGAGAATTGGCCTGACCCCTCAGGGCAACACAGTCAGTAAGGCTAACCACACCTTGTCATGCATCCACAGATGCATCACAAGCAGCACCAAGGAGGTGATTCTCTCCATCTGTGTGACACTGGTCAGACTGCAGTTGGAGTACTGCTTCCAGTTCTGTGCGCCACACTTTAGGAGGGATGTGGCCAGAATTGAGAGGGTCCAGAGGAGGGCCTCTCACACAATCTGGGGACAGCAGGGCAGATCCTACAAGGAGAGGCTACAGGACCTGAACCTATTCAGCCTTTACAAGAGAAGGCTGAGAGGGGACCTGGTGGCCATCTATAAACTTACCAGGAGGGACCAGTGGGGAATGGGAGAGATCCTGTTCCCCTGAGCACCTCCTGGAGTAATAAGGAATAATGGCCATAAGTTGTTTGAGAGTAGGTTCAGGCTGGACATTAGAAAACACTACTTCACAGTCAGGGTGGCTAGGATCTGGAACCAACTTCCAAGGGAAGTGGTGCTGGCTCCTACCTTGGGGGTCTTTAAAAGGATGCTTGATAATTACCTAGCTGGGGTCATATGAGCCCAGTAGTCACTCCTGCCCAGGGCAGAGGGTCAGACTTGATGTTCTACTCAGGTCCCTCCTGACCCTACCAACTCTGAATCTATGGAATCAATCATTCCCTGTAGCTTCTTATTCCAAAAAAGACAACAATGTTCTAGCACTGTCAGGTACTAACAAATAACCAGTACAATATATTTTACACACAAGGTGCCTGTACATAATCTAGGTGGCTGCTCCTGTGCATTCTAATTACCATGGTCCAGCCAGCCTCCATACCTTGTATTAGCATCCTCCTGCTTCAAAATGGCGGTGGGGGTGCTTTAACTAAAGCTCATTAACTAAGTTGACTTAAGTTTAGCCACATCAGAGCGTACACACGTACAGCTCCTTGACATGGTGGCAGACATCCTGTGAGCCCTCCCCTGCAGTAGAGGGCATACCTGCATGTGTACTTTAATGCACATTTGTCTATTTTAATGCACATTAAAAGGTCACTTAAAAAAACATGTTTTCATGAATGTGCATTAAAATAGGCTAATGTGCATTAAGCGCCACTTAAAAACCATGCTCTTGAGTTAATGCACATTCAGGTAAGCTAATGCATATGCTCCTATCACTTCACAGTGGTGGTACTAGATTTAATACACATTAACTAAAGTGCATTAATTCATGTGTAGATGCACCCAGAGTCAACTTAACTAATGTGACTCAAAATAGTACACCTCAGATGTATCTTATCTTGTGCCACATTTAAGTTAACTCTGCTCCACATACATGTATGTGCTCTGACAGTTAAGTCAACTTAAAAATGTTGAGTCAACTGAACCAACAGAAAGTTAGTACATGTTTATGCACCCGGTGAGTCCAATCTTGCCACCCCTCTGCATATAAGGGGACTTTTAACCTTAACATGAGTTTTAGTTGCTCAGCACTCAGGAAAAATGAAGGCTTTATTTGCTAATATTAGGCATCTACACTTGAAAATGTTGGCCATAATGCTTGCATGCAGTAAAGGCTTGGCATTAATACTATATAACAAGATGCTGCTCTGCCAAGGAATGTGCTATCAATTACCCCATTATTGTAATATCCGAGTATCTTACAAACTTTACTCTTACAACACCCTTGTTAGGCAGGGAACTACCACTATCTCTATCTACAGACCAGGAACTGAGACAGACAGGATAGCCGATTTACCCCAGATCAAATAAGCAATTTGTGGCAGAGCAGGACTTTGAAGTAAGAGTTCTTCAAATCTAAGTTAGTGCTCTAACTATGGGACTGTCTATCCTTCCTTACGTGAGCTAACTGGAACAAGAGGTGGGAGGGAAAGTGGCATACCATTTTTTTAAAGAATAAAAAGTTTGCAATCTTTTCTGTAAGCCTGCACTAGGATGCATTAAGCATTGGGACAGCATACAAAATAGCAGCTCCAGTAACATTCACTATCCCCATTCAGGAACATAAAAATCCTGCAGTGTACCAAAGGGGAATGCCTCTGTTCAGAGAAACATTGCTGTACTCACTTGTTTGGGCTGCCCTGGATACTGGGCTTACTTACCTCTCCTTTACTTAATATAGGTGTTTAGTCATTTCATAATGTAACAGGGGCCCAAACTCCTGTCATTTGGGAAGGGCAGAATTATAGAGCTGCAAACTATCCTGGGAGACATGTCTCTGTAGCAAGGAAAGCTTAACAGCTGCTCCCGGGGTTTGAGGGCCTGGATCATGCCCAGGAATTCCCAGGGTGTGCAGGATCAGGCCCCTCAAACCCCCAGTGCACCTGCCTGGAGCAGCTGGAGAGCATTGGCAGCTCCAGGTTATCTGTGCTCTGTCATCATAAGTAAACAGATGTCCACCACTAAATAGCAGTGCAAATTGATAGCACTTTTGTTTCTTCCTCCTGGTGCTACAAGGGGTAGGCACATCTGTTTGCTTGGCAAATATGCAACCAATATTTTTTTTAATGAAAGCACAAAGGCAACATCTGTTTCCACTCTTTGTCCTTGTCATGGCTATGCTTCAGGTTCACCAGCAGAGTGCATCAAAAAGCCCTTTTCCCTAGGATCCTCAGTCCAAAGAGCTTTAGACATTATCCATCACATACTACAGCCATATTCTGGGTGTGGCCTGTATCCATATGCCACTGCAAACATCCACCAGCTACCTGAGACCACAGGATGGAATTTATTCTGCTTCTAGTCCTGGCTTCCTCCATATCCATCAAGAATCAAGTCCACAGTCCTTTCATGATCAGTGCACTGAGGCAGGGCTTCAATGGGGTGTGTGTGGTTAACCTGCTTCTACAGATCTGTTATTGGAAGATATAAAAGCCATGCCCAAGCATAGACTGAGCCTGCTCCTAGTCATCAGTCCCTACTGGGGCCAGAGAGATAAATGTAATGGACCAAAATACAAGTGTACATTAAACACTGGCCCTACTGCTATTACAGCAGTTCAAGAAGAAAATTAGCTAAGTAAAGAATCTGGTCCTTTCCTTTCAATTCCATTGTAGCCCAACCAGTTAAAGGAGAATCTCTCTAATTAAAAGAACTTCAAAGGTGGACAAATTAATCAGCGGCTTCCCCTATTAGGGAAGGAATTAATACAGTTGTCACAACTGTCTCTACATATCCCTGGGACAATTGTGTGGAATCATTAACATTTGACCTTTCTTGTCTAACTTGTGTAAATATTTCTAACTAACACATATGCCTGTCTGGCAACAGAAGCCTGACTGTACACCATCCACATCCAGAATACCAAATCATATGGGGTTTCAAATAATTTAAATACCATGTTAAGATAACTTTTAAGAATTCTAGCAGAAATCATTCCATTGTATGTATAGCTTATTAGAATAAAAGGATTGGAAATTGTGTAAGTCTGGCCTGTGGGCTTTTAAGAGAGACTTCTACAAACATAGTCTCTTTTCCCTTTCTCCTTAAGAAGAAACAATGGACCACAGCCTTCCCATTCTCCTCGACTCTGAGCTTTTTCACAGCCATTGTGTCTCACGTCTCACCACTTCTGCACCACTGCCCGTGCAAGAATAGGCTGAGAAAAGATCATGTCACAGATCACCAAACTAAGAGTGAGGCCTTTAACAATGTCCTCCTTCTCAGAGTCCAATCCATGACACAGGTATTCAGGGAAGCGCTGTCTATTATGATGTGACCTAGTAGAGAACCGCTGGGAGAACACCTGCTAGCGGAGACAAGCTCCCCTCATTAAAGGACAGATCATTCATCTCTTATCCTAAGATAAGCATTAATCTAGCCAGTGCTAAAATGCCATTGCATAGTACTACTTACCTTGCAAACCACTGTCCAGAGCCTATAAAATAAGCTACCTGAGAAGCAACAGAAACACATTTTGGGGGACTTATAAGTTTACTCCAGAAAGAATGTTAAGTTCATAAGGGGTCCCTGTGGAGATAAAGCAGAGTGGATCCACTTAGGTATAGCTGAAGTATCAGGCAAACATTTTTATTGCAAATGTTCATCCTCAAAGGCATGAAAGAGGGGAGGGAGATCTCTCCTGCAAGCATTTATTTATGCTCCTTTTCTAAGGAAGTATATTTAGAACTCAGCAAAGGTGATGCCTGCATTTAACATGCTAAATTAAAGCTTATTGATAATATACTATTGGAACTGGAAAAGGAGGTCAAAGACAATATTATGGCTCTACCACAGAGACTGCAGTTAAGGAAATGGACTGGAAGGAGTCCAAGGAAGGCAGAGAAAAGATGAAAGGGAGAGAAAGTGAAGATAAAAGCCCATAGAGTGGGTGCATTGTTTTGTAAACTGATGGGGATACTCTATGGTTAATGAAGAGATTACAGCTTGTAAAAAAGATTAAAACATAGAAGGCCAAACTAGAAAACCAGATTAAAAGGTAGAAAAAGCTGGTACTATAATGTGTGATTAGTGGAGCTGGGGCAGACAAAAAGTGAGAGTAATGGAACAGAATATGCAGCTAGAAAAAAAAAATTAAGAAACCAAATAAAATGTAAGAAGGAGCTAAATCTGGAGGGAAAAAATAAGACTGAAATATTAGAAAATAAGTTACATTGTCACATAAGCTAACGGGCTAATATGAAACCTAGACAAGTCATTTCAATTTCAGCTGTTTTTCTGCACCAGGTAGTCTGCAGTCTGTCACCATCAACAGACAGAGCTCAGGGAAGACAGAATTACACGAAGTGGAGTAAAATGGTCTAAGAGCATCATAATTTGTAGATGACTGAAATCTGCTTTTAAAATGTATTGGGGAAGTTCTTGCATTTTTCTGACATGCAAAAAAAGTGTTTTTGCATTCCTGCAAAGAACAAGGAGTGAATAAGAATAAAGCAGCAAGCAGGGCCATCCCGGAGGGGGAGGAGAACAAGTCAGGGGGACTGCCCTGGGCCCTGTGCTCTGGGGGGCCCCACGGAGCTGAGCAGAGTGGCTGCAGTGACTCCACACTGCTGCCGCCAGCTTCGCATCCAGTTGCTCACTATTCCTCCCCCACTGCCAATGGTAGTTTCTTCAGGTCTGGGGCACGTGGGATCGGAGCAGGGGCAGGGCCCCACATGGGCTGATTTGCCCTGGGCCCTGCACCCTCCTTGGGTCACCTCTGAACGTACGGTGTAGGTGTTTAACTCTATAGTTATGGGGGGAAATTTCTTCAGCTGGTAATTGTGGCTCTCTGGATTTCAGATGTTAATGAGTAAGCAAGATTCATCTTGTAATGCTAGTTGCTACATTCTTATATGGTGCCTATCACCACAGCATGGCAGCTGGTAACAAGAGAGCTATAATGAGAGCCTCTGGCTACAAGATATTTTAAAAACTGAATTCAGGATGGAGAGGTCTGGGAATCAATAAAGCTCTAAATACCACTTCTAACATCTTAAGTAATGAGCACAATGACATTTTTCAGTAGGCCTTTGAGAGACATGAAATATGCATTTGCACTTGTACAACCCACAAGTTCCTTAGAGCCCTGAAGTCTGAGTTTATTTTAGTACATCACAGCTGCAAACTTGTGGAGGGGAGGGGACAATATCTTCATATGTTTAAGGAGTCACATAAACATGATGAGGCCTGATCCTGATTTGTGCCTTATTTCCCAGTCAAGGAACATACCCCAACCTCTTCCCTCAAACCATGCCAGCCCTCTTCCATCCACCATGCACAAAGCTGGGGGCTGTTACTTTTTTGACATACAGAGAGAAGCTGAGAGCTGCAGGCAAGTGTGACTGAGACAATGGAGGGAATTCCTAGCGTGGGAAGAGAAGAATGGCTCTACTAAAACAGGGGGAAAAAAGGGGAGCAACACACAGATGGAAAAACACTACAAAAGCAAAGTTGTTGAAGAAGTGCAATATGTTATGTACTAGAGCAGCAACATGGACAAATGGAACATTTACACTAGCGTAATCAGCATTATCTTGGTGTAAATAAGTAGTGGGCAGACAACACAAATGCCCCATATCAGGGAAACCACCCAATCCACTGGAAAATCCACCCTGAACGCAGCAAGGGTAACACTCTATTGGTGTTACACCACTTCAGGTTTAATCTGTCCTGGGGTAGTCATTTACTAACAGGTAACAGGCCATTACCTGCTTCTCCTCCACACAATGATACACAGTTATAGGTATCTACTATATGAGTTTCCCTGGGATAACTGCATGTTTGTCCATTCCTAATCCCACTGTAATTTACAATTGTGTACAGAACTGATATAAATTGCACAGGATGTGTGTTCATCTCTGCACACCCATGGAGAGATTCAATTCCTTTCCAAAATGAAAAAGGGTAGTTCTGATTTTTTTTCCCTTGAAGTGAGGTAAACTACTCAAAAATATGTACAAAAAGAAAGCCATCCAAAAGAAATTCAACCTTTGTCTGAGAGGAGAGTCCCATCTGTTTCATACAGTGAGAGATCCCAGTCATGTTCCTGAGCCAGACATGCTGCATGCCATAATTTCTCAGATTCAGATCAGGGAGAGCATTGATTTGCCTCCTTGATGATCTCAATGCTACAGTATCCCTCTGCTTGACAGGGAAAACTGCCACACCCTAGCAAAAAGCATGAATGTGGTCCAGGGATACAGTTTCAGGAGCAAGCCCAGGTCTAACAGCATTATTCTGACTGCAAAGATAACTGAATGGTGGTGGCCGTGAAGGAGATGCAAGCATGAAGATGTATCTAACAGGGGAACTGTCAAAGACTGGAAGTGACTGTGGATCATGGGTTACCTCCACTTTGTAGTCACATGGCTTGCACCAATAGCAATAGCTACCTATTCTTGTCAGGTGATACGTGGCTCCAGCAGGCAGATCCAGGTGCTCGAAAAAATCCAGATCACAATGCAATAATCCTATATAGTACACAGGCATGACAAGTAGTATAGCAATATAAGCGGGCCACCAAATAACCAAGAATGGATCATAGGAACTGCGTACACAGGAGATACATACTGCTGCCTTCAAGAGGAACTTGACACTTCAGGTTACAGTGGAACAGTAGCTCTGTTATAGGGTGAAGAGGTAACTTTGTTTGCTGACTTTCCCAGGTGATCTACAATTCACCTTCTCAGGACAGAGACAACTGTAACAAGTATCTTAGAAAGGAATTATATTGGCATAAGCTGTTACAATGCAACCTTTACTTTTGTATACTCCTGTAGCAATACCTTAAAACTATGGTACCATTAACCCTGTTCTGTTCCACATTGAAGTTAAGAATTTAGATCACTTGTACACCTAGAAGCATGTAAATGTAGCAGTTACATTGTAATAACTGATGCTCACTCTCCAGGGGCTGCTCTTCCTCCCCTTCCCCAATGGATAAAAATTATGTTTGTCCATATCCTTATGTAATCTTGAAATATACTTTGCATTAGGGGTGTGTGAAGTGGCCCCTATTCAATTCAGATCAGATTTGGCCTGAATCAGGTACAGCAAATTGATTTGTTGATTCAGATCAGTGTCCCAATTTGATTCAGCTGAATCCAAATCTGAAGATTCGGTGCTGATTTGGAGAATCAGTGCTTTGGATATAGACACAGCCTTAAATGTTTTTTCTACATACCTCAAGGTACCAGCTGGAGCAGATGGAGCATCCCACAGGAGAGCAGGGGGCCTCCACATGCTCAGCGGCAAACCAGGAAGTGGACTGGAAGTACTTCTGGTCCACTTTCAGGTCCGCCAGGGAGTGCACTGGGGGGCCCTCCCACACTCTCCTGGCTTGAGGATCAGCTGCGGCGGGAATCCGGCTGCCCCCCCAGACCCAGGAGGTACCAGTCGCCAAGCTGGGGAGGCATGCCCCCCCCATGCACTCCCCAGCAGGCCCAGAAGTGGACTGGAAGTGCTTCTGGTCCGCTTCTGGGTCTGCTGCCAAGTGTGCTGAAGACTCCCCCCCACCCCCACACTCCCATGGGATGCTCCATCTGTCCCAGCATCTCAGCGTTCATGAGCCACCAGGTACCTTGAGGTATGTAGAACAAACATATAAAGCTGTGTCTATGGCCAAATCGATTAGGAGGTTCCGATTCAATTCAGAGAGATTAAAGGGTCCTATGATTTGATTCAGATTTGGGGATTCAACCACCGAATTGGGCCAAATCTCTGCTGAATCAAATCAGGGACCAAAGCTTCACATAGCCCTACTGTGCATCTTCTGATTGTGGGACTATGATCAAAAAAGAGGGACATTTGAACAAGGGGTTCCTTTCTAAAAAAACAAACCATGTTTTCCAGTCCCACTGCTGCCATGCCAGTCCTTGTACCCTTTCTACTTCCCGGCTTTCCATGGTGGGGAGGGTTTGGAACAGAGGGTCGCTCAATGCTGGACAAGTAGAGAGATGAAGACATTATTTATGCAGGAGACAGGACAGGCAGCAACAT
Source organism: Gavialis gangeticus (assembly GCF_001723915.1). NCBI lineage: Eukaryota > Metazoa > Chordata > Crocodylia > Gavialidae > Gavialis > Gavialis gangeticus. Next base: position 162,196,423 of record NW_017728992.1, on the reverse strand, counting down.
ACATCCACAGAACCTTTGGTGACTGGGATAATCCTCACCAAGAAGCCAGAGGCTCTGGAAGGGATAGCTGAGCTATTACACATTTGACAGAAGTTAACTGTTCATGATCTTTATTCCTACAAATGTATGGTTACCTATTACTGCCTCATGTCTTTCCAGATTTTGAAGTACAACTAAATTTAAATCCATGGAAACTAACACAGAGTTGAGCTAATACCACACCTGCAGTGCAGCCTTAACTCTGCCCTCCATGAGCAATGCTCAACACACCAATAATACCATACCTTATGCCTGTCCCTTTATAAAGTTATTATTCCCTTGCTACCATAGAAAGCCTTATATATGGTTTCTCTCTGACTTGTACCTTATCACAAACAACAATTAAAACTGATCTCTCATGAAAGAATGGGCTTTGACACAATGCTTTTTTTAACTTTCAACTTTTGGGGAATATTTTCAACCCTCAAAAAAAATTCCATCCAACACTTTTTCTTAGCTGAACATAAGTCTCTTTTTACAGAAAAAGAAAGAGCTCATTCTCTGATTGACTGTTTCTAAACCTGTTCGAGAGCCCTAGTTCTGGCAGGGGTGGAACCATGCCATGTTTCTGTATGCTGAATAGCATCTTGCTGCCTGAGTACGGGCGGCACAATCTGGCTCTATGTTTCACAATTGGTTGTGTAGTCAATCGCAGCAGTTCCAGAATTGTGAGTCAGAATCTACAAGCTCACAAGAACAGAATAAAAGCAGGGGTGGGGCCTGCCCTCTGATTTTTTTACTCCCCCTGCATTTTCTCTTTCCGAATATGTATGGCAGTTACAGGTCGACCATTCAACCTTAAATTGCATACAAAATGCCCACCCAAATATCCAAGATCTCTCTCACTCCAGTCACATCATTGTCTGCTGTCCTTCCCATCTCACCTCTATTACTGTCCTTGGAACTCCTCATTCTTCAGTGCCTTCCAAAGAGCATCCACAGACCTAATGCTTCACAGCAGTTTGTCTCTTCTCTCCTCTCTACAAGGAAGGGGTTTCCTTGGGGCCTCCACTAAACCCCCTTTCTGCACTGGTATGGAAGGAAGGTGCAAGAGCCTGTCACCCATCTAGGTAGACCATTATTCTAAAGCATGCTTCTATATGCAGACTCCTGCTGCCTGTAGCATGGCATCCTCTAGTGAATGTGGGGGAAATGCAAGAAGTTCAGCTGACATTCATGAGTTGCCCATGGCTGCTCTGAAGAGTGGAGGCCCTTCTCACTGGTTGTGATAATACTGTGAGTGTTGGTAACACTGAGCTAAATTCCCCATCTCAAGCAAGTCATGCTCTGGGCTCCCTAGATGGTTGGCTCTATTAAAGTTAATGGCACATTGCCTTCGGGTCAAGTTCTGTTCTCCTCTACGCCCGCTCTACACTGAGAACAGAATTTTGAGCCAGGATTCTGCCCTGTCCCGTGGAAGGAAAAGAAAAATGCACCTCATGCTCAGCTATTGCAAAGGCAGCTACCACAGAGCAACTATAAGGTGTGCCCACACTATCTTCCACATGCCAGCATGCCGTGGTACTCTGCTGACAGTCAGCTTCCACATCCTCAAGGTTGTAAATTACTTAATGGCAATACATCCCTCCCTCTGGACACAGGATTCAGTCGCAAACTTTTCCTTGCATCATAAATAATGCAAAGAAACGTTTGCTCTATTTCAGCTAGAGCAATAGAGCCTTCTTTAGTACCTTAGTGTGACTTGTATGATAGACAAGTGAAACAACCAACTATTTTTTTCTTCCCCAATTAGATTTTTACATTACATGCACATCCACAAGAAACCCCAGGCAGAAAGGACATTCCAAGTACAATCTTTCCTATTTCTAACAGTGTATTAGATGCTATTACTCAGTCGCACATGAGAAATCAGAGGACAGCCATGATCTATATTCTGACCCCATTTAGCAAGATACTGAGACTTCAGAGCGACGTACACAGAAAACCCAGAGACACTTTCTGGCTTGAGATATGGATGTTTAATACTGAGTAAGTACTACTGCAATGTAACAACATTGGAAAGCTGTTCTCAAGACTGTAATAGCCAAGTTTGCAACATAAGAAAAAAATATGCTGAATGGCTTGCATTTCACTTTGGCTTCTTATTAATTACATGACAACACCCATGAAACAATTAAAATGTTTTCAAAGAGGTATCTATTGCAGCAATGTTGCTCAATTATACTGTACCGGTTCCATTTGGTTGTTGTTATCTTGCCAAATTGGAGAACATTTGCTAGTCTCCTACTAGTTAGTTCTCGCCAGTTCTTGTTGCATATAGTTGGCATTATAGTTTTTCCAGCAAAGCATTTACATTTTACCTGAACATGAATGTTCATAAAACTATTACATAAACAAAAGTTCCAATGAACCTGACAGGTTATGAAAAGCTCTCTCTAGAGTGCAGACATTTTGCCAAAGTTTTTCAGAAAGAAACCCTGAAAACTGGTTTAAGATTATGTAAATAATATGTTGACACAGAAGGCAAGGCATGAAGCAATGGACTTAAATTGCAGTAATGCCAATTTTGATTAAATCCCAGAAAAAAGAAATCCCTTACTGTAAGAACAGTAGGACAATGGAACAAGCTGTGGCCCTGGAAGTTCTCAAGAAGTGGCTGGATAAGCATCTGCCTAGGATGCTGAGCACCGGGTTGGATTAGGTGACCCATGAGACTAGGGTTCCTCATTTTTTTTTTAAATAGCTTTTTGCTCTTGCAATTTTGAAGCGTAAAAGTCATGCATGGGCAATGAAGCTAATTTAAACTCATGGCAACAAGATCCTTCTAATGTATCCTAAACAAAATTCTCTGTTCTATGTGACTGAAGCTTTTTTGAATGGTAGCAGCATGCAAGAAGAGCACACAAGGCAAAGGATGCAGCAGTAAGAGCTATGGGAATAGGCTGGCTCACATGCCGAGCGGGCCTGGGAATTTTGTGACAAAAGGGATTTATCCTGCATAGTCCAGTCTCATAGTCAATCTCATTTGGCCAGCAGCAAAGCAGTAGCCCTAGACTTCAAGAGGGCCAACTTCAACGAGTTGAGGAGATTAGTGGAAGAGGCACTGGGGTTCTCAAGGGCAGGGGAACTCAGTGCCCAAGATGAGTGGTCGTTCCTTAAGGAGACGATACTCAGGGCCCAAGGGGTGACCATCCCAACAAAAAGCAAGGGAGGCAGGAATGACGCAAAGCCCCCCTGGCTCACCAAGGGTGTACGGGAATGCCTGATTGCCAAAAAGGCGACATACACCCGGTGGAAGGGGGGTGCTATACCTCCTCTGCTCAGGCCTGCAGGGGGGCTGTCAGGAAAGCTAAGGCAGACATAGAGCTAGGACTTGCATCCAAAATCAAAGATGATAAAAAGTCCTTTTTCAAAAATATAGGGAGGATGAAGAAAGCACCGGGAAATGTGGAGCCCTTGCAAGATCCTCTGGGCAAACTGGTGGTTGCACCAGAGGAGAAAGCAGACCTTTTTAACCAATTCTTCACCTCTGTTTTCTTGGGCAGGGACCGGGACTTCCCCACCGTGATGCAAGATGGACTTGAGGGGAACGCCTCCAGACCTCAGGTTGGGGAGGACCAGGTTAGAGAGCTTCTGGAGGGGCTGGACATGTTCAAATCAGCGGGTCCAGATGCTCTCGACCCCAGGGTGTTGAGGGAGCTAGCAGGGGTTATTACAGGGCCCTTGGCACAGCTTTATGAGCGCTCATGGTGCTTGGGCCAGGTGCC
>NW_017728992.1:162190295-162192239 GCF_001723915.1 Gavialis gangeticus | reverse complement strand
AGGGCGGTTAGGATCTGGAACCAACTTCCAAGGGAAGTGGTGCTGGCTCCTCCCCTGGGGGTCTTTAAGAGGAGGCTTGATGCCTACCTAGCTGGGATCATTTGAGCCCAGTTTTTTTCTCCTGCCCTGGCAGGGCGTCGGACTTGAAGATCTAAAAGGTCCCTTCCGACCCTACTTCTATGATTCTATGATTCTATGATTATCTGTGCACACACTTTGCTTGACTCAGGTGCCCCCTGTGCAGCAACGTCATCCTGGATGAGGGATGCACAATAACAATACCACTAAAAGACCTAAGTGCACATTTGATGTATTACACCCCATCACACCACTGCTAGGCAGAAAGATTAAGCCATTCTGCTCTGCCTGAATTAATGAAAATACCATGCATTTGGACCTCTTGGTTTATGGCTGATCTTTGACCTATGATACAACCTTTCAAAGTCAACACCTTTGTTTATTAGAAATACAAAGCCCTCAGCTTAAAGCTGCACTGCTTCAGTTACTGATGTTAGGTAGCACTACCCTTTACCTTCACACTAAGGGTGGCCAAGATTTGGAACGGGCTTCCAAGGGAGGTGGTGCTCTCCCCTACCTTGGGGGTCTTTAAGAGAAGGCTGGACAGGCATCTGGCTGGGGTCATTTGACCCCAGTACTCTTTCCTGCCCAGGGCAGGGGGTCGGACTCGATGATTTGTTGAGGTCCCTTCCAACCCTAGCATCTATGAATTTATATTCTTTGTGCCTGTTAGTTATGTATTGCTCTGGACACTCCTTAACACAATATATTGTGGAGTCGTTTGTACCACACTGTATGTGGAAAACTAGGATCCTCTAAAGAGGACCCTGGGTTTTCTCCATCCTTATAGCATGGGTGCTGTCTTTCCAGATTTTACTTCATAGCTGTGGCTGTAACAATGAATCATTGGCCAAGATGACAAGTGAGAAAGCCTCCTAAACAGCACTGGAAGCTGACAAGAGCTGTGGATTGGCACTACTGACACAGATGGATCTAGTTAGAGGCTATTTTCAGTAGCTGGTAAAAATCATGTTATATCTACATTAGAACAGACTACTACTCAGTGCTCTTTCTGAAAAATCTCTATAGCACCTAAGATTTGAATACTGAATAGATGGACTGAGCAGACATACAAGGAAATGAATGCAAAGCCAGTATATAGAAGCTACAGCCATTGGTCTGAGGTGCTCGTTCTGTGGACCCCTTCCCCACCAGGAGAATGAACAACAGGATCTGTGGATTCTTGGCCTGTCTTCTCCTTCCATTCCCCTGTATTCACAAGATGCTGCCAAGAACTCCACAGCACTCAGAAGGTCTCCCCAGCCATACCTGGCTACCCTGCATCCAACTCCCTGTTTCCATAATGGAAGGGCACTGTGTTAAGAATAAGTGGGTAAGTGAATAAGAATATCTGCTTAGGATGAGGATGGATTTGCCACAGACTGGAGGGAAAGGGTGTTGCCTACAGGAACTTAAACTCAAATCTCCCATCACTGTCCACATTGAGTGTCTTCTGTGGCCAAATTGGGAACATTAAAAACAAACCTGTGACCAGTGTGTGTTCCAGACCAATATGGAGATCAAGAAGGGACTGATGTAACACATTTCATAACACACTTGCTTCTTGTTCTCCCCTTGTTGGACTGTCAACCATCACTAACAAGGGTAAATAAATAACTGGCAGCTTAGGTCAGTTTAAAAATATAAATGCATATGTCAGTAAGCAATAACAAAATGACAAAAAACTCTCAGTATGTGCTGGTCTAAGTTTTGGACCATAAGGGCGCATCCAGATGAGCGCAGACATGTGATTTGTGGCTGTCTGTGGTGCCACATGCTGTGTATGCAGGCATTCACCACGCTACTATTTTACAGTGTGAGGGGAGGGGGGCTTGACCCCGGGAGATCCTGGGGTCAAAAAACCCA
>NW_017728992.1:162186430-162190106 GCF_001723915.1 Gavialis gangeticus | reverse complement strand
AAAAAAAAAAAAAAAAAAGCAAGGCAATGCACATGGCAGCAGCACACACTGTCCAGAACCAGAGCCTGGCTGGCCAGAGCCACGCTCCAGCTGCCAGCCAGGCTTCCTGCTGCAGGAGCATCATGGATGCAGCTCCCAGAGGCCCCCAGGACCCCAGATAAGGCTGCTGGGGCCAGGATAGTTGCTGGCCCTAGCCTTCCCTACCCCACCCAGGGTAAACTGCAGAGCACCAGAATGTGCATGGCATGGGCATTCCCCAGGGAAATACATGCTCCTGCTCATCTAGACACACCCTGATTGTTCAAAGCTTCCACCAACTCTATAGAAGGCTAACTGAGCAAATGCTGAATTGGATCCATTAGGGATATTTTAAATAGTTTTGTCTATAAAGAAGAACCTGGATGATAATAAACAAGCTATATGAATCCAATATGTCTTTGAAATTTTAAGAATCTAGACTGAGTATATTGCAATTTGCTTTTATATCTTTGCAATGCCAGCAGTAAGATCTCACTTTTTGTCAATGCATTTTAAGTTTGATTATTCTTATCTTCTAGATGAAGAATGAGCAGCAGTTTCATCTGCCTCTCAAGTGTGGTTCCATCACTTCCCACTGATCTGAGACATGTTACGTGCTTGTTCCTTGTGCAGAGTTTTCATCTGCCTGCATGAGAGATCTCACACTAGTCAAGGGGAGAAGCCTTCTTACTCATCCTGGGAAGACTGTTCACAGGCAGGTTTTCCTCCCACTTCAACACAGTGGAACCCATTATGGCCCAATCCTGCAAGTAAACACATGCTTAACTTTGTGCACCTGCATAATTTCACTGGCAGCAACAGAATCTCCCACATACACTAAAGTAAGCATATATCTAAATAGGACTGTGGCCTACCTTTTCTAATCCATCTAATTAATAAAATAATCTTCCACATGCTTTCCTATTTTTTCCAGAAAGAAAAGTTCAGAGGAGCACTATGGATCCAGAGACAATGCTGAGCCCAGGATCCCAGTTAGATTATGGACACCTGAATGTGAGGCTGAGGGCAATCACCTGAAGCCAAATGCAGACAGCAGCTGTGCAAAAATAAGAAAGCTGTGCCTTTGGAAGTGTGAGAAGCAAGCAGGCTGTGCTTTGAAGGTAGGTATTTGAAAGTGGGACACATTTAGCTATGATTCATCCAGGTATAAATGTGTCACGTTGCAGTGAGACTAGACTACCTTTAGGGATTGTCACACATTCACAGATATTTTACATCAGGACTGTTTGTCCTGCAAGGGCTAATCCATCTGTATCAGTGATCCCATGAGTAGGTGTAACATTAGAGTTTGATGGCATAGCAGGGCCTGATGTACATAAAAGCTCCACTTTGCAAAGTTCTCTTGTTTAATCTTACCTGTAAAACAGGAGCAGAGTATGCCTATAAGGAAGACAGTGTCAGTCTGCAGAAAACGTGGGAATGAAGAGGGTCGTGGGGAATGAACTATCTTCAAACCAGAGCTGGTGCAAATTACCAGGACAATATGAAGAGGGGAACTGCACTCTTAGCTATAGCTGGTCTTTAGATAAATTGAGGCTGTTAGTCAGTGTCAGGTGAACAATTAAATATCCTACATTTTAAGAAAATGCATCCTGAAATACATCTTTTAGTGAACCACTTTTAATCAAACAGAAAGGAAACTCCCAATAAAATCTGTATCCTCCAGAAGTAGGCTTTATACCTTTAAGACATTATCTAGTGATGTCTTATGAATGCTAATAATTAGGGCTCATTAATATTTATTATTTGCTTCCTATTGTTCTTCCCCAGCAGCTGAAGAATGAAGTGCCAATTAGGAATCAGTCAATGCTGAGATGTAGAAAACCCTAAAGCAAGCAGGGCCTGGAAAGGTCCTTGCTTTACTCAAGTTCTACATTATTGCATGTATAATTCTGAATAATATTTATAAAGCAGAATATTTGGCAATTGATAATGTTCGCACTATACAGTCATACAGGAACAAAGAAAGTGAACAGCTCAGGGACCATACTCTCACTAAGCTTTTTACCGTATCATTTTCCACATTACCTTCATCAAATCCTAGTCTCTTTCTGTGGGCTCATCTACCTGTGAAATTAATTTGGATGCAGTGAACTCCAGCACAATTTGAGCTGAAATTTATTGCTCCCAGGTCCAGTGTTTACATGTGTGTCCAGGACCACATCACATTGAGCTGGAACAGTGAAGTCCCACCTGGAAGGGGAACCAGGAGAGCAGACTGCTAGTCCAGAGCTGCTCTGCCCCAGTTCAATGTGCTGTGGAAGGGCTGGCTGGGGCACGAGGGTGCTAGTGTGGGGCTAGCTGGCAGGCACCCCTGCACTGTAGCATCCTCATATCCCAGCCAGCCCTGGTCACCACGTACACATGCCTTGTGGCAGAGTAAATAACTCTGCTATAGAATAGCATGCATTTAGGCAGTACTATCCTACAATGGAGTGAATTAGTTTACTCCACCCTAATAGCACCACTCATGTAGATGGTGACAATTTAGTGCAGAGATACTTAGGCAACTCTGTAGTAAGCATCTCGTGTAGATGCACCCTGTGTCTGCCAGAGTGAATCTAAAACTGACCTCACTGGATCTCAACTGCTCCCAGGGCTAGCCTAACTAAGACCCATAGAAGTCTTGTGGCACTAGGTATGTTGGTATTGCAGCATGACATTCATTCACTGGCAACCTGTGAGGGTTTAAAGAGGGGAGGAAACAAGGCCTAGAGTCCTGTCTTCCTACCCTAAAAGTAGAGTTGACACAGTGGTTTCATTGTCATGAGCTTCCACCAGCCAGTAAAATATGTTGAAGTACATAGGAAGGTTACAGTGTGCAAAGCAGTCTCTGCTACACACAAGAGCTGTAGACAAACCTGAGGCCATAGTATGTATGATAGCAAGAACATGCTTCACAGGACAGCTGTTCCTTATTTCCTTCCCATTCCTTTCAGGTTGTAACCCCTCTGGACGGAAGCACCTCTGCCATGTTAGTTGTGCGGAAGGAATAATATCAGCTGAATTATTTTCCTCTGAACGCTCACCCCTGCCTTGCAGCTTCCATTCTCACCTCCCTCCTGTGGTACAGAAAGTGGGGAGAGGAAAGCACATAGGGCATTTGTACACAAGTTTGCACCACAGCACTGAGCTCTTTTGAAAGTGGCCAGTGCTGCAGCACATGCAGTTGTATAAGTGGTGAAATGCACATCAACACACAAAAAGTGGTGGTGGTGTACTTTTGAACTGAGACATCTCCAATATGTTGACATGCAATTCACTGCCTATACAACTGCATGCAAAGCAGTGCAGTGCACGTCAGCTCATGTGCAGAGCAGACTCGATTAATGGAGTCTGCTCTGACCTGCCAGATCTCCAGCGTGTTGCAGGGTGAAAAGGTATGTGAATAAATGCCCACTGCTACTAAATAGCACAGTCCTGTTTCACAGGAAGATCCTAATGTTTTAACCATAACATTTAGGAACAAGAAAACAGATGTAGTGAAAAACAATGGCTACAGCAGTATAGTGTATGTCTAACTGAATGACTGAATGTCCAGAAAGCTGACAAAATCGTGAAGTCCCTCCTCTTTGCTCTATTATAGTTTCATAGTTTCATAGTAGCTAGGGTCAGGAGGGACCTGAACAGATCATCT
>NW_017728992.1:162184145-162186204 GCF_001723915.1 Gavialis gangeticus | reverse complement strand
CTGGCTGCGGTCTGGCATTGGCGGCTCATGCTCATCTTGGAGTCAATAATGACTCCAAGATCCCTTTCTGCCTTTGTGCTTTCAAGAGGGGAACTGCCCAGCCTGTATGTATGCTGTGGATTCCTTCTCCCAAGGTGCAGCGCCCTGCATTTGTCTATGTTGAACCCCATCCTATTCTCATCTGCCCACTTTTGTAGTCTGTCTAAATCTATTTGCAGCCTCTCTCTCCCTTCAAGTGTGCCCACCTCTTAGTGTCATCAGCAAGCTTGGACAGTGTGCTTTCCACCCCCTCATCCAAGTCACTGATGAAGATGTTAAACAGTATGGGCCCGAGGACTGAGCCCTGGGGGACCCCACATCTCACCAGTTTGAGTACAACCCGTCCACCACTACTCTGTGGGTGCTCTCCATCAGCCAATTTTTTATGCATCCAACTGTGCAGGCATCAGTGCCACAGTCACTTAATTTATTGATGAGGATGGGGTGAGAGACAGTGTCAAAGCCTTCTGAAAGTCTAGAAAGACTACGTCCACGGTGACACCATAATCCAAGGATTTAGTTACTTGGTCATAAAAGGCAATCAGGTTGGTCAGGCAGGACCTGCCTTTGATGAGCCCATGCTGATTGCCCCTGAGCATGATCTCCCCAGCTGGCCCCTCACCGATGTGCTCCTTGATGATTCTCTCCAAGATCTTCCCGAGCACCGAGGTGAGGCTTACAGGCCTATAGTTACCTGGATCCTCCCTCCTCCCTTTCTTGAAAATTGGGACCACATTAGCCAGTTTCCAATCCCCCAGCACCTGGCCAGATGACCATGAATGCTCATACAGCTGGGCCAAGGGCTCTACGATGACCTTGCTATTAGTTAAAGCAATTATTTGGTTATTTGAAATGAGCTCTGAGAAACCATAAAAGAATTAAAAGGTAGGATGTCCCTGTACCAGAACTTAGGGCTGTAGCTACAAAACACAAACATACAATCCTATAACGTCTTCTTGCTTTATAAAGATGGCTAGCAATGGAAAGCACTTGCTAAGCCTGACTACTAAAACTGCATGGTGACCTAGATATGGCCAAAGACATCATCAGCCTAACTGACTAAAATGTTCTTTTAATAAGACACTTAAAAATAAAAAACAAAAAAACCATGAAGCTATGTTAGCAAAAAAAGATATTCTGAGTTGAACAAATTATTAATTTAAAGAGAAGTGGCATTGGTCTGTCTGGGCTCAGGCTCACTCAAGCCTTCAGTCATATGATTACAGGGCTGGAAAGGACCTCATGAGGTCCACTAATCCATACCCTGCTCAAGACAGGATCTCCCCTGACTAAATCTTCCCAGCAAAGTGACTGTCTAACCTGCTCTTGAAAATTCCAGGGATAGAAATTTCACAGCCTCCAATCATAGGATCATAGAAATTAAGGGCTGGAAGGGACCTTGAAAGATCACTGAGTCCAACCCCTCTACTCTAGGCAGAAATACTGCTGAGATCAAAGGATCCCATTCTTGACTACCTTCATAGTGAAAAAATTCTTCCTACTCTCCAGCCTGCAGGAACCTTCATATACATTGTACCTACTCCACAGAGATTACCTGGGCTCCAAACTCATTTCACACTGCATTTCACACTATTGGTCTAATTTATAGCAGAAGCAATGTTTTCAATCCTAAATAGAGCCTGTTCATTCGTCTTTCCTGGTTTGCTCCCTGCAGGACTGGACCAGTGCAGAATAATCCTCCTTGGAGGTGAATCCCGTCCTCCATCCTTTGTAGGCTTTTCTTTTTAGCCTTAGGAGGTCTGCTAGGTCCCCGGAGAGCCAAGGGGGCTGCTGTGCCCTCTTGCTGCCTTTCCTCCGAGATGGAATAGACTTAGCTTGTGCACTGAGGATTGCTCCCTTGAGGAGCAACCACTCGTCCTGAACTCCCCTCTCCCTGGGTTCGTGGTCCCTTAGGGCCTCACTGACAAGCCTCCTGAGTTTGTCAAAGTCAGCTTTTCTGAAGTCAAGGACTTCTGTGTTGCTGACTGACTTGCCAGATTTACGGCGGATGGTGAAGGTG
>NW_017728992.1:162182021-162183874 GCF_001723915.1 Gavialis gangeticus | reverse complement strand
AACTCCTGGTCAAGCTCAGGACTTTGGGTGGAAGGTCTGTAGTAGACTCCCACCGTTGTGTCCCTTGTGCCATGTTCCCTGTGGATTTTAACCCAGAGAGTCTCCAGTTGTCCACCCTGGTCGCCAACCTCAGCTTGCAGGGACATGTAGCTTTCCTTAACATAGAAAGCCTACACCCCTGCCCCTTTTATCTACACGATCCCTCCTGTACAGGGTATAGTCATCTATACCCGTGGTCCAGTCATGGGTGGAGTCCCACCAGGTCTCCGTTATCCCTATGACATCCTAATTATTTGCATTAAGCAGGAGGACGAGTTCTTCCTGCTTATTCCCCAAGCTCCTGGCATTTGTGTACAGGCAGGCAAGTGTCCCCTTGGGAGCTCTTGCCTTGCTCACAGATTGTACTAGGGCTGGGGCAGGGGTGGGCTCCCTTAAGTGCCTTGGCCTGCTACGTTTGCAAGGGTTGCTAAGCAGGCCAGCAGTGGCGGTAGTCCCCCCATCCCCCAGTGGGCTTAGTTTAAAGCCCGGTGGAGCAGGTCAGCCAGGCTGGCTGAGAAGAGCCTCCTCCCCAGCGGAGAGAGGTGGAGGCCATCTCTTCCCAGCAGCTCACTGCCTCTCTCACCAAAGAGCGGGCTGTGGTCACGGAAGCCAAAGCCTTCCCGATGACACCAGCGCCACAGTCTTTGGTTAACTACCTGGATCCTCCTCTCCCTCCTCAGCCTATAGCCCAAGACATGGGAGTATCGAAGAGAACATCACCTGCACCCCCAGACCCTTTAGCCCTGCTCCCAAATTCCTGTAGCGCCTCATGACCCGGCTGGAAGCGCTCCGAGCCATGTCATTGGTGCCCATGTGAATAAGGAGCTTGGGATAGTGGTCTGTGGGCTGGAAGAGCTTAGGGATCTTCTCTGCAATGAGAAATGGCATTATCTGCAAATTGCCAGGAAATCCAGCATTGGCCACGATTTCCTGTGAAATTAATCAAAAAAGCAGTAGTGATATAGTAGACTGAGTGAAGGCACCCTCTGCAATCAGTGGTAAGGGGTGGAGCTGCCCCAAAATGCCCATGAAATCAGCTCTGTACTCTGCAAGAAGGCCATGAAAAACCCTTTGTTTCACCATGACTAAGTAAGTCCCTACCTATTACCCAGCATTTTAATGAGTAGCAAGGTAAGTAGAACAAGGGAAGGAGCTAGAAGCCTTTAATTGTTGCCACTGGGTCAACTAGATGTGTTGATATTGGAATGTGTTTTTGCAACTGGACTTTTGTATATTTGATAAAGAGAAACGCACTCCCACGTCTAATAAACCTTTTGCATTTTAACAAATTCTTCACTGAAAAGCTTCATTGAATAAACTCATAGAGCAAAAGTCAGCAACTGTGGCTCAATTCATGCATGTATAGACCATTCTTTTCTTCAATACCACATTTACTTATGTGGACATATGAGATGCTGGGAATTATTTTTTAATCATATCCATGAGTCTTTCATACATGTTCTAAAGGGCCAATTAAGTGCCTAATGTATCATAATGACTTGCTATGAACATAAGTATAATTAAGATAAACACGCTTTTCTCAGTTAACCTAACAATTTTAGATGTTTAGACAGAAATAGGAAAAGACACCAGCCAACCAATAGTTAAATTTCAGACTGGCATATAGCTTCTTGGTAAAATCAGATTCAAAGTGCATGTGTAGTTTGACTAAGTATTGCTCTGCACTGAACAAGACTCATTTTTTAAAATAAAATATTTGTGCCTTCTACTCATTTACCCAGCTCAGTACAATCAAAAGATTCTAGCACAGATGCATCATGAGCAGGTCCAAGGAGGTGATCCTCCCCCTCTAT
>NW_017728992.1:162177301-162181973 GCF_001723915.1 Gavialis gangeticus | reverse complement strand
TCAGGAGGGATGTGGCTAACAGCGAGAGAGTCCAGAGGAGGGCCACTTGCATGACCGGGGGCAGCAAGGCAGGCCCTACGAGGAGAGGCTACGGGACCTGAACCTGTTCAGCCTCCACAAGAGAATGCTGAGGGGGGATCTGGTGGGCATCTATAAACTGACTAGGGGGGACCAGTGGGGAATGACTGTGTTCCCCCGAGCACTACCGGGAGTAACTAGGAATAGCGGCCACAAGTTGACCGAGAGTAGGTTCAGACTAGACATCAGGAGGCGCTACTTCACAGTCAGGGCAGCTAGGATCAGGAACCAACTTCCAAGGGAAGTGGTGCTCACTCCTACCTTGGGGGTCTTCTAAAGGAGGCTAGATAGACGCCTGGCCGGGGTCATTTCCCCCCAGCATTCTTTCCTGCCATGGCAGGGGGTCGGACTAGATGATCTGCTCAGGTCCCTTCCGACCCTACCAACTATGAAACTAGCCCACATAAGCATGGCTTACAAATGAAAAGTCAACTATCCATCCCTCAGCAGCCCAGAGATCAAAGACAGGTATTTGGTCATCTATACTAGTCCATTTTACTACCCACAGTGGGATTATTTTCACAACATTACCTTTCAGCTGCTCTATTCAATCAAGTTTTACCTGCATCAAGGTATGGGACCCCATAGTGCCCTGCTAGAAACTCTCATCCTCAGAAAAAAAAAATCTATCATTCCACTTTCGTGAAGTTTGTCTTGTCTTGATTATTACAGTTCTTGGATTTATCCCACTACTGCAAGTCAGATGTCCTTAGACCATACAGAGGGACTGGAATTCTTGATTCATATTACACTTCTCTGAACACCCCTGCCTGCTGTTTTTTCCTCTACTGGTCTAATTTCATCCCTAACATAATTCTACTAAAGTTTAAGCATTATGCTACAGCTGGGCATGGTCGTATACTCATCTGGCAATGAGATGTCAGGGAACAAGTGCATTAATTCAGGTGTTGTCTCAGAAGAGCCACCTAGGCGAGGAGTATTAGCTCCTTCATTTGGTGCCTCTTAGTAAGTATGCAGTCCTTTTTTGTAGTCCTATTGTATTGCCAACTCATCCTTAAATCCCTTAATAACACACTATAAAATATTGAGATTCTATAAAACTTAATACCAATAATAATAATGATTCACTCTCTGATGTAGCCACCACCCTGAATAATGTATTAAAACTCCAAGTAATCAAATGAAGAGATAGGGATACTCCTTTAAGATAAGTTGGAGCATGCCCATAAACAATGACGTGTCATGTTTCTTGTTATAATGAGATCCTCAGTAAGCATAATGAAAAAGAAAGGCTAGGAACCCAAATCCTGTGTATTAACAGACATAGTCCAGCAGGTGGCATATGAAAGTGAATGACATAGCAGATTGAGCTTGAATGCATTTCTACGGTTTTGTTTAATGTATTTGGAGTTTTGAATCACAGAAAAGGAAACACAAAAACACAGTTGTAATCTAAAATATAACACAACAAAATATAAACTATGGAATATTATATATAAAATAAATAAAGATATAAAGGATGAAGTGGCTGTTAGCTACTTTCATTTAGCATTAGCACATTTCACAACAGGAAGCCAAACAGGAGTACCTGGTTCTTTCATTTGTTTTTCATACTAGTAAGATGTCTCCTCAGAAAAGCTTCTAGCACTGGTGCAACAGAAATATTCAGGTTATTAAACTGGTTCCTGAGTGTTCAAGCCATAAGGTTCTGCTATTGATCTATCAGTTAGGCCATGAATGCTAAAAAAAAATACATAAGAAGCTCAACTTTTTTGTCCAATGGTCATTAATATTTCCAAGGTGAACAAGACACTGATTTTTTTCAGGGCCACCCAAACTCAATGCAATTTGTCTCAATCCTTCACACAAGATCTGGAATGGAATCCTGGTCCCACCAGAGTCAATGGAAAGTTCACTCAATTTTTGACTATGGAAAAATAATGGAGTAATTCTTCTGTTGCAAAGAACTCTGAAAGAGGACAACAAATCAAAACGTTTTTGTTTGTTTGTTTGACACTGTGGATTCCTATTTAAAATATCTGGGTCCATCCAGACAAGCAGTAATGTGTGTTTTCCCAGGGACAAGTAGCAGCAGCATATCTTGTGCCACTACTACTTGTCCCCGGGGAACACTGGTGCCACTGCCACGTGCACTCTGGTGCATGGCAGGTTACCCTAGGTGGGGTAGGGGGGGTTAGGGCCAGCAACTGTGCTGGCCCCAGCAGCCTTATCTGGGGTCCTGGGGGGTCTCTGGGAGCTGCAGCCACAGTGCTTCTGCAGCAGGAAGCCTGCCCAGCAGCTGGAGTAGGGACATGGCTGACCAGGCTCTAGTTTTGAGTGGCAGGCACTGCTGCCACATCCACCACCCCACTTTTTTGCCATGGGTTTTTTGGACTTCAGGATCTCCCAAGGTCAAAGGCTCCCCACAGTGCATAATAGCAGTGTGGGGAATGCCTGCATGTGTGGAACGTGGTGCCACAGACAGGTGTGTGGCACTACATACCACACATCTGCTCTCATCTGGACACACCCTCTGAGTTTATCTTGTGAAACATGTATGTTTTTGCACACCTAACAGTGATAATATTGTGCAGCACCCCATGACACTGGTTAAGAATCAATGATCTAGGGAAATTCAGCCACACAACTAACCAAACCAGTCCTAAGCTATTTTCTTATATACAGTATAGTTATCTTGCTAATGAGACGCATTTGAGTTTTATCAGGTAGAAACTATGGACACCTAACAGAGCTACATGGTGCCAGATAATAGCTTTGCTGTATATGCATTACATTTGATTAAGCTGTTCCTCTGGATATTATAGTCCCTGGATATTATAGTTTTTATTATTTTTGTAAAATTAACAGCATCAGTACTACATGTGAAAGGACTTTTGGACTTAAATATACTTCATAATTATTTTATTGTTAATGACGTTTTCATTAGTCCAAAAACTTATTGCAAAAATTGAACAAATTGGGATTGCAGTTGGTTTCCATCTCTCATTAGCAAATGTGAATTACTCTTTTAATTACATAAATCAGTGCAAAAAAAAATCCAGAGTTCTGTAGGGGAAAGCAAGTGACAAAAATGCTGCTCCATTAAAGAACTTACAGTTTTAAGTGTATAGATGAAGATCAGCAGGTAAAACAAGGCTGAACAAAGAGTGTGCGATGTACTTATTAGCACGTGAACACTTGATAAAAGAGATGTTAATTAGTTAGAGTTAAGGCATGGTAGAAACCCAACATGTTAGTAAGGAGATTGTTTTGGTCATATAATCTGGTGAGGAAGACAACATAGAGATACAAGTTAGTGAAGGGAACAAGGAGCAAAAGGACACCATAACGCTATTGGAGTAAAAAGGGCATAATCCTGAAAGTTGTTGAGTTTCTCCAGTGAGCTGATGAACACACACAAAACCCCTTGAGGACAGATTTGTACATCAGACCTAAAACTCCTCCACTTCAAAGAGTATATAGCTCAATTCCATAACAGAAAGGCATCAAATGGGATCACTGCAGAATTGACACTACTCTAAAGATTGCTCTAAACGCTCAAAAAGAAAATTGAGCAATTCTTTTATTCATATAATTCTACTAACACTTCAGTAGCAGAAGGGAGAGCCAAATTTTCCCTTGTCATGTTAAAGCCATTTTATTCATTTCACAGTTTTAACAGACTGGTAACACATGGGAGAAAAAAAATTACATAGATAAAAACATACAGGAGGCTAATTGACTCAACTAAGCATATGCATAGTAGACATCCCAGTTTGCTTAAGACTGTTTAGTCCTGCTAATGTAATGCAGAAATTAATGTGAAAACTGTGCCAATAAACAAAAGTAACTCTGATAACAGTGTGTGCAGAACAAAAAGGTTAAGATAAAGTACATAAAAATAATTTTAAAGCTTGTCAGATTTGAGGATGAAATAGAGCCCTTATGTAAGCAGGCAGTTGAACCAACTGCAATCCAACAAGTCTCCTTATTACATTCATGAAAGACCCCCTCTCTCTCTATGGTCTCCCCTCAAAGATTATAGTAACCAATCACCAAACACTGATTTTTCTTTGAAAATAAATCCTTTAAAATTATAATCTTAATTGAAGCATTGTTCTGTCTGTTGTTGGCAGGTGAGAAAATAGAGCTACCTTTGAGTTAGTAACATTATATTCTTTGAGTCAAATGTACCACCCACTTACGTGGATGTTGCACTAGAAATTAACTGGGTCTCATAGCATTAATAAATACCAAGAATAAGCTCCATCTCCAGAACAGCAGCTGTAAGACCATAAACACGAGTTGGCAGGGAGATCTAAAGATCAACTGCTAAGAACTATAACATGTTATACAGATAAGGAACCCTAGACCTGATATTGCATTTGAACAATGCAAGTGGATGAACAATTTTGCCAGATGATTGGAAGGTAGCAAATGTGGTCCCCATCTTCAAGAAAGGGAAGAGGGAGGACCCGGGCAACTATAGGCCCGTCAGTCTTACCTCAATCCTGGGGAAACTCTTTGAGAAGATCATCAAGGAGCACATTTGTGATGGGCCGGCATCAGAAATGATGCTCAGGGGCAATCAGCATGGATTTATTAGGGGGAGATCATGTCAGACCAACCTGAT
>NW_017728992.1:162166800-162176868 GCF_001723915.1 Gavialis gangeticus | reverse complement strand
AATGGGCACAAGTTGATGGAGAGGAGGTATAGATTGGACATCCGCAAAAACTACTTCACAGTTAGGGCGGCTAGGAGCTGGAACCAACTTCCAAGGGAAGTGGTGCTGGCCCCTACCCTGGGGGTCTTTAAGAAGAGGCTGGATGCCTACCTGGCTGGACTCATTTGAGTCCCGTTTTTGTTTTGGGGTTTTTTTGTTCTCCTGCCCTGGCAGGGGGTCGGGCTAGAAGATCTACTATGTCCCTTCCGACCCTAAATCTATGAAACTATGAAACTATGAAATAGTGATTTCAAAAGAAACACATGTGCACACTTTCTTATGAGTCATACACAAATAGTTATATTCACACAAGCAAAGGCAGGAGAGACTTCCCCCAATATTTTATGTAATGTGCTGGACCAGCTAAGTAAGCGACTCCTACTTAAAACGGAGAAGAAAACCAAATTTGACACTGGTTTAAGTACCTGGAACTCTAAAATTAGTGGAATCAGGACTGTTCCTACCAGTGAGGAATCTAGCCCACAGTCTTGTACAAAATGATCCCCTTTTAGGAATACTGCTTGGCAGTGCATGTTGTTATTTCAGATGTTTGAAATCTGCAGTAAGTGGCACTTTAATGTATATTTACATAGATATTTATGGCAAACATTGTTTATCCTTGATAGCTCTTATGACTGTTTTAGAGCATCCTAGACTGTATACAACAAACGCATGCAAAAGGCTTGCATTCAAAAGTTTGCCTGACTTTATCCCAGCTATATAATTGGCCCCCAAAAAGATATCATCCTAAGAAATCCTTGCCTCTATCTATGTACATTCATGAGAGAAACCGATGTTGCAGCAGTCCACGTTCTGCCTTCAGGCATTTACAGTTATTTTCCCTTGTCTAGACCAAAAATTTACCGTGCCTAGCAGCACTGCCTTCAAATATATTGGCTCCCAGACTGAACACAATATAGTTACATCTATGTCCATGTGGAGCCACAAGTTGCACAAGCTTGGAGTTTAGACCTGGCCACAGATCAGCACTTCATCACCTCAGAAGCAAAACAGTCATGCACTCTGAGGATTTATTCCAACCTGCAGCAGGAAGCCACAGAGGTATGCAGGCTGGAGAAAGTTCTGGGTGGGAGCTCCAGAGGGATAAGGAAGTGAAACACGGTATAGCTATAACAATGACATTGTTCCTTACTTTAGTGGCATGCCTTATTCTGTCAGGCCTTGTCTACACTTGGAAAATAGAGGTGTTGTTGGAATGTGTGAGCTCAACATATTCCAAACAGTGGGTTTGAAAAGCAAAATTGTACATTTTCCTACATGCTAAGCTTCCTGCAGGGCCTACACCTTGACACAACAAGTTTACCCTAATTACCAAAGTATACATGGCAATGTCTACACCAGACTTTTCAAATACATTAGACCACATTAGGACAAAACATGTCTTGCATTCAAAAGCTTGTCTAACTTTATTCCAACTACATAGTTAATCCATTAAAAGATACCACCCTAAGAAATCCTTTTCTTGCATTAGTTAATACATTCTAAAATACCTTTAAGCAGACAAGGTTCTGTGAGTAAATCCAATATCCTTTATCAGACCAACTCAAATAGCTGGAAAAATTCTTCTTTGCAGAGTAACAAAGGGCCCCTGCAGGACAAATAAGGACAGTTGGTGGTTGATGCAAGGAAAAAGGTGGAGCTCTTCAATGAGTTCCTTGCTTCAGTATTCCTAAGTACTGACTTAGACAATTCCCCTACCTTGAACATAGACAGATATCCAAAAGGCACCAGACTGCCAAAGGTTAGTGCTGACTTAGTTACGGAGCACTTAGGAGGGCTGGATGGGTACAAGTCAGCCTGCCCGGATGATCTCCATCCACAGGTGCTGAAGGAATTGGCCAGTGTCATAGCTGAGCTGCTGGCACAGCTGTTTGAGCACTCACAGTGCTCCAGCCAGGTCCCTGAGGACTGGAAAAGGGCCAGCGTGGTGCCCATTTTTAAGAAGGGGAGAAGGGATGAGCCAGGTAACTTTAGGCCAGTCAGTCTTACTTCTATCCCTGGGAAAATACTGGAAAAAATCATCAAAGAGTGCATTTGTGAAAGCCCATCAGGGGAAATGATGCTGAAAGGAAACCAGCACAGGTTCATCACAGGTAGATCCTGCCTGACAAACCTTATAACTTTTTATGACCAGGTCACACACTGCCTTGACACTGGAGCTGAGGCTGATGTCATCTACATGGATTTTAAGAAGGCCTTCGACACAGTTTCGCATCCTATTCTCATAGGGAAGCTAGCAGGCTGTGGCGTGGATGCCTAGACAGTCAGGCGGGTTGCCAACTGGCTTAGGGACCGCACCCAGAGAGTGGTGGTGGATGAGTCATTCTCAGCCTGGAAGGAGCTGGGCAGTGGGGTCCCGCAGGTTCGGTCCTTGGACTGGTATTATTTAATATCTTCATCAGCGATTTGGAAGAGGGTGTGGAGAGCACCCTCTCCAAGTTCGCAGATGATATCAAGTTATGGGGCAAAGTTAACACACTGGAGGACAGGAAGCAGATACAGGCTGATCTGGACAGGTTGAATCAATAGGCAGAACAAAATAGGATGCAATTCAACAAAGATAAATGTAAGGAACTCCACCTAGGGAGGAGGAATCCCCAGCACACCTATAGGTTGGGGGATGATGTCTTCAGCAGCTCAGTGGCTGAGGGATCGTGGAGTCATAGTTGACTCCAAGACAAACATGAGCCAGCAGTGTAATGAGGCCATCAACAAGGCCAATTGCACATTGTCGTGTATTAGCAGATGCATGACCAACAGATTGAGGGAGGTGACGCTCCCCCCCTATGCAGTACTGTTTAGGTCGCAGTTGGAGTACTGTGTCCAGTTTTGGGCACCACACTTCAGAAGGGACACTGAGAATCTGGAGAGGGTCCAGAGGAGGGCCACTCACATGATTAGTGGCTTCTGTGAAAGACCTTACGAGGGGAGGTTGAAGGATCTGGATCTCTTCAGCCTTCACTAGAGACGTCTGAGGGGAGACTTTGTAGCCACCTATAAGTTTATCAAGGGAGGACAACAGAGAGTTGGAGATGCGCTATTTACCAGGGCACCCCTAGAAGTAACTAGGAATAATGGGTGCAAACTACTGGAGAGTAGATTTAGGTTAGACATTAGGAAGAATTTTTTTACAGTAAGGGTAGCCAGAATCTGGAATGTTCTTCCAGGAGAGGTAGTACTATCACCTAACTTGGAGGTCTTCAAGAGGAAGCTTGATAGTCATCTGGCTGGGGTCATCTGACCTCAGTCCTCTTTCCTGCCAGGGGCAGGGGGTCAGACACGATGATCCTTTGTGGTTCCTTCCAACTTTACAATCTATGAATCTATGAAAGCATTGTTTCCTTCCTCAGACTTGGCTTTTTTTTTTTATAAAGAAATGCTCAGAAAGTCAGTAAAAACCCTCTTCTCTAAACTGGGCTACTCTTATAGTTTACTGCTTCAGGATGGCTCATTCCACTTTAGTTATCTTTCTAGAGAACCACTCCCACCTTTGTTACACCTGGGTGCAATAACAGGCCAACTCCTGTGGTGAGTCAACAAAATGTATTTGTCCCCTCATTATGAGGATGAGGTTCACATGTAAATACAGGTTTCCCTCAATTTATGTGGATTCTTTATATGTGAATTCACTCTTATGCAATGAGCATATTTAGACCCATAATTCACTATATGCAAGGTAAATTTGCTCTTATGCGATCAGCATAGATGCCCTCCCACCCAAGCAGGTAAGCCTGTGGGGGGAAGGGAAAGGACCATGGCCCCACTCACCCCAGCCCCGGCTGCAGTGGCCCTGGGAGCAGCTGGCACCAGCTGCCTGCACCAGGGCACGGCGCAGCCCAGGAGCAGAGTTGAGTAGGAACAAGTGGAGCCCAGGTGTGGGGGGGACAGGCAGAGCACGGTGCAGCCCAGCGGCTGCAGGCTGCTGGCACCAGTCACTCCTGGGGCCACTGCAGCCGGGGCTGAGGTGAGTGCCACTCTGTTCCCTCTGCTTTGTTGCCTTGTGCAGTCCCGGGAGTGGCACCCCTCCTCATACCCCTTCCCTAGTCCCAGCCTCACTCCCTCCCTCCCCGCCATGAGAACCTATCCCTATTTGTTACATTGTAAAGTCGGTTCACTTTATGCAAATTCAATTTATGTGCCATTCTCCGGGAATGCATGTACAGCATAAATCAAGGGAAACCTGTATGCCAACAGAGGCACTAGGGTAATGTTGCTATCGGGCCCTAGTTTTGTGTGTAGTAGAACTTAGAAGACCCCAGGATGCAGACAAAGTCCTAATTAAGCAAAAACTAACATTACCAAAGTCTAGGAGAGGGCTTGAAGTCAATAAGGATTCATGCAGGTAGAGTCCCCATCCACAGAGAGGAATAATCTCAACCTTCAAAGTAACTGTACAAGTCATTCAGCGTTTGGCCCACTGCATCAGTTTATCCCACAGATATGTATAGTTACACTCCACCATGGGTTTTTGTATAAAATTAAAAAGCAAGATCCTGATTACAAATTAATACTGTACAAAATCAAAGAAGTCTTCAGTAACGGGATCTCAAAAAAAACAATTGCAGGAGGGGAACTATCATGCAATTGTAGCATCTTTATTAGATTTGGTCTCACAAGGTTTTGTTCTTGGACCAATACTGTTTAGTATCATTTTAGTCATCTGGAAAAGAATGGTTAGCTTTATTCTGAATGACAAACTGCATCACTGTGAGCAACATGCATATTAAAAAAAACTAAAAGCAAGATTGCAATCTAGGAACCAAGAGTATCAATCACACTTATATGATGGGGGCTATATTTTCAACAGCAATAGAGGCCACAGTGAATAACCAACTGAATAGGAGCTTGCAGATCAAAACAACAGCCAGGAGAGAAAATGTAACCTTTGGCCGTGAACAGATGTTCATTTCTACTGGTAGAAATTTCTACTGATAGAAATCTTTATGGGAGAGAGAGCAGTACAGACATTCAGTCAACAGCTTCCCCCTTTCCCCTTATCTCTCTGCCTTCCCGAAACAAGGGTGATCCTGGCCTGGGGAAGGTGAGGGGAGTGGAAGAGAAGGGAAAGACTCCCTGGCCCTGGCCCTGGCCCTGGCCCTGGCCCTGGCCCTGGCCCTGGCCCTGGCCCGGAAGAAGGGGAGCAACCTCCTCCACTCTGCCCCTGGTCTCTGAGAGCTGAGCATAGGGAGCACTGGAGTAAATTACCCAGTCGCTTTCCCAAGCTGGACAATGCCCATCTTGGAGAAAAGGCAGGAAGCACCTCTTACTAGCAAAGACTTCAGACTTTGTTCTGAAGTGACAGTCAAATAAAATCCCCTGGCAGCAGTGGAACTTAAACCCCATTACTACTTTTACTTTTGCTCATTATAAATTTTAATCAAAAGCTGCTGAAGCACAATTTTCAAATTAGTTTTAATGTTCTACAACCTGATTTAAATAAATTATTTCTAATCAAATGATTTAAGTGATTTTAAATTGCCCCAGTCTGACACATATTGAGTGAAAAGCACCTATCTAGTACTGACTGATAACTAGTTCCTGGTTCTTCTGAGCTCTAGGAATTTCCTTAAAATTATTCCATCTAGCCTAATTTGAGATACATGCAGAATAATTTCACAGAAACAAACTTCACCCTCTTCCTCTTTTCTGCAGTTCTAAGCTGGAGCGAGGAGCCTAACTGGCAGAGTGAAAGGCCAAAGGAAAGCTCAAAACATAAGCCTCCCTGGGCTCTTAAGATGCAAATCCTGTGTTAGACAGGCAGAAGGCAAGCTCGAGATGCACCTTGCTGGCTGACTGAATCAGAGATGCAAAAGCTTTCATAAGTAACAGCTCACTTCATCAGATGCTATGAAAGGACATGCACAGATTTTTTTTTCCTTCATGAAAAGCCTGTCTCAAAGTTTTAATCTGGAACCTTTGTACATATTTTGGGTCTTGTCTACCCTTGAAACTCTGGGTGGGGGAGTTGTATCCATGTTGTGACAGCTCTTTTCACAAACTACAGGTTTGCACTGTGTTGCTATCTAGCAACTGAGCTACTTTCCCTTTGGATCAAAAGTCTGGAATTCTCAAAAATCCGGCACGTTTCATCCCCTGGGCATGGAGGGGGAAACTTGCATGCGGCAGCTGCTGCCACCATCCCGCTTCATGTGCGGCTACTGCTCCAGGACTGGCTGCTGCTAAGCTTCCCCGTCCACCCCCACTCCCCCATTCCACATCCAGCCACCACTCATTTCAAAAAACCCAGAATTTTCAAATTTCCATAAGTCCCCAGGATCCCAGATTTATGAAGTTATACTGTACTGCTATAAGGAATATATATATTCCACATTCTAGTCAGACCTCCCATGATGCTTTCTTTGTTCCACGGTTGAGCTGCACGTTCCAGGATTTCTTTCTGCTGCATGTGGGATACCTTCCAGGAAGGAAATAAATTCTTGAGTTTGGAGTCTAATAATGCCTATGATATTTCTTGCTTCATCCCACTACCTGGTCTGTCTTTTTGGGAACCAGGCAGTACATTTTCAAAGTTTTGGAGGAGATTCAAGGGGGATGTTGTCAATAGGGTCCACAAATTGCCATGATAGGTAAGTTCTCTAGCAGATATGCAGCCTACCTGTGTCCTCTCCGTTGGTTTGGATAGGCACTTGGCTATTTTTGCATTCTGGTGGCTAGATTTATGATGAGCCTGTTGAAACTCTTCTCAGGGAGTAAGGAAGTCCAGTAGCTCAGTGTGAGACCACACTAAGGCACAAGGCATGAATGCTGAATTATCAGGAAAAAGATACACACATATGAATTCCCCACATGCTGGAACTGCCAAGAGCAGAACCTGGTTGCATGCCAATATTTAAATGGGGAGGTGACATCCTGACAGGATGACCCTGTAGCAGTAGATGGCACACAGGTAAATGAACAAGAGAAGCAGATAGCCAGCTAAGCTTTGTGGAATATCCATGGGAGGTCTTGATCAACATTGTTTTCCAGATAGGAATTCATCTAAGCAAACTCATCCTGCATCTCAGTAAACCTGCTGCCAAAAGTTTAATAATAGGTATTAAAACATGAGAATATTCACAAGATATTCATTTGTGGATCCAAGTCACTTTAATATGAAGTAAATTATTCCAAAGCCTATTCAAGTATGGACAAGTCTTCAAAGCACAAAGCAGTCTGACCTAAAAACTAGGAGTCCACACTCATTCTGTGCCCCCTTCACCTCAAAAAAAACCCCAAACCCAAACCCACTCCAAAATAAACAATGAAAAAGAAGCCAGAAATGGGAAGCAGAGGCAACAACAGAATGAGCGATGACAATGGAGATTGTTAAATATTATGTTGCACCCAAAACTATGCCTCTACAGTTGTCCTCACCTTCATCAATCAATAACATTAATATGAAACTACTAGATTTTGGATTTCTTCAACTTCTGCACTTCATCACTTTTATCCATCTCCCTGTCCTGCTTTTTAGTCAGTCTTTTTTCCCTTTTTATGTCTGCTCTTCTTTGCTTCTAGATCCTCCTTTTGTTTTTTCCAGCAATTGTCTTCCTCCTGCTATTCATTCCTGAGAGCTTCTGTTCTGTTTTCTTCCTCCTTGGTTGTTTCTGCATTCTGCTCCCCTTTTTTGCTTCTGTTCACCACACTCAGGGTGATCCTTTGGTTATCTTTTTTTCTTTCTTTGCTCCACAAATAATCCTATTAAAGTTAGGATAACAAAAACTAAAATAACTTGACTGTAACTTTGTATTTTTTGTATTTTTTGTAATCACTAAAGATTTCAATGAGTTTTATACAGTCTTGCATAGCTAATGCTTGTAAATAGTTGCAATTTCCCTGTATCTCTCTAAATTACTGATGTGTCAGTTTAACCTTCACTCCACTGAATGACATTTATCTGAGAATTTTCTTGCTTTTTAAATGACATATTTCACAAACAAAACACACAAATGTTCTTGTACATTTTTTTTACTGACTTGAAAATATGAAGTATCAGTCTCAAATGGTTTTCTCATTTTTAGCTTTTATGGCTAGATTGGCCACTAGACTGTTATCCTGCCCTGGAGCAGCCCAAAGCAGACAGAACATACAAGCCAGTTAAAGTGAGTTCACAGCTGCTTTCTCTTGCTAGAGCAATGCAAAACAACCATAGTGTACAACTGTTTCACATTCCCTCTGTCCTCCAAATTCCCCATGTCCCTTATACCTCCATCTGTCACTCTCTACACAAAAATGCTAATCTTACTCTTTCCCTATCTCCTAGCCTGTTAAGCAGATTTGATGCCATGAATAGCTTAGGAAAAGACATATAGAATTAATAACCATCTTTCCATTATTTTCGTAATAGAAACTTCATTTCATGAAAATTCAGTCCCATCTGAAAATGGTACCATTTCATGATAATTGCAGTGGGACTGAAGGCACAGCAGCCCTTGAGGAAAACTGTGTCCCCTTTTGCTGAAAGGGAGAGATACACTAAAAACACGGATATCACCCATTTAGAACAAAGATACCATACCTTTCTCAAAATGCCCACTGACTGAGTGCAACTATAGTATCCACCCTACTCAGAAGAACAGAAGATAGCAGACCTTTTGAGAGGGCAGTTCCTATAATAGACCTCTACTGAAATTTTACTTTTAAAGAACAGTAGGTAACAGGTTGCTATTCATCCTGAATATGCTTTTTAAGTGTGGTCTATGCATAAAATTTCAGACAGTTTTAAATACATAGGGAATTGGAAATGTCTGTGTTCCTTTCCAACTCCTTTGACTTCAAAGAGAATTTTGCTTAAATAAAGACTGCAGGTTTCGGTCATATGGAAAGCTCTCTTCATCTGAAACAGGAGAACATTGGTATTCATGATATAGACACTAGTCCAGGAAAAGGAAGTTGATATAAATCTAAAGCAACAAATTAATTAATGTATACAAAGACTTTGGCCAGGACATTGTTGCAACATCCAATGTTCACACAATGCTTAAGGTGCTCACAAGATACCGTATGAGGAAGCTGATTCCAAACTGTATTGCCAAAGGGGAGCCCTACCCAGACTCACTAGCTGGGAAGCTTAGTCCTTAAAGCCACAAGTCTCCAATACCACAACTGGGAGCCATTACCCCTACTCCTAAAACAGTACTAACCATTTCAGGAAGGAAGTTCGTTTTATTTGTAGATCTCCTATCTAATCAAGCTTAAATCTCATAAAGAAATTTAAGCTTGGTTAGATCCCAAACTTTGGTATGCAAGACATCTCTGGGAGGTACACAGGAGAAATTGTGTAATGGTGAATTTAATTTTTATTATAATAATTGGCACTTACAGGGTTAAAATACAAAACATGCTGGTAGGAGTATGTAGGCAGCTGGTAAATCTGGAAGGAGGGACACAATAAGAAAGAGTTTGGGAACCTCTGCATTAGATAATTCAAAATGCAAAGTACAAACCCCCCCCAACCTTCCCCCAACAATTTTAACCATTTTTATAGTTTTATAACTCCATATACAATGTTCAGCACCTAGTGACTAGGTAATGAATGCACTAGAGATAGATACTGCACATAGCGTTGCCAAGATATAATTATTTTTAGTGTTGCCAATTTAAAGTAAAAATGATCAGTCAAAACCAGGTATGCTGGGATGGAGATGCATTTCCTGATGATAATGCTTTATGTTCAGTCCGCATGCATGATGTCATCACATCCTACTTAAACACCTGTCAACTGGAAACATTCCACAAGACTCCCTACAAATGGTATAATGCTTAGGAGCCCCATAATGCTATGGAGCCACTGTGAATTTTTTAATAGATTTTTTACAGGCCAGAAAAAAAACAATACAAGCAGGTAGAATAGGATTCTCCCACAAATGGCCCATGGGCCACATGCAGCCTGTGAGTCTTGTTAATGCAGCTGCCAAAACCACTGTGCTGACATAGCTCCAGAACACCAGAGCTGAACGATGACAATGCTTGTGGCAGAAAGCCACCTTGGTTTCTCCCCAGAAATCT
>NW_017728992.1:162164888-162166789 GCF_001723915.1 Gavialis gangeticus | reverse complement strand
TGTGTTCCTGAGGTGGGATCTCTGCACCCGCCACAATGCTGCCCCACAACCCTGTTGCCTACCACCAAGTTCTAGGTCTTAATTTGCCCTTGGTGACTAAAGTCTGGGGCACAGGGGAGGGGTGGGGGGAGTGCAGTGGCAACGTTCACCGCCCTGCTTCCAGAGCTGCACCAATGCAGCAGCTGCAGCAGCCATGCTGACAAGTAGCTGCTCTGCTGCAGGATACAGATCTGGCCCATGAGATGCCCTGCAGTCTGGATCCAGCACACAGGGCCAAATTAGATCTGCCCCTGATCTAGATCTGCCCCCTCCCCCCACCCTGCATAATGCAAGTCATTAAACCTGTAGCATGATCATCACACTTCCAAGATGAAGAGGAGTTGAACACAACAGAGATCACCCCACTGCAGACAAAGTGATTATCATGCATTTCACCCTGTGGTAAAAACAGAGAAGGAAATTCTACACTAGATCAATTTTTACTCAAGCAAAGCTCTAACGGAAATCAGGAGAACCAAGTGTATGATGCAGGATATCAGATTGGCAGTAGGTGGTGTAGACAAGGGAGCCCGACTGTCTTCTCCATCATGCTGGCAGACAATACATTTTAACTTGGCTGGTTTATAACTCAGCTGAGACCAGAATTGCGCCCAAAGGCTGCCAAAGAGATGTTCATGAAATACGGCTGTGCTGTATGTGGCATGCGCACTGCGGGGAAAGCTCAAACAGGCTGTAGGTCCGTGTTTTGAATACTGTGTTTCAACCAGTGCTACTGAGTAAAAGGAAACTGGTTCCCCCCTCACGTCCCCATCCAACTCAGGCTGTCTGTGCTTCACAGCTTGGCCTTTCCCAACCAGGGATACTACCGGTGTCTAACCAGGCGGCTGCACTCGAGCAACCGAACAGCCAGCAGCTCTTCCCCCAATCGCAGTCGGCGGGAGGGAGGGCCGGGCCCAGGGGCGCGCACTCGAACCCGCTCGGATTCCTGCTCCACCCACGGGCCCGGCCTGCAGCGCCCAAACGCGCAGGGCTGAGGGCGCCTCCCACTCCGTGGCTCATCGTCACCGACTTGAAACCACCTAAACTCCCCGCTCCGCAAGCGGTAGCAACAACCCTCCCTCCCAGGGGTTCTGGCGCTCCCCCGCTGAAGCTGCTTCAGTACAGCGTTTCTCCGCCCCGCCTCGCCACGACCCAAACGCGGGTTACAAGAATATTTCAAAGCGCCAGAGGGGCAGCGGGAAGGCGCCTGCCTCTGCCAGCGGGTGAAAGCTCCAGCCAGCCGCCGCGTCCACGTCCCTGGAGAAGCACGTGCGCTCGGCACGCGCCACCCCGGCACGCCGCGGAGCCCCCTAGAGGAGCGGAGCAGAGCAGAGCCCGGCTGCTCCCAGCTGCCTGCGCCGTGCCCGGGCACGGAGGCGTTGCCCGTGGGCGTAAGTGGGGAGGTGACGTTAGCAAGGACTGGAGACTGAAACTAGCCGAGACCAGCGCCGGGAGGAACCCCACTCCTCTGACGTCGTAGAGGGCGTTTCTCGCCGGACAGAGGAGGGACCCGGGCGCATGTAGCCCCACCCACGGGAGTGTCGGCAAAGGGAAGGAGGGACAGGAGGCGGCTGTAGCGTCACATCCGGGCCTGGACACCTCCCTGTTAAGGTCACAGGCGCGCCCTGCCCGCCGCGTTATGTAAGACGGGGGCGCCGCCATTGGCCGCGGGACCGGATATGGCGTGGGCGGGGGGCGCCGCGGTCGCGCGTGCGCAGTGTAGGGCCGCCATCCTCCTCCCTCCTCCTCTCGGGCAGGCGGCGGCGGCGGCTGCGGCTGCTGCGGGGCCCCGCGGAGCCTTCCCCAGCGCTTGCCAGCGCCTCGGCGGCCGGACCCGGACCGGGACCCGGACCTAGACCGGG
>NW_017728992.1:162160636-162164774 GCF_001723915.1 Gavialis gangeticus | reverse complement strand
CGGGAGGCATCCCCGGGCTTGGGGGACCGCGGTAGCGCT
The DNA here is from genome assembly GCF_001723915.1 of Gavialis gangeticus. Lineage (NCBI taxonomy): Eukaryota > Metazoa > Chordata > Crocodylia > Gavialidae > Gavialis > Gavialis gangeticus. The sequence goes on along the minus strand of NW_017728992.1, from coordinate 162,164,735 downwards.
CGGGGTTGCGGGGCGCGGCCTGCCCCCCTCTCCCCTCCGCGCGTGGAAGCGGAGCGGGGCCGCGGTCAGACCCGGCTCCCGCCGCCTGTCAGCGCTGCCCTGGCCTCACGGCTGCGCCGGCAGTGCCACCTCCGCGGGGCGCGCGGGTTTCGAGGGAGCAGCTGCCGAAACCGCTGACACTGAAACCCCCGGGCGGCTTCTGACCTTTCGAACGCTTGTGGCTGACGTGTGTTTGCCTGGTGCCGCTGTCTGCAGAGCTCCTTCCCAAGCAGGCACCTGGAGCTGGTTGGGACCCTAGGTCTGTGGGTCCTGCCTGGTCTCCTGGGTCACCCCACGGCGGAGCGCTGGCGCTGGAAGGGAGAGCTCAGGCACCACAAACCTGCTGTGCTGGCCTGTGTTTGCTCGTGAGAGGACTGCTGTGGGATTTTGATCTTCCTCTGCTTTCTCCCATCTTTGCAGTTCTTTGTTGTGGCTGGGAGCTAGCGTTATTTTGACAGTAAGCCCTGTCAGGGTTTATCAGGGGGCTAAAGCTATTTATTGAGTCTGAGTCTCATCTTAAAACAGGTGTAGTCAGGTCTGTGGGATGGGGCAGGCATGACAGGGGCCTAGTCTCAGGGGTCTAAGGCAAGCTGGGCAGCCTGTGGTATAGGGCCACAAGTGGTGTGGGCCGTATGCATAGCACATGGCAGGTCAGTGGGGAAGGGCAGTACAACAGCAGCACACAGGGCAGGGAGTAGAAAACAGCAGTCAGTTGAACAGGCAGCAGTAAGCAGAATTGCAGGTCAGGTAGGGGAGGGGGATGGTGGGAGTCTAACTTGTGTCATGCCTGCCAGAAAGGTTACCACCCCCACCCCCACCCCCAACTCATCTCAAGATCTCTCCCAGTAAAATGCAAGCACCTTTTGGGCAGAAACAATTTGCTTGTTCAGAGCCTCATAGGACTAGATTTCTTAAGTGCTTTTTTTGTAGTGTAGGTAATGCAAGATATCAAAAACTCTCTTAAGGAATAAACAGCAAGAGTAGATGTTTGGAAAAGTTTAAAGAAAATATCCATTGTATTATATCATGGATTCTGTGTTGTTATGTTCTTGAAAAATGCGACTAAGTGAAATGATGTTAAGTGAATCCAGTTACGTCACAATAGCGACCTACTAGCAGGTGGCAGCCAAACAATGTTATAACTCAACATTGTGTGACTTTAAACGAGTGCGTTCTCTAATAGATCAGCGATGCAATAATGAAACAATGTTAACCGGGGCCACATTAAGTGAGGAGTACCTGTAATTGCTTCTCCTTTCACGCTTGGTGATCACACTGCTATCTCCTTCCCTTCTCTTGCTAATTCTTCCTTATTTCATTATTCTTTTCTTTATGTACTGCCTAGCTCTCTGGTCCTCTCCTGGTCCCTTGAAGATGCTGTCCAGTATCTCAGGTCCTTGTGCTGTAAACCTGCTGATGGGTCCTGAGGGCAGCACTGACGTTCTGTATCCAGCAGCAAACCATGGAGGCAGTGAGGCTGGCTGGCTGGCTCTTGGGTTTAATCTCATTTTACAGACCCTCGCTCTTCATAAAGATCAGCCTCATGCCCTCAGAAGCAGCCTGGCATAAGAATGTGTTCCAAATTACTAGCCAGCTTTCCACAAATCCCAAGCCAGCATTCTGTGGAATCAATGCTACAATTTGGAAGTCACATTCTCTAAAGGCCTAATTCAGGTTTTATATGAAAAGTATTTGGACTTCCTTAACCAGATGTGTTCTAAACTTGATTTTTTCTGTAGAAACGAGAACATTTTTTTTAAAAAAAAAAACAAAGCAACATGCGTGTATTGTTGATACAATGAAAACATACTGAAAAGATGGTCTGTTAAAGAGCACCCCTTATGAAGTTTCAGACTGGAATCTGCTAAAATACTTCGTGGGTGTAGGGAAATTCATATATTTGTACCTGGGGGAAAATGGGGATGGGAGAGGAATGCTTTTCTTCAGTTCTTTAAATCTACCTGCCTTATCTGAATTATTTTGCGGGGGGGGATGGGGAGGTATCTGTATTGATCTGGGGCTATAGGGTAGACAGTTGTTTGGTTCAAGTTGATATCTTTTATTAGACCAACTTGGAGGTGGGTTGATGTTTCTAGCAAGCTTTCAAATAACACGGTATCCTTTTTCAAGCTAAGTGGAGTGCAGAAGGGGGTGACTCACCTGAAACTACTGACAGATTCCTCAGTATACAATCTTATCTGAATCATGGCACTTGTAGGGCATGTGGAGACCACGTATGACTTGTATGTTCGTAACAATGGCTGCTTAGCCAACTAGCCCCACAGCTCTTGATGTTTGTAGACTAAATATCCTTCTTTGTTTGTAGATATGGCTCGTGGACAACAGAAGATTCAGTCACAACAGAAAAATGCCAAAAAACAAGCTGAACAAAAAAAGAAGCAAGGACATGATCAGAAGGCTGCAGCCAAGGCTGCCTTGATCTATACCTGCACTGTCTGTAGGGTAAGGAGACCTGAAGAAAAAGCATTCCTGTGGGCAACTCTTCCAGCCTAGCATAGGACTTTTATAGGATGAAGTGGTGGAAACGACAATAAAGTAAATATTTCTGTGGTAACAGTGAGTTAAGTGGCTAGTTGCTAGTCATATTTGTATTTACTATGCTATGTACCCCATATAAAAATCCTACAGCACAGTCAAGTAATAAGTATCACTCAGTTATGGAGAATAGAAATAACAAAGGTCTGCACATTGTAGTTTCCAGGCTTCCATGTTTGCATTTGGTGTGCAGTAGAAAGCTTCAGTCAGTCTGAGATCAATTTGTCTTGATTTATAAATGAAAAGTTGCTTTTCTGTTTGTGGGGTTGGTCTGTCCTGCTATTGCCAGTTGTAGAATTGTACTAGGCACTTTAACCAGGACTTTGTATATAGTAACTTTTAACAAAATAATTGGCTTGACAGGATTTAAGCAGCTAATCAGAGTACAACTTTCCACCTTACTGGTTCTCCTGAACGTAATAGTTTTGGAGATGAAGGGCAAACCTTCCTTTCCTCTTACAGAATGCCTTCATTTTAAAGTGCCTGTCCTAGAAAAAAACTGTCACTTTTAATAAACCTTAGCTAGAAGCTTCCAAGTTGAGGGCTTCTGGCTTCAGTGCACACACCTATGTCTTAATTTTTGCAAAATAAACCCATTTTTCCTTGCACTGTAATTTGAACTTGCCACCTGCAAATGTCTGAAAACAATGGACTGATATCCTGTGCCATGTAATGAGTCAGCAGACACTACAAATAACTCCTTAAGACACTAAACACTTTATTATTATTTTATTTTTAGTACCAACAAAGCAAATTGAAGTTAACTGACTTGACAGCTATGTAAAGGAAAAATATTTATTGTCCCTTTGAGTTGAAGAGGGAGATAAGGGTACAGGGCCCCCCCATATTGGGATCTACAACTAGAATAGTTCTGTGATGTGCTGTCAAATAAGCCTCCGCAGAGGCACTCAGTCAAAATGAGCACATTGTACTACTGTTCTCTCGGCAGTGACCTAAGACAAGTGTTGGTGAGTGATTCCCTAAAAATCATATTTAAACATCTGAGTTCTGGTGCAGAATAGGGTCAGATGCTCTAAGCTGCTAGTGGTAAGCTTTAGCATACAGCTTGGCTAGTCTGCTGAAATAATTAATACAATAATCATGAATGTGAGAGATCTATTTCATCAAAAATACAGGTCCAGTCCTAGTTCCTTCTTAGAGAAGAAAATTTAGGTTTGAAATTAGGAAGAGCTGTTTGGTGTACTTTTATTCATCTTTTCTTCAATGCATAAACTTAAATGCCTTTTTTTTTTGTCTTGCCCCTTTAATCAGACACAAATGCCGGACCCCAAGACCTTCAAACAGCACTTTGAGAGCAAGCATCCTAAGACTCCACTTCCTCCAGAATTGGCTGATGTTCAGGCATAAGGTTGTCCACAGTTGTTACCTGGTTTTTAAATAAGTGGATTTGAGAGATGGCTGTAACCATAAATCATAATATGGGTTCGACATACCAGCTGGCTGAGACCTGAGGATTCCTTCATTTTTTTTTTTTTTTTTTTTT
>NW_017728992.1:162153644-162160518 GCF_001723915.1 Gavialis gangeticus | reverse complement strand
CTCCTACAGTAAAAGTTTAACTAGTGGCACATCCTTAGACTACTAAGTATCAGAAGCACTTTAATCTTTACTAGTGCAGCAGAAGGGACCTGGCTCTTGATCGAGTTATTGACACCATCTTAAATGAAAAAACAACCTTGAATGTCATGGTACAACTAATGAATGAAGTATTTGCCTTGAAACAAATGATGTACATTTTGTCCAGAGCATTCTTATTTTACCTCTTGCCATACAAGACTTAATGGAACTGGGGGTTGTTTAGTGGATGGGCATGTAAGGCTTCTTATATTGCATAGCATAAAGGATGTGCCCTAAATGTGAATAAATGCAAACTTTTCTACATGTGTAGAGGGGGAAAAAATTCTTAAAAGACTGTGGGGGGTAGTTAAGGCAATGTTGCATAATAGCAAGAAAGCCTCAAATGGTTTGTTACAGGACTGCAGTACCATAGTTTTCATTCATGGGAACTAAGCAAAAGATAGACCATGTTACGTAACAGTTCAGCTTAACTGAGTTGTTCTTGTTTTTTATAGGTGAATTCATGGCACCTATTGACTCTTCTACTGTCAGACCTTACATAACAAACCTGCAGCTGCTTTTCTAACAAACTGTTGATCAACAAATATGAAGGGGCTACAGAAACATTCATATTTTTATGCTGTTCCCTCTTGGGCTTCATGCAAAGACAATTCTGTGTAAATGTACAGTTCTGCCCTATTTGGAAATCCTGAAAATCAGTCCATACTTGTGATAAAAATTTTTTACAATTGTAATTATATTGATGTTCATATTGTGTAAAATAACTCATTTAATAAAGTAGTACTTTGATTTTTACAATATCGCAGGTTAAATGCTTGTAGAAATTCTGTTAAACTTTCCACATTATCTGCCTTATGAAATCCTAATGAAGACAAAGTGGAATTCTCCCCATCCCACCAGAAACTGCAGTGGTCTCATTCTACTGAAAGTGATGCACATCATAAAAAGTTTGATCTAAGAACAGAGGGAAAATGCTTGTATATTTACCTTTGTGTGCTACCAGCTTGAGTCAAGAAATTTAAATCTTTTGATGACAGCTCAAGCGGCATTAGAATCATGAAACTTCTACTTCTTGTTCCATGTATTGGGGAGTGTCAGTACTACAAGCCATTTGGAACAGGATTCCTTTATTGTAAGGGAACTTGTTCCTTGGAGTCATGCACTGGAGAGACTCTTGCTAGACAAGTAAACCTTAATATTTGGTAGACAGCTGGCAGAGCTTGAGAGTTAAGAACATCTAACAATCTCTCGGCATGCTGGTTTGAATACAATTAGCAAATGCTATATCAGGTTGAAGTAATTCTGCTTTTGGTTGTGAAATTTAATCTAAAAAGTTGGTGAATGCAAATAACTAGTCAGTCACAGGTTTCCCCTCAAATGTCTCTGACTGTTTCTGTAACGATTTTGCAAGAGAATACAAACTAAATAGTGGTATTTTTCAACTAACTTTAAAGTTAGTACTGTTTCTTTCCTTTCTAACAAGCTAACTAGAAATTACATAGCTAGTTAAGTTTTAGTCAGTTCTGACTTACATAAGTTATCAAGGAAAAGTTGTGTAAAATTGAACACACCCAGCGAAGAGCACTTGGGGAAAGAGGATATTCATTTAGCTTTAATAATTTGGGCTAGATTCTAATCTCAGATGTGAAAAAGCAATGCTAGTATATTTTGGAGTGCTGTCTGAGGGTCTGCAGTACGGTAGGACATCCTAAAAGCATATATATGGTCTAGGATTACCTAACAGTCAATTTTTTTAAATTGATTGCAGTGAGTGACACTCATACTATGAATGAGGGACATGCATTCATAGTATGAATTTCTCAGATTTGTTATTTGTTCTTGCTTGTAATAGGTCTTTAATTTCTGGCAGATCAAATAACTCCTGCTACATGATTGGACTCTGCCTGACTTCCCAATGGCATCCTAAAATACAGAACCATATTCTTGAAGACTGATTCACTTAAAGGAATGCATGAAACAAGTGGTACTTCTAATATATCAGTCAAAGCCTTTGTCTCTGTCCACCTATTTACCCTTTAATTTAGCTACTTTTTGGAGGTTAGCCTTCTAGCCATCTTACAGCAAGGTGTATTTCTGTAAATGTTCACTTTGGCCTGAAATTCAACTGCATTATAGTTGCTCTGGAATAACCTGTATACCACTCTACCTTTTTATAGATCTTGCTATTGAGAATAATCCACTACTGCACTTATACACCTGACATCGGAATGTAGCCCTTCATTTATTTCCTTTTAATTGTTCTAAATCAATCCAATAATTGTATCTTGACAGACTCGCTCCCAGGAGGCAAGAAATCTTTCAACTTTGTCCTGTGGGGTACTTAAGTGTTCTGATGGTGTAGTTTGTCTAAGGAATGAGTATACACCAAGCAAGATGTTTCTTGCACTGATTGATACTTGGTAATCTGCTGTTAACCTGACTTATTTTGGGATGCATCCTTAAAACTCAGTCTCAAAACAAAGCACATGTTCTGTTGCTTGAATTGAGATTGTGTAGCACCAAATAAAAATGACTTTGTTTCATAACATTCTCAGTTAACAAGCAAATAAGCTGAAAAGCTGCATTATGCTGGTAGGACATAACTTGCTTGCATAAGAATCTTTTGCTGTATTTTCATAACTGTATGACTTTAATATGAAAGTATTAGTATCAACTCTTTCTGTTAGAATAGAAGGCATGGGTGATCTTCTATTCTATTAAAATTCCTACTTGCAGCTGTTACAATCTGACGTAATAATCTAATCAGTAAAAACATCATGAAATTGTTTTGGAAACTCAAAAGTGCAGGACTAAATGGGGGAATTGTCCTCATTGGTATTACCTGCACATGCTTGTATTGATTTAAAAGGATGCAGGTAAGAAGTAGGTGAGATCCTCTGCTCTCCTGATCATATGGATGACACCCTGTTAATTCTGGCTAAAAAGACACTGTCGTGCTTTGTAACGTGTCTGATTAAAGATGATTTAAAACCTGAAGTGCAAAATGTGATTTCCTGCCTGTTAAAAGCAAGTGTCACTGTACTTTTCATACACAAATTTGTGTGATGCCTGGACAGTCTTGAAGCTTAATGCTATTGACTACAAAAATTACATATGGCAGGGCAATGTTTATACATTATCCTATGAGCTCTAGCTGAACTTGTCAGGGGTTGCTGAGAATATTGGCTGTAACAAGCATTTGTAGAAAGAAGTAGTTAGCTTGTGCATCTCTGAATCAGTTGGTCTGTTATGTGCATCTACATTACCCTACAGAAATCTGGCAGAAGGCAAAGTTTTGCAAATAGAACAAAGGCTCGGATCCTCAAAGGTACTCGGCTATCTAGTCTTTCCGTGGGACTTAAGTGCTTCTGAAAATATGAGTATTTACTACTCATGACTTAATTCAGAGGTGACTGAATATTCCTAGTGGAAATCCCAAGTCATTCAGGTAGTGAACCTGATTTCACAAAATAGTATTAAAATGTATATTTGGCCAATCCTAGGAAATAATAGTCCCTTTCTTCCCCCCATTACACTATAAATATCTACCTGCATGAAGATCAGATCCGTGAAACAGAATCCAAATTGTTCAATATGTAGCCTTAAGCAATACTGCAGGACGGAGGAGGGATATAATGCTCTGGAAATCCCTTTAAAGACTTCCCCCTACCTGTTAATTATTTTGTTGTGAATTGAGATATTCTTGGTATAAAAGTTGTATAGCAATGAACAGATTGCCAAGACTCCATAAATTTGATATTCAAATGCACCTGTCATCCTTTCTGAAAATGAACAGATAAAAAGTACAGCTTATGTATCATTCAAATGTGAGTCAAGGTTTAAGACTAGTTTAGCCTACTTGTTTTTTTAATGAAAGTGAAAGTTTAGATAGTGTCTACCTTTGTCAAAAGTTGTAGCACATGAAAGGTCTGCCCAGTAATGCTGACTCCAGTTAAAGAATGAACCAAAGTGAACTAAAGTGAGTGGCCAATTTGTGTACATCCTCACACTAGCCTGCTTCTGAGTTTTCTGTGGAAGAGCTGTATTCTACAATATTCAGGGCTTTATGGTATACCTCTTCTGGACTTTAAAGACTTTTCATTCACTTGTATCAAACATGTCTGTGGAATTTGGATATTTAGTACATGCTATTATGTATTTCATGGTACCACCAGAGATGCAATTAAAGCCCAAATAATGGGGAAGAATATCAAAGGTCCTGTCCATGCCTATAGAAATTTCTAGCAGCAGCAATGGTTTTAAAATGTTATGAGTCTTTCTGTTTGTATTTAGTAAGGTTTTGACTACCATCATTTTAGGAACTCCACCAAAGATCTGTGGCTCTGCCAATAAGTATTATGCACTTTATATGTTAATGTAAATGAAGTTAGGCTGAAATTATAAGAGTTGAAACTGCTAAGTTTTTTTAAATTTAATGGATGATTTATTGGTATCAATTTTTATGGTCACTAACATTAGTTGGGGTCTGATTTTCAGAAAGTATTTAGACACTTTTGCCCTCTAGAAATAACCTTTTCTCAATTTCAGCACCAAAACAGTAGTCTTTGACTTTTGTGGGCAAAACCAACATGCTCCCCTCATTCTTGGCTGTTAGTTTACATTCAGATTTTTAATTATTGCATTTTCTCGCATACAATACACACCTTTCCCCCAGAAAATAAGCTCCCCAAAATTGGGGTGTGTTTTAAGTGGAAAGGCTGACTCTTCAGCCTGGAATAGAAGATCCCCCTTTTATTCCTGCTCCAAAACCAACTGCCTAACAGTATCAGTGGAATTTCTTTTCAGGCAGCTGAGAGTCAATTGATTTAATGGCTGATTGTTCTTTACTCCGTAGGTGTTAACAGTTGACTTTCCTTTTCAAAGGTCTTGATGTTCCACTAGTCAAGCTAACTGTCCTACTGGCAACTTTACTATCTGCTAGCTACTCCTGGTCTCTCTCCTATTTACAGCCTTGCACTTTTCAGTTCTGTCCCTGCTCTATACAGCCATAACTCTGAAAGTCGTCTTCTGCTTCAGTCTGCCTTCCTGAAAATGATGTGGCTTTTTTATTCTGAAATGTGTCGTATGAAAAAAAAATATGGTATGTCAGCTACTGGCTATCTTGCATAGAACTATGAAGCTGAAAACTGATCCTACTTCACAGCAGGTAGGTCTAACTGTGGATCACGACCCCCTGGGAAGTCGTGAGCAACTCAAAAGGGGGTCACAAATTCTCTTCCCTTCCTAGAAGTGGGAAGAAGGGCCGCCACTGCCGTGCACCACTTCCTCACACCCTGCTTGTTGACCAGCTGGACTTGGGGGCATGGGGTCCCTAGCAGCAGGATGCCCAGACTTGGGTGTGAGGAAGTGGCGCGTAGGGCGTGGTGGCAGCCCCACACCACCACTTCTAGGGAGGCAAGAGAAGTTTGCAGCCCCCTTGTCATGATACCAAAAAGTTTGAGAACCCATGATGTAGACTATTCCTGACATGTTTGTGTTTTTAAAAATGTTGAAGGACAGGGAGTCCACAGTCTCCTGGGGTGACTTCTTCCAATGCTAAACTATACTTTTAGGTTAGAAAGCTTTCCTTAATACTTAATCTTTAATCTTCCTTGCTGCCAGCAGACAGGAAACTAATCACAGTTACCTTTACCACATCCTTTACATATCAAAGCCTGGTTATAATGTCTCTTGGGCTTTCAATCTGTTCTCATAGGTCATGGTTTCCAAACCTTACATTGTTGCTTTCCTTTGGCTTGTCTCAAGTTTGTCCTCATCTTTGTTAAAGTATGGTGCGGGAAGCTAGGCACAGTATTCCAGTTGAAGCATCGCTGGTACAGTGGAACAATTAGTTTCTGTCTCACTGTGATAATGTATCCCAGAAAAATGGTTATCTTTTTGTGGCAGCAGCACAATGCTGACCTGTACTCAGTGTATGGTCCTGTCCAGTGTAACCTCCAATTATTTCTGCAAGAACAGTACAGCAATCTATTTCCTAGTGTTGGGGTATTTGATTTCTCTTTAAATGTAGCAAGTTTTTGCCTCTTGTTTTCAAAACATTTCTCCAACTTACCGTGTACATCATAATTTTATTCCTGTCCTACAAACTTCTTGCAGCCTTTCCCAGCATGGTGTCTGTCATCTGCAGCTTTCATAGGCATATTCTCTATTCCATCCTGCAAGTCATTAGCAAAAATATTGACTGTAGCTGGACTCAGGGTAAAAACCTGCACACGGGACTTTGAAATGCCCTCACATCTTTGCTGGAAGGCATTCAAAATTACCCTGAGTGCAATTTCATCATTTGTGCATTTCCCTTAATTTTATCTACAGCATATTTTTCTTTGATTGCATATGAGTCTGTCAAGAGTCTTAATTTCAGGAAATTATATTACATCTATTACTTTCACCCTTTTCCATTTAGCCAGTTACTCCATTGAAAAATATTAGATTGGTTTGGTTTGACACAATTTATTTTTGATAAATCTATATTGGTTGCTTTTTAATGCTTTATTTCTCTAGGTGCTCATAAATTGATTGTTTAATAATTTGTTTCTGTATTTTTTCAGGTTTTGCAGTTAGCCTAACTGGTCATTAATTCTCCAGGTCCCCATTTTTATAGATAGTTATTGTATTTGCCATTCTCCAGTTCCCTGAGCTCTTTCCCAGTCTTACATGACTTCTCAAAGATAACTTTTTATAGTGCAGAGAAGTAGTCCAAGCATTCTGTAGTGAATATCATCAGGCCCTGCCAACTTGTGTACATCTTACTCATTTAAACCTATTTGACTTCTATTCTAGGCTTCTTTCTTCTTAAAATTGTGTTAAGTAACTG
>NW_017728992.1:162143841-162153485 GCF_001723915.1 Gavialis gangeticus | reverse complement strand
AAAAAACTTTTTTTTTTTTTTTTTTTTAAGATGAGCAAAAAGGCCTCCAATGTATCAGCCTTCTGTGGTATTTATTTGTTCTCCTTTCCTGTAAAGTAATGGCCCTACATTTTCCTCTAACATTTAATGGTTACTGTAGCTGACTGCTTTGTATGTCCCATATTAGCTATATCTTTGCAAATGCTGAAGATGATAATGTCCATGTTGACTCTTGAACCATCTAAAAAACTGCTTACATTAATGTACTGCCAAATGTGGCCAGCCACAGTGGGCTGTTTAAACCAGACTGAAAGATGCTCAGACTAGCCTTTTCAAATATTTAACATAAGTGGTTCCTTTGCAAAGTAGCGGAGGGTTGCCAACCCATGTTAAATGCAGGTTTGGTTAGCTTTATGTTCAATCGTTGTGGCCTAAGAGCCACTACAGGTAGGGATACAATGTCAAACTACCACCCTTGAAGTGATGTCAGGTCTAACAAATAGAGCAACAGAGCAGTTCACCTGTCTGCCCTGCACCTTCCTCCTTGAATACTTTGCCCAGTGTAGAAAGTACCAAAGCTGTAAACACCTTGTGGTGATGACCCTGCAAGAAAAAAAGTTTTCAAGCTGCAAACTCTCCTTCCCCCTCAACTCCAAAGGCATACGCTGTTTATATTTATTTATTCTCTCAGGCCCCTCTCATCCCACCAATCGATCTTTCTTCAGGAAAGAAGGCTTACCATAGGTGTACCATGATGCCAATAAAATTCCAACATGAGTGAATACAAGAAAGCAAAAAATAGGTATCCTACCTGGGACTGAGCTAATCCCTTATGAAGCCATTTTCAACGTGCTAAAACTGTGTAGCAGCTATTTGATCGGTGCTAAATAGAACATGGATCTATGTTCACTCTTCGCACTGCTGATTTTGACCATACCAACCTTTTTTTTTTTTAATTTTTCTGGTTTTCAAAGCTTTCCTTAATTCCTCCTTACCTAACCATTCTCATTTTTTTTCCATATGGATACCTGCCCCTCCCATCCCACAATAGATCTTTCTTCAGGAAAGATGACTTATCATAGGTCTACCATGATGCCTATAAAAAATAGCTAAGTAATAATGGCACATTTGATGGAAAATAGTAAAGTTCTAGCTAATAACTGCTATGAAGATGTGGCCAATTCCTTTCCCTTTCCACTTGTATCCCTGTCCCTTCCCCTTTGTTTGTAATAGGGCAGGAAGCAAGACTACCAATATGTATTGCACAGTCCATGGCACTGTGGGAATACTACTAGAATACAAGTCTGCACCTGTCGGGCTTTGATCATCTGGTCACGTGCCACCTGGCTTTGGATGTATATGGCTGTCTGTCGCTCCGTCCCTGTGGTCTTGTTGAATGGATGTCCCTCCCCGAGGTAGTCTCTTCCCCAATCTTGCTTGCCACGACTTTGTTTATTCTTTCAGTGGTGGGGTCCGACCACTGGGGTTCACACACGTCTGGGACCTCTAGGCAGCAATCTTCCGCGAGGCTCCAACCTCCCCTATACCTCGCCCTGAAACCCAGCCTCAACGGGTGGCTGATGTCTCTCTCGGCCTGACCCCCCCGCCTGTTGCTATTCCGGGCTCTCCCATGGGTATGTATTAGGCCTAACCCAATTCCCCAAATCTGAGTTATACCTTATGGGTCTGCACCATCATCTCGATTCCCTCTACGACAAAAACCCTTCTTCTGATTGAGCCAACACTAGGGCTCTATACACCAGACCTCCCAACCCCTCCAAAGGTGGGAAACAGAAAAACACAAAAGAAAGAATACTATCAATGCCACTGGACTCCTGGCTACCCCAAAATGGGTCAACCTGGCCCAAGAGTTTCTAACTGGCCCTGTCCTATGTATGCCTATGCCTGGTGGCTACCACCATCTCCCTTCCATACTGTGGATCAGCTGCGTATTAGCAGGACCCTTGATGATCCCTCTAGTTCTGCCTACTTTGTGTCCCCCACTGGGCAGCTCTGTGCAGCTGGAGCTGATCTTCTGCAGCTCCTCCTGCTGCTTAGACTCTTTATTCCCCACCTGGGGTCACTCCAGGAGCCTGGCTGAACCCACACCAATCCCACATGGTTTGACGCCTCGAGTTCCGTCACTCTCCTCTCTTCCTGGGGGACAACACTGGTTGTCACCTTCTTCCTTCTGATGTCTTGGATCGTCTCCCTTGAATCCCCCGTCTGAATGAGGTGTGTCTGCCTTCTCTCTCCCTGGGCCGTCACTGGTGTCTTCCTTAAGAGGGGCTTCAAGGCAATCTTGTGCCCCATGAGAGGCAGTCCTGCCTTCTCTTACCCCTAATAGGGGTTCCGGGCATACCTTCCCTGCTGACGCGCTTCCCGGTCTCTCCCCGGCTCCTTTGCCCGTGACGCCTTTTATCCCTCTGTGCCAGCTCCTCCTGTTCCTCTCCACAGCTGGTCGGAGTTTTAAAAAGACCCGGCTAACAAGCCACGCAGGTCCCGCCACCACTTCCGGTTTTGGTGCGGCAAGATTAGAGATTCTTCATCTTTTCCTCTCTCTCCTTGCCTTCCCTGGGACATTCCGGCCCCCAGGGACCCCCTTTGACCCCTTGGGGTCTGTCCCTTGTATCCTCCCTGTGACAAAGTCAATATTAATCATATAACTTTTTCTCTAGTTGAACAAAGGCAGGGTTTTATTTTTTAGCTTATTTTATTTCTGATGCAACTTCAAATGCCAGTTGCTGTTACTTGTCAGTTATTTCCATTCTTTCAAAGCATACATATTTTCTTTGGTATAGTAGGCACTTCATGTTTGCAATACAGATCTGAAAAGCTTGCATTTCTTTGAGGTATTATTGATTTCAAGGATGAAAAGCAAATGGTGTATTTGTCCCAACTCAGAAAGGAAACATGAGAATTATGTCTGTCATAAAGATCTAAAATATTTGCCAATGTTACGTTTTATGAAGTTTTCAGTGCAATTAATATGCACTGTTATTCCAATCATAACAATATTTGGCACAATAGCACCTTGTCTCTAGTTGCAATTAGATCATGTATCACAGTAATAGGTTCCATGTGAGAACATTTAACAGAACTGTTTTATGAGCTGAAGTGCTTTTTTTTTTTTAATTCTCTCCATGCAGGATTTGAGGGTGGCAGTCATCTTAGTAGACCAAGAAGCTTATTTGCATATTTTTAAATTTTGCATTGTTCAGATTTGCTGAATACCTTATTTATGAGTTGAGTTTTAGCTAGTTTAAGTATTTGGCTTTAAAAATAATTGTATTCATGGTTGGTTTCATTGTAAATGGATTCTGTTGTACTTGTTTGGGGTCTCACTAAGTTGCTCTTGAAGATGGTTTGCTGATGAAATCTAGTATGTTGCACAATGACATGACATGCATAGAAAAACAAACAAACGTTGTCTATCTGTTGTTGCAGGGAATCACTTAAAAAATATATTTGATACACCATGGATTTGAGTGTGAGCTGTTTATTGGTAATGTAAATATATAGTCCCCAGAAAACCTGCAACTACCTTAAGATCACAATTCTGCAATTTAATAATTAGGAAACCCTTCAGCTTCTAGTTTGCCACCTAGGTTGGTTTGTGCTATGTGCTAGAGCTGATAAAAATTTAAACTGTATACTGCCTACCTTTTAGGCCTCTATCTCTTGCAAATGGTATTCAATACCCAGAGTAAGACATCTAGGCAGCCTATACAATACACAGGGAGAGGAGGTGCTTTAAGAAATCTGATCCCAATGACTGACATCCTGAGGGGGGGAACCACTGAGAGCTAGATGTTAGGGAATACCATATTTATTTAAATCCAAGACTAGGGTTCCCCCTTCCCCCAATTAACAAGAAAAAAGGCCCTCATCTTGGATTCAAGTATGAGGTGGTGGATCAGGGCTACAGCTTGAACTGCAGCAGCTGCCTGTTCCCTGCCACCTCAACTGCCCCCCAGCCTCTGCCCCCTCCCACCTGTTCCCCCTACAGACTCATGCCGTCCACTCCTCCCTTACCCTTCTGCATTTCCAGCCTGCCCACCCATGGAAAACCTGGCCCCACGCTATCAGGGCCCTGCCTCGTGGAAAATGGTGTGCAGGGGCTGCTGCAAAATGGAGCCTGGCTACTGGCCGGATCACCCATTTTGCCCGTGCCTGATCTAGCACCTCAGTTTTTGCAGCATCACTTGGCATTGGCAAATGCAATCTTGTCCTGCTGATGTCCACTCAGGATGTTACTGCCAAGATCATTCTTGTATCCTGCTGCTTTGACCATGTCAGCGCTCTGCTGGCTCCCCTTTCTTTATCACTTTTTTTCATTTTCAAAGTCCTTCACAGCCTACCCGTACCCTGTTTATCATTTCTCGTTCAGTCTTAACAGGTCAGCTCCTGTCTTGGATTCGCCCATGATGCCAGTCTCATGTGTATTACCTCTTCTGCTTTGCTTTCTTTGCTTTTTCTATACTGCCCGTCATGCGTGAGACTCTCTACAAACATCTGGAAAGCTACCTTGTTAACCTTCTTCCAGTTCCTTTTTAATGTTCTTCTGTGATGCATACAACAACGTGACAACAGCTAAACTACTGTTGTGTTGATACCACTACCTGTAATGCTGACCCTCACTGTTTCCTTGTACTGTCCCATTTGGCTATATCCAGGGGAAGTGCACTTGCACCCCTCTAATTCCTGCTCCACCCAAAGTTTAAAACCAACTGTCTAGCAGTGACAGTTGCATTTCTAGTCGGGCAGTGAGGAGGGAGTCCATTGACTGCATAGCTCATTGCAATCTAACTGCTTCCTTTTAAATTCTTCATTCCACAGGTGTTAATGACCCTTTTTCTCTTTAGTGGTCTTGGTTTTTCACTGATCAAACTAGCCTTTTTTCTACAATTCTGCTGTTAGCTGCTCCTGGTAATGAAGCTCCAACTTCACAGCCCTGCAGATTGGTTTTTAACTCATTCCAATGAAACTATATTTGTTTTTCCTTCAATCTTTAACTGAAAAATATATCCCTAGGCCCCTAGCGTGTCAGAAGAGCTTCTGATTTATTTTTAACTGGAGATAAGTGTATTGTTTTACAGGTGATGATGCACATGACCATTCACACCTCACCATTTTCAGAATTCTAGATCCACCATGCCTATATCCATCTGCTGTCTTCTATCTTGGATAGTAAGCTTTCTGGAACAGAGACTGCCTTGTTCTGTATTTGGTCAACACCCAGCACAATGGGATCATTGGTATGACTAGAGTTTTAGGCACTACAGCAGTGGCTTTCAACCTTTTTTCATTTGCAGACCCTTAAAATTTGGAATGGAGGTGCAGACCCTTTGAATTGCAAGTGTGGGTATTCGCATACTTTTGATTGATCATAGATATCTTTCACAGACCCCTTAGACTTTCCCCTCGTTCCATGGACTGCAGGTTGAAAACCACTGCACTATGCCAACAGAAACAAATGTGTTGACATTTTACCTAGAAAAAGACTGTCCCCTGGACAAAGTGTGCCATACCCTGACAGAAATTATCACCGTTGCTAGAAGCTGAACAGTCAATCTCCTTTTAATGACTGTTTTTTTGCCCTTGTGATTGTTTAATACGAGCAAGTTATTTTGTAGGTCAAAATCATGGTGTTCCCCAGGGCACAGTAAGAACCTTGTGTGATCAAGAGTCTCTGAATTTCCCTCACAATAAACAATTATAAATCACTTGTCCTGCATGAGTCTTGCATCTGCACTACAGTTTCAGTCTTTGGAGATACTATTTAGTCTCTAATATGAGAAGTCATACAAAAATGACCCTTCCAGCCCTGCAACACTTTTCATTGGTGCCCTCTGCTTCTCTGCACCATTCTGATGTCTAATTCTCCAGGCAGAAGGATTGAGAATTTGGGAGGACGGTGATGGCAGGGAGACTAGGAACAAAACTGGACAGGAACAGGAAATGCTTGTCCATTGTCCCTTCTGCATGAACTAATACACCATTCCCAAGCTTAAAACATTCACTATATTGAGCTTCATTGTTTCACAGCCAAGTACCTGAAACATCACTGAGAAATATAGTCCTGATTCACGGCTGCACGTTGAGATCCTGAGCCTGAGGTTGAAAGTTTACACCTCACATTTTACCTCTGAGCAACTTTTAATCTACTAATACAGGAGAGCTCAACCTCTGACCCACCGGCCAAATGTGGTCTGCAAAGCCATGGTGTTTGGCCTGTGGAGCTCCCCTGACATCAGGAAATTTGGTGATGGGGGAGCAGTAGCAACTAATATGGCCACCTCCCACACTGGCAAATTCCCAAACCCCATGGCAGATCAGAGCCAAGCCATGCGCTTCCTCCCTCCCACCCCCACCAGGCTGAACTGGGGACCCATCCAGTTCCCTTCCCCCATGGGGCTGGGTTGGGGCCCCCATGGGTCCTCCGCTGCCCCTGTGTAGCTGGATAGAGTTCTGCTGTGCCCACCCCAGGTGCCGGATTGGGATCACCAGCCAGATCAAGCCTGCGGATGGACCAGACACTGCCCCTCTGGCCTGCTGGGCAAAAAGGTTGAGTACCACTGTACTACCACCTGAAACCTGTGTTTTATTAAAGTTTTGATTTAGTGCAGAAAATCATTGCTGTAAAGTCTATTTTCTAATTAACCCATCCTTTTTTGTTCCTCCACTTTCACAAGATCTCAAGTCATATATTCTTCACTTAACACTTTTTTGGGAGGACATAGGTATTGTACATGAAAGGAAGTTAATACAAAAATCCCATACAGGCATGTTGCAGAAAAAGAGCAGGAAATGCAGAGCCTCTAAAAGTGAACCAAATTGTCTAATCCAAGCAGGCAGGGTTCAGTACTGCACATCCCTCCACCTGGGACTAATTACATAGACAAAGGTTGCAGGACTCACCATGGCAATTGCCTGAACTGTTTACTGAAGCTATTAGATTTATTTAATTAGTTTTCAGGCACCTCCTGAAGTCACCTAATCTGCAGAAATTCTCCATATCCCCCAGCACAATTATACAATGTAGAAAGAATAAAAGATCACATCTACCCAAAGCCAACTATTTAGTTGGTGTAATAAAAGCTACCACCTACCCAAGGAATCTTGCTTGCCTATGTCCTTAGACCAGCATGGGTACAACCAACAAGCCTGGGTCCTAATTTTTTTTTATCCATATTATTTCTTTTCCATATTGCAATTACATTTTTGCCTCCAAGGGCCTGATCCTATACTTATTCAGGAATGCAGGAGCTTTGTCACAATTGTAAGTAATACATGGCTTTGCAGACCCCAGAAAACTACACAAGGAGCTAGCTACAATGGGAGCATAATTGGGCCCAGAATTCCAAATTGCAAATTTGGCAGATGGCTACATGTGCTTGCTATCTATTCCCCCAATTAACACATTTAATATCCTAACTTATTAACCTTTTTACAGTTGTGGCCTTATGTTATACAGTAACACTTTAAATGTTGGTCTCCCTTTATTTTCAGATAGAGCTCAGAGAGAAATGCCCCCTTAGCAGGTATGAGACTCTTGACTTGTTGCTGTTGTTTTAAACAAGCCGAGTGATAATCAATTCTGTCATTAACACCTCCAGAAATTCAGAAACAACAAAGCTTCCATTTTTTTTTGTGTTAAACTGACTCATGAGATCACATAATTAAAATCGTTGGGCTAGATCCTGCTTACCCTTTTCATGTAAGCAGTGCTTTTGACTGAAATGGGAGTAAGAAGAGAATTTGGTTCTGTTCTGTATTAATAGCGTCCGCCCATTGACTGCAATGGAACAGGCTGACTGCACAAATGAAAGCACCCTGAGGAAATAGCAAAAAAGGCTCAGCTTGATGATACAAACTGCACAGGCATAAAAGTACATTTTGTTCTGTTATTAAGCAGGGAGATTTGGGATCTAAAAGTGTCTCTTTCTGCAGCCCATCCATTTTCTACTCCTACTAAAGAAGATAAAACTGTCCACAGCTGTAATTGTTCTGTCCAGCTCTTACATGCCAGAGAGAATTAATCATGATCTGAAAAATCTACTCCTCTTGGTTTCAAAGAAACATTCTTTTATACTCTAAATATCTATTGACCTTTGAGCCAAAGGACACAAAAGACTCCTGTCCCTGGTATTCTGGAAGTGGCTTTTTAGAAGTTGACAATATAATGAATGGTATAGCTCATTATGGACATTCCTTCCTTTTTTTTTTAAGAGTTTGATTTTTTTTTTAAATTATCTGGAAATGGGAACATTGCTCCATCCATTGCAATGTGGGAATTGCAGTTAAATTGTCTGAACAAGATTGAATGACTGTTCCCTAGAATGTGATCCTTGACAACTGGGGACATACATGTAGAATGCCAAGGAACATCAGTATGGTGGCTTGTAGTCTTGGTTGCCCACATGCCTTACATGACTGACTGATAATCATTTGAGATCACACACATGCACCAACTCCTACAACATGTGTGCTGGAACCTCGCCACCAAAATAGCCTGGAAAAGGTGACATGTTTCAGCTGTTGTTCCTTTTGTGGTTCTTATAATCGAATCATTATTTATTTGCACTTGCTGTTTTGCACATGAAGTATCCCATGGAAACTCATCTCACTAAGTAAACAGTGTGAATGTTACACTATTTTTAAATCAGTGAAAGCAGCAAATCACATGATCTCTAATTACTTCACATTTTGCACTACATAGTCCCACATTGCCCTCATGTCATCTTTTCAAGAAGACACGAAAACACTTTACAGGACCAATAAAGGATACATAATGTACTTGTCTACTTTCCTCACAGCCACCTCTTTCTGACTTTTATTGGATCACTTCTCTAGGCATGTATTTCTGCAACCTTGTTTTATTAACCTTGATTTCTACCCTTAGATGGAAGAGTAGCTTATCATCTGTTGGAAGGTGGTCAAAGGGTTCAAAAGTCTCCTGGACACCACAGCCCATGAAGCCAGCATGATTAAGGCACACTGATTGTGTGGCCAACAACACAATAAAGGGAGCAATGTGGCTAGCATTAAACTCAGCTACCTTTGAGTCACCAGCTTGAATGACGAGGTACCCGTTTACAGTCTCTAAGGAAAAGTTTGAATTCATGCCTCTTAAGACTATGGCAAAATGCCTTTAAAAGCCTTGTTCCCCAACCTGGCTATTTCTACTTGTTCTTGTTTTTCTCCCTTCTTAGTGAAGCTACAGGTCTTGTCATAAAACTGGAGGTAACAGAAGCAGTTCAATCAATCTTTCTGTTTTAATTGTAAAAGTGATGTGCAAAAGAACAACTGAGGAGTGGCTGTGACTGGAAGCTTCTCATTTCCTTGATCTGACTTGTGTCACTGTAGAATTAACTATTATATTAAACATTATATTAAAAAAATATTATTTAGGCTGCAATGCCAAGCACTCCAGGTAAGGAACTGCCTGAGTTAAGGTGAAGAGAAATAGTGATTTATTTCCCCAAACTTTATGTTGCCCCTAATCCTAAATCTAATTTCATGGGTCAAAGAAAAAGCAATCCCTTGGCTTTGGGGATTTCTTCCTGCTGAGTAGCAAGACCTGCTATGAACAAAGCAACCATTGGATCTGCTTACAAAGAAGCTGTAGGACACTTATAATAGGCAGAGATGGAACAGGGGCT
>NW_017728992.1:162121899-162143830 GCF_001723915.1 Gavialis gangeticus | reverse complement strand
AGGTCCCTTCCGACCCTAGAAACTATGAAACTATAATAGAAAGTATTAGCCAAATTTATACAGGGATTGCTACACACATACTGTATAATTGTTTCAAATGGTTTATATAAAACCAGAAAATGTGATGAAGTATGACGATAATGAGAATGCCATACATTGCAAGCTTCTTTACTTCTCAAATGGTCAGAGCCTGCTAGGGCTTCTGAGAAAACGAAGAAACCCAGCCCCACAGAGCTTACAATCTCAGGGCCTGGCTTTGGAGCTAACACGTGGGTGGGTGGCTGCACCTGGGAAGAATTCCACTGATTGCCGCACTCCACCCATGTGCTGACAACCACAGGACTGGAGTTGGTCTTGCAAATGTTTCAAACTCATATGGGTTGTTCCAGAATTGGGCAGGCCCTAAATTAAGACTTGACCCAACAAGTGAGGACAACTAACACAAAGGCGTGGCAGAGTGGAAAGAGGGAAGGAGCAGAGTAATAACAGTAAAAGAACAGGGTTCTTCAGAGAGACAAAGGCACGTCTTGGGAAGGGAATGATTATGAGTAGGAAGGGCAGGTTGGAAGAAAAGGGACAGAAGTAATTAAGCAGGAGGAAGAAGGTTAAACAGGCCTCAGCATTTTGCCCAGTAAAGCAACCTTCCCCTGGAACCTGGAATAGAACAAGAGTCCTGAGTCTTCACATTCATCTGCTGTCAGCAAATATCTGACACCAGATGGCAAAATGTCTCATCTAATTCTAGGTTTAGTCCACACAGAGCATAACAGCATGTGTCTGCTACCTCATCATGCATTAGTCCAAGCAGCAGAGATCTGTTACTGACAGTTCATGTGAGTTCAATATGACAGACTATTTTCAGTTTGCTTTTTCAGAGGCCTACAGCAGGGGGTCCAGCCAGCATCCCATAAAAGCTGTGAGGAGTTAACATGAAGCCCACAGCCTCTTGTCCAGGGACCCCTCTACCTCTTGTTCTTGCAGTGGTGACTCCCTCCTCCAGAATTTGGTTCCTGCCCCCATGCCTAGGGGTGAGGAATGGTGGGGTGGTGGGAGGGGGCCAGGCTGCCCAGGCTACACAACCAGCAGGGGAAGGTGACAGGCTGCATGCACTGCTCTGCAAGAGGAGTCTAGGCTGCCTGTGCCACATGCAGCAGATGCGTGGCAGAGAGGAACTGTGCTGTTTCTATTGCAGTAAAGGCCATGCATGTGGCTATGTGTGCAGCAGGGGGGAGCTAAAAAGCAGCAGCCCCCATGGTGTGCAGCCCCCAGGTCTGTGGCCTGTGCTGCATGTGACCCCTGGCTGCCTAGAATCTGGTCTCCCAGTCCTAGAAAACTGCACATAGTTGAATATAATTCAGGATGCAAAGTCAAAGACTGAAATAGGAAGTACCAAAAGGAATGTTGTCTGTGCAATCTAAATCCATCCCTCTTATTTTCATGCATCGTGGCACAGTCTTTAATTCCATTATTTTTCTTTTCTACAACAAACAAGGCCTAAGCATCATTTACAACCCACTGAAATGGGAAGGAGGGTGAAATCCCCTCATGCAGAGGGGCACACCAAGCAAGCATGAAGCCCATTCCTGTGCTAGTCAGACATAGCAACTGTATCTCAGTCAGAAGAGAGCGCTTGAAGCTTTTGTATAGCAATGCAAGTGTATCCATAGGTGGAGGAAGAACATTTTTTGGGGGTGGGGGCTGAAGCCCCCCATATACCCCTCCCAGCATCACCACTGCCTGCCCCAGGCAGATCCAGGGGCGCACACCACTCCCCATGCCTCCCAGGGTGCACATAGCAGCAGGAGCCCTCGCAGCTCAGTCCTGCGCCCTGCCAGCTGTGCAGAAGATGCTGCTGCCCTGCATGTGACAGCTGCCTCAGTGCCCAGCTACATGGTCACACCTCTGGATTTCCTTATTTAACTCTGTTATGGTAGTGGTAGAGTGATGTTGTACCCATAATGGTCCAGGAATTATGTGAGAGGCAAAGGTTTTGGAGGGTGATTTCTTTTATTGTACCAACTGCCTGGTGGGGATGAAGTGAAGAGACTTGGGTCTTGGCTTCCTCACAATAGTCACCATTTGTTTCAAAAAGAGGACAATGCCTTTCCAGCCCTTGGTAGCTGTATTGCACGGATGCTTTTCTGTGCCATCTCAGGTTTTTCTTCAGGGGTATTCAAGTCAAGTAGTGCCTTCAGACCTTCCCTTCCTTTCAGCTCTTGTTATTGTTTCCTCTGTCATATTTGCAGAGTTGGGCTGGACTCGGCAGCAGGGTTATGGGAGAATTTTGCAGGTCTCAGCACTGAAGGGTGAGGCAAACCCTGGGCTCCAGCAAAGCAAGCTTGGGAGAGCAACAGCACCACCTTTAGCTGTCAAACAACAGCATTTGCAGAAGCTGCCTCCTGCTCTTCTTCCACCTCCTCATCCCCTGCTGGTCTCCTCCAGCTGTGCAGTATGAGGGAGGTGGTAAGGGGAAGCAGCCTGAAGTTGTGTATGGGGGGAAGCAGGGAGCTGAATGCCATAGGGGTGGGACTACAGAAAGTGCAGAGTGGTAACAGAGAGATGATCAAAGAGGGAGGGATTGCTTGGGAGCAGAAGACAAAAAGAGGAGCTTGAGTAGGAGGAAGGAATGAGGAAAGGCACAGAGAATGAGACACCCACAGATGAGGGAGAGGGGAAAGAGAGAATTGTATCAAGTAGTTGTCATTTCTGACCTCTCCGTGGCAGTAATGCTTCTGCAGTGCCTGGAAAGGGAAGTCAAAGAAGACAGTGAACAGATAAGGGCTCAGTGCTTGTGAGAGCTGCACACAGGGGCCCAGGCTGCTTTGGGTCCCCTGCTCTGTGCTTTACACAAGGAGCAGGTCTATGGAGTGAGGGGAAGAGCTGGAGGGAGTGTGGCAGAGACCTGCCCTTGACGGCCTCCTCCCCTTGCTTCAGAGCCACAGGCTGATGCTGCTGGAACCTGACTTCTTGCTCCTGTTGGAAGAGACTGAGGAAGAGACTCATCCCCCCTCGTGATTAGGGGCCTGGAGGCGCTATGAGGAGAGACTCGGGGAACTGGGCCTGTTCAGTCTGAGCAAGGGAAGACTGAGAGGTGACTTGATAGTCGCCTACAAGTGTGTTAAGTATTAGCATCAAGATCAAGGGGAGTAATTCTTCAGGAAGGTACCTCAAGGGAGGATAAGGATCAATGGGCACATGCTAATAGAGGAAAAATTTAGGTTGGACATAAGAAAAAACTTTTTTTCCCGGAAGAGTTACCAAAATCTGAAACATACTCCCAGCAGAAGTGGTGCAGTTGCCATCCTTGGAGGTATTCAAGATGAGGCTGGATAAGCACCTTGTTGAGCTCGTTTCATCCCAATAACTTCCTGCCCATGGCAGGGGACCAGACTTGATCTTGCAGGTCCCTCCCGGTCCTTCGATTCTGATTCTGTGAGTCTATTCTAAGCTCCTTTGGGCTCCTCACTGGAAGGGGCCCCAGGAAGTCCTCTCTCCTTGCCCCAGGGCAGCCTCATCTCTGTCGAAATCAGAGATGTCAAACTCATCAGGCCCTGTGGGACAGATGAGTGGTGCGGGGCCAGTCCACAGGCTGGGTCAGGCTCACGGATCCCGCCCTGCCTACATGTCTCATCAAGCCCACATGGCACCCACCCAGGCCTATCCACAACACTGGCCAGAGCAAGCACCATGTGTGGCACAGCCTAGGACCCAGCCTCAGCAAAGTCTGAGACTAGCCCAGCGAGTGCCACATGGCACAGAACTAGCCCCATGCTGCATGTGGGCCAACAGGGCAGCTCCAGAGGCTGGATTATGGGATCTGCTCAACCCCAGAAGGCAACTGGCAGGGTGGCTGAGGCTGCCCAGGAATGGGCTGGCTTGCCCCTGGGGCAGCACGGGAAGGTGGCAGGAGAGAAGGCACAGCCCAGAGAGCATGCTAAAATGCTGGGGGGGTCTGGTTTATCTTAAACCAGCCAGGGGTCTGGGACAGACATTGCATAAACTGGTTTATCTCAAACCAGTCTCACCTATTCTCAAACTGGTTTATGTGCACTGAACATCTGTTCTGTTACAGGCTTAAACCAGTTTCTGATCACTTCAACCAGTTTATGTGTAATGTCTGTCCCTATC
The DNA here is from genome assembly GCF_001723915.1 of Gavialis gangeticus. NCBI lineage: Eukaryota > Metazoa > Chordata > Crocodylia > Gavialidae > Gavialis > Gavialis gangeticus. Next base: position 162,139,702 of record NW_017728992.1, on the reverse strand, counting down.
CAGGCTGCTCACACGTGTGCAAGTGTGCATGGCGCCCCCTTGACCATAGCACCCTCAGCAGTCGCCATATTGCCCACTCCTAAAGCTGGCTCAGTAGAGAGGAACTGCAAAGTAGTTAGCAGGTCTGTGATATTTACACCCTCAGTTAGGGAGAAGCATGAGAGACAGGGATGTAACCCAGTTCTGCTCCAGAAGGTCCTGTGTGCACAGAGGCAGGCTCTCTTCTCCTGCAGTGTGGCTCTCTGCTGGTAATGCATTTGAAGGCTGAGAGGCACTCTGGGAAGCAGATCCTCTTTCTCAATAATCCAGTTGTTATTCCTTTGCTAATTTGCATAACTTCATGTTTTCCTCTTTAATATTCTTTTTTCATTGCCAAGAACCAATTCTGCAGTAGACAGAAGGGCCTCTGAGAATGGTTGCTGTACTCAGCTTCCCAAACAAAAAAAAGATATGTTGCAATCCTGTCCTCAGATCTAGAGGACAGATAAATCTCTTGTTTAGATAATCTGCCTTCCATATATCTGAGGAACTTCTTGGTGACATCAACAACCATCCTGTGCATACTAGGGGCACAGATTCAGATCTGAAATCCACCATGCAGCTCAGAGGAAGTGCTTCTGCCTTTATTTTGCTATTGCCAAATATTGTTGGAGTTTTCTACTGACTCTCCATAGGTAGCAATTCTAGCTATTCCTCTCTGCTTTTTAACCAGAAAATCTTTGTCAGATTTTGATGCAGTGCAGATGTATTTCATGATTTTCCCTCTTCTCAAAACACTGCATCAAAAGGTTGCTGAGCCTCCAGGGTTGTTTATCATCATGAAATGGACCAGCATCTTGAATCACAAAAGCTGTGTTGATCTCATGTCCTCTTGCTACAGCGTTCTTAAGCTGCAACAACAATGCTCACAGTATTCTTCCTGTTACACTCACAGGCCGCGTCCAGACGAGCACAGCTGTGTGGTATGTGGCGCCATAGACATGGATATCCAGGGCTTAAAAAAACCTGCGGGGAAGAAAAGCAGAACGCTGCACAGAGCAGCAAGCACCACCTAAAGCCGGAGCCTGGCTGGCTGGAGCCACACTCCACCGCTGGGCATGCTGTGCATGGCAGGAGCAACATGGCTACAGCCCCAGGACACCCCCAACGCCCCAGGTAAGCCCAGTGCTGGCCTCAGCCTCCCTTACCCCATCCAGAGTAACTTGCCATGCACCAGAGGGCCTGTGGCATGGGCATATTCCAGGGACAACTAGCAGCAGCGCAAGGTGTGCTGCACTAGTTGTCCCTGGGGAACCAAACATTGGCCACGGTGTTCTTTCTAATGCATCAGGATTTGCCTAAACTCTTCTGGGGCCTCCTGCAAGCATCACAACAGGGGCTCTTGAACTTTTCAGGCTTAAATGAAAGCTACTTCTGTACTGAGTCTTCCTTTTCCTGAGTGGTCACTGGAAACTGGAGGCTTCTTATATCTGTAGGTGCCAAAGGCTTAATCCTATGCTTGTTGAAGTTAACGGCAAAGATTCCACTGACTTAAAAAAATACAGGACAATGGCGCAAGAGCTGTTGTAATACTTTGTGCAAGTTTCATTTGTAGTTAATTAAAATTACTAAGGAAAAGTGTTATTAAGATGTTTAGCATTCATATTTAAAAATCAGATAGGTTATTTGATCACGAGTAGGAAATAGCAAGCATGCATTCCGCTGACCTTCGCATAACTGTTTATAGTAATGTTCATAGTATGGCATGTGTGCATCAAAATATTTTTTCCAGCAAAGTGATTCTGTTGTTGTGTAATAGCTTATTTACATATTCCATATGATAAGAAAGCTCAATTTGACTAGCATATAAAATAAACTATGTTTGCATCAAATTATAAACTTTAGAGACATTTGGAAGTCATGTATTTTACTGTTTTTACGTTAATACAGTTAAAATTCAGCAGTTGCTTCATAATTCCCACACTAACTACCACATTGTCTTGGGCTGGCATAGTTTGTATGCTCTATTTCACAATTAGTGATAGCAAGGAAACAAGAGCAGCTCCCACAGAGCTGTTTGGGTGCAGGTCACTGGAGCTTCTGGTGTCACAACACCAAGACCAAAATGGGCAAATCTGAGCGTCTAAAGTTCAGCTCTTGCATCCACATTTATGTACCTGAGTAAAAATTGTTGGTTGGCTCCTCTTAATTAAGATAGATGATTCTCAGCCTTCTGAATCAAGCATAGGTGACTCTCTCACAGTGCTATCTAGGCTCCTCAGGCCAGATTCTTAACTAGCAAATCAGCATAGCCCCACCAACAGGATAACTTCAGTGAAGCCAGTTACATAACTAGTAGATCTGCGCTTGGATCCTCAAATGTTTTTAGGTGCCTTCATCTCCCATGTAAGGATCTTGGCCTTAGTCATGAAGGTCACATGGACCCAGCTACATACAAGACTCAAGAAAATGTTGGTATTTTGGGGTGGTTCCAATGTCCTGATCACATCCCTGAAGGGCATCTTCCTGACATGCTATGCACGTGCATTCGCACAAACACACTTGCCAACAGTGAGAAGAGTGTGCTTTTAGAATATGTCAGCCACATCCTATGCTGAAGGGTCAGATGACATGACAGTTGTGTGACAGAACCAAGCTGTCAGTCATACAAGTAGCACAACCATTTTCTCAAGTGGGTTTTGACAGAGGATACAAGTAGGCCAACAATTCCTGGGGGGCAGGTATTTTTATATCATTCATGTATATTGTTCATGTAGGCCATTTTTCTAATTCATAAAGAAATATATTTGATAACATGACTGCCTCTACTTAGAGCATATTTTATTACTTATGAGGCCAACCTTCCACAATAAGACAGAGACCTTTTTCCCTCTCTTGATGATGTGAGAGATTTATGAGAACTTCTTATGCACAAAGAGGAGTAATGCAAAAATATCCTTTCTGTGATGTCTAATAGAGGTCATTGGGGAAAATATTGTGGTGATTTACATCCACATTTATCAGGAATGGCAATAAGAGAGTGTAACTAAGCACAGAATTTGGGCCTATCTTGACAGATAGCAAACATTCAAAAAGAGGGGTGTAGTTTAAATGAAGCCCTACAAGTGAGACTGACTGAGTCAGGGAAGTATAACTTCTGCAGGGAAGAGCTGCTCATCCTCTTGACTTTTGGGTGTCCTGCCAGCACTCACTGCACATTAAAGGGAAAGCCCAGCACTCTCCAGTGAGTGACTGCTCCAACCCTTTTACAACCAAGCATGATCCTTACAGCCTTGGACACAAGTGCATATGTGCATACAAAGAGACAGAGAATTCACCTGGAAGGGTTTTTAAAGGCCCCAAAGTTGAGGGAAACAGGCCACAGAATGTTTGGGTTCCTCACTAACTGTTTCTTGCTTCTCTCATTTAGTGATTCCTACCTTGAGGGTGTTGCTGTCAGCCAGGGTACATTTGTCATATAGACACATCTCCAGAAGTTGGTGCAGAACACAGTGGCTCATTTACTGAGTGGGATATCATACATAACCCCACTCTTCTGGGATCTGGAGTGGTCCCAGGTTGGAGTGAATCATGTCCTATGACTCAGACTCTGAATGACCTGGGACTCACCTGCCTCAAAGGAGCTGAGAACTACCTCTCCCTTCATGCTGTACTATTACAGCTGCAGTTGGCACCGGTGTTCAGACTGGATCCCTTGCCTTATGAAAGGCATGGGAGGAGGGGTGGAGAGAGGGGTTTGGCAGGATGACACCTGCAATAGCCCCTCAACTCTGGACCTTGGTCCCCCATCTCAGTCTGAGATGGTCCAAATTTGGGAACCTTTAAGGCACACTGCAAGAACTGTTTGTTCACTGTGGTTTCTGAAGGAAGTCAAGAGTATGTTCCAAAGACAATAGTAGAGAGGGGTGGAAAGGAGCTTTTCTGTTGCTGATTCACTGGCTGGCTAAGCTGAGTTAATTTGTTCCTGTTTTAATGTTAATTTTCAATGCTGCTGGGTATGTTATGCTGTTGGAAGATCAACTGTCAGGGTACCTACAGCGCTGGCACTCTTTACTGACCATTAGCTCTAACTAAATGCATCAGTTTAGTCTACTCTGAACTCTACCTTCCTAAAACTTGATCAAATTCATTCCCATGTAGCTGCAGTACAGTCACTGGAGTTATACTCAAGGTTGGTATCACTTGCTTCTTCAATACCCTGTCTGAAGAACATGGCTTTCCCCAGGCACTTCAGTCTCATCACACCCCCATTCCATTGGTAGTGCTTCATGCTCACCTGTGTGGCCAGAGCTCAACCTACACCTCCATTTCCACTTTCCTCTCTTCCTGCTGCACGTGCTACCCAGACTTACTTTTCACCACTCCCTTCATCTCACTGCTGACTTCAGCTCTTTTTCACATTGCCCCATATGGCCTCAACTAATATATGCCAAGACCCCTCCCTTCCTTCTTCCTGAAAAACAACCCCACCCAGTCCATGACCTATTAATCCAAGCTCTCTAGACAAACCATTCATATCAGGTGGTTTTCCCTGACCTAAATTTTGCCTGCTCTTCTCTTAGCCCTCCCTTTGTTTCATGGTATGTCAGTACCTGAAACTTCTGGTGGATTTTGTGTATCCAGGTAAAATGATGCATAAAAACTGGTTTGCCAGCAGAGCGTACCCAAATTATTATCAAGGTACTGCTGTCCTGTATGTGCGTGGCCACACTGCACAGGAATATTTCAAAATGGTGCACACAACCCTTCTGGTCTAGCACTCCACAATGGGTTGCTCCACCACCGTGCTGTATTCATTCTGGGATTGTTTGTACCGTGCATTGAGGGAGGCCTTCCATAAGGCAATGGAGGCTTGAGGTTAAATGGAATAATTCCCCTGATTCCTTTTGTGTCATGACATCATTACCCATCTTGTTTTCACACCATGAGGCAATGGAGAAAACACTGATGGATGCTGAGATACTCATGGAATGGGGTGAGCATACCTAAAGTTATGCAATGGCTTCAGAAATAGGGGAATAGTGACATGGTGGAAAAGGCTTAAGTCAGACACTTCTCCCATACCTCTTCTGGGAGCAGGTTCTTGTGGTGTGGTGTCACCTTGGAGTTTATCTAGCTGTCACTAACTGGTGAAACAGGATCAGGTGGAAGACATAAGAGCCACTGACAAACATGGGAAAAAAATAACGCTGTACTGGAAAAGGAGCTGTGTCAGTTTGACTCGACTTGCCCAACATCTGTATAGATCGTGTGCTTCAGCAGGGCATTTTGGTGCTTTTATCTAACAGCTGATTCAATCACCTATTAGATAAGAGTGCCAAAAAGCCCCACTGAAATGCGTGATCTATACAGAAGTTGCGTAAGCCAGGTCAAACTGACATGGCTTCTCTTCTGGGCACAAGGTGCACTTGGTACAGGGGCATGCCAAGCTGAAAGTAAAGCACCATTTTTTCCCCCCACATCTGTCAGCAGTTAAGATGACCAGCAAGATTGGTAGTACTTCAGGCTATCACATGCCACTTTTTTAGAGATCTATGTAGAGCTTTTCTCAGAGGTGCAGCACCAGGACACCTGCGTAAGTGCCCCTCTTAGTGTGCAGAAGTATTTGGCCATCTCTATCTGGAAACTCACTATACCTAGTTGCCACTAGTCAGTCGCTAATTGGTTTGGTGCTGGTATATGAGCCCTCAAAACTCTTGCAATGGAAGTGTGTGCTGCCATCAAGAAGTTACTGTCTCCACTGAGGATCATTAGAGAAAATGGTGCACAGGTGATTATTAATGGCTTCCCATAGTTTGAATTCCCTTACATAGAGAGGAAACCAGTGGAGGCCTATGTGCCTATTCTTACCCAGTCCCACACACCAGACCTGAGAATTCATACCTTTATGATGCTACAAAGCCTGTCCAATCAACCTGGTATTTATGGGGAGGGAGTCTGGAAAGATTTGTGGCTCCAGGATCTTTAGAAGCCCTGCATTGTTTCTGCAATGAATAATGGAGCTTTTGTAGTGATAGCATTGCCATTCCTCCAGTCATTCCAGAAGAACCAGCTTGCCCCATGCTTCCCTGGTATACTGATCTTTTTATAGGATACGTGGACAAGAGAAAGGAACTTTTTGATATACTCTTCAGAATGGCAATGAAATCACTGGAATGGGTATTTGGAAGACTGAAAGGTGGGAGGAGAAACCTGATATTGAGACTGGATATTGGTGAGGAGCATCTCTCATTTATGAGAACTGCTGGTGAGCTGTACAACCTTGGGGAGAACAAAGGAGGGAGCCTTGCACCTAGATAGGGGCAGGAGCCTGGCATGCTTGGTGAGTGTTTTAAGTAGCCCAGAAATGTTCCTTTATGCAATGCTGCAGCTACTACAAACACAGAATGAGAGATCTGGGTCCATGATCATTCAGGATACCTGCAATGGCCTCTGGTACAGTGGTAGCACTTGCATGGATCCAGTCAAGCTTCTGGGAGGAACAGCAGGTCATGGCACTTTTCTGTACAGACAGAGTAAGTTTCACATTTCTCAAGTCCAGCCAGAGCTTCTTTGGCTGTCCTCTGTTCCTGGAAATTGTTCTGGTTGTGCCCCTGAACACAGCACTTGTGGTGCTACCCACTGGTATTCTTATGTTAAGTTGCAGCCAGATAGCTGGGGAAAGTAAAGCTCCTCTCTCTAGAGCTTAATACAGTCCAGTCTTTCAGCAATGGACAGCACTAAAGCAAGGGACATTAGTGGTGAGTAACTAGTAGCATGGTACAGGTAGGGGAGCTTCCCAGGAGATGGAATCACAGAGGGCATCTGCTGACCATAAGCCAGCATTTAAACAGGGAAGTAATACCCTCTCAGGATGGCCCTGAAGCAGCAGCAGGCACACAAAGAAACAGATGGAAGACCCAGATAGTCCAAAAAGCCATGTGGGATGCTAGAGGGAGGGACAACACAATACTTAGTACAGGATAGGAATGTATCAATGCTTACTTTATTGGGAATAAATTCATCCCACATCTCAGTAGAGTTGCTTCGAAAGTGCATTAAAACACCAGATGATTCGCAACAAAAGGATTTCCCTGGATGGAAAGCCCTTTACCTTGTCACAATTCACATTAAACAGCAACACATTTAGAATAAGGCCTGGTGATTCACCCAGTTGTCATTCCAGGCCTTTTTATGCCACCCTCTGTGCCACCTCCTGTGTCCCACCAAGCTACTGACTTCTCCTTCACAATTTGCCTCACTCCTCTACAGCTTCCTTCTCTCCATTCCTGCTCCAGGCCTGTCTGATCATATATGCTGAAAACAAACAAGCAATGCTGTTCCTTTTTAAATGATGCTCTCCCTAAAGCAATTCTCTGTTGTGTGCCTTCCTTTCTCCCTCCCTCTCTCAGTCTGGTGAAGGATTTCTCTACATGGGAAAGCTATATCTGCATATGATAAAGGGTGAATTTTAATCAATATACTTATACTGGTATAACCACCCCCGCTCCATCTGGATAAAGCCTTAGACTAAGCTCCTGTGAGTAGCAACTCTCTTGTGTTCGAGGCACAGCTTAGCCATGGTGCCACAGAAGTAACGGTAAAAATACTTGTCTGTAGCTTTTAGAATGCTTTAAGGCAACGATCAAATGACACAGAAGACACACTTAGGAAGAGTGCGGATATACTGGCCAGAATTCAAAACAGAGTCACAAAAATGACCCGTGGATTGGAAAACACGCTGTGCGATGTCAGGGTTAAAGAGTTTCATCTATGCAGAGAGGTGACTCAAGCCCTGACTTACACAGGTGGTTATAAATGGAGAAGAGACGTGGAAGTGGGCGGCTTTCCCATAGACCAGCGAAGACAGGAGATCCAGTGGTTGGAAGTTGAAGTTAGACAAACTCAACTGGAAGTAAGATGGGTTTCCTGTCAATAAGCATAATTAACCATTCAGCTTACTACAGGAGGCAGTGCTCACACTGGTGGGAGTCTTTAGGATAAGTTATTTCTTTTTAAAAGACTTCAGAAAAATTTAACAGTCTATGTATGCAGAAGGTAAGGGTAGCTGGTCATGGTGGTCCTCTGTGGCCTTAAATCTAGTGACTCTATAAAGAGAAGGGCTAGGGCTATTGGTACAGGGATTAAATGTTAGTTTCATGTTTATGGAAGTTCCAGAAACAGTCCATTAATGTGCAGCTGCAGGACTATTACACTGTCCTAGTTATCTTACTTACCAGCCATAGAAAGATGCTGGTTGTTTGCTAACAGACTTTATGTTGTTATGTTTACGCTTCAAGGCTTGCAGGTTGTGATAGTCACCACAGTAATTTGGGGGTCTAACTGAATTTGAACAAACTGCCTCTGCATCAGCCTTTCACTTCCAAACAAACATACTACTCTGGCTGTCATCACTTATGGGGAGAATTTTCCCCTTAAATCCCTTCCTAGTCACTTTTGGTTTGGGGCTGACAGTGCCCAGACACAGCCGAATTTGGCCTTCTGACCACATCATTACAGTCCTACACCCTGCTTGGGGCCAAGCTTTCAGTATTTGGGGCAAATGGAGAAAGCAGTGAGGTCAGCTGCATAAAGCTCACTCCTAGAGAGAAGTCAAACCTATAGGTCTGTCTGTCTCACACTCCCACATATCCATGTCCTTTATATGTAAGAGGAATTATATTTGACCTGTTAGACATAAAAAGTAGTACCCACGCCAAGGGAAATGTGGAATGTGCATTTTTCTGATACATTTACAATGAGGGCAATAAATAGTTAACATTTCTCTAATGCATGCTCCAGTAATAAATACCCGAGTAACAAAGTATAGCCCAATGGAAAGGGGGTGTAATCATAAGTAATACACTTTGATTAGAACACAGCAACAGTGGTACTAGATTGCCGTGTAAGCAGATGCTGAGAGAAAGTTTCTTTCAGCTCTACAGGTAGATTATTGGCAAGCTTCCAGAAATTCCCGTTGTATAGTTGTGTGCATAACTTATTGAGACAGTAACGGAACTAAAGGAAAAGTAACCTGGACAACTACAAAAGAGAGGCAACAGCCAGTGTTACTGGAGAACTGTACCAGAAGAACATTCAAAAGAAATCTAGCTTCATTCTCATTATAGTCTTCACTCCGAAACGTTAAAAATGCCCCTACACCATGCATTCCAGGCTGGGTGTCACTTAAAAGATTACCAAATGGATAATGGCAGCTGAATCCAGCTAACCCACATTTGACAGAACAGGGCTTTCAGTTCAAATGCTGACAGCGCATTTGCTGTTCTGACTCTTGTCATTTGATACATGGTCTTCGCTCTCTCCCTGCATGCTTTCACAGCAAAATCCTGCTACTGTCATATTCTTACCTATATGCATATCTATTCGATCCATTCATTCCTATTGAAGCTACTGCCATATTATCATATGCCCCATGCATAAATTAAGAAATATGAAATGCATCATAAAGAGGATCAGTTTCCATCACTCAGTAAAAGCTCCATTCCAGGAGGAAGAAATCTCAGGGGCTCTCCCAGAAAGGTTGTTGCTGAGGTGTTGTTTCTGGAAGATCACCTGGTCTGTAAGCGCACATGCTTTGGGACGGGGCTTGGCTTCTGTTCTCCGGCTACATTTTACTGTCTGATGACTAGTGCCTTACCCAGTCCTGGGGCTGGTCAGGGCCAGTTTCCAGATTAAGACAGCCCTCATCATCCTGCTACAATTACCCCTAGGGAATATGTGATGGCTACTACTAACCAACCAGACTAAAGTACTGGCCCCTTTCACCAGTGAGAAGCTTGCAGGTTCCTGCAGTAGCAATAACTCCAGAGGAAAGGCAAACAATCTGGCTACAAGTCCCCACTCTATCTGGCTTACAGAGGGTGATCATATTCCCTTGCACATCCCAATGAAGGAGTAAATTAGAGTTGCTTTTGGCCAATTTAACATGTATTGGTGGGAAATGTAACACGATCTCCACACTTTGCAGAAAATAATCCACTAGTCACTTCTCTAACCTGCACTCACTCAGAGTGGGGAGGAGAGTAAAGCTTTAACCATGAGTTAACAGCTTTTGGGGGCTGCTGATAATGCGTAGCGCACAGCACCTCTCTGGATGCACAGGGCTCAAAACAGTTCCATTCCATTTGCTTTCTCCCCTGGCTGATATGCCCAGCAGCACTAAGAGGAGATAATGTACCGCAAGGGCTGCTTAACAGGATAAATGAGCACTGTGGAAGGCAGCTCTTCCCCTGGCATCACTGGGCAGAGAATGCATTTATGTCCTCTTCTTTTGCATGGCTTTTGCCATGGAGAGTCATTTGTATTAGCACACAAGGCGGCTGTCAGCTACTCTTCTTGTGTGGCAGTAGTGTCTTTCACTCACTTGGGGGGAGGGAAGGGGGAAATGGGAATACCAAAATAGGGCTAGGATCAGCAGAGATAAGGCATGCTCTGGTACACAAAAGAACCACCTATACCTATGTTCTCTGTTAAAAAAATGCCCAACCACTGAAGAGCAAATGCATCTCTGGTGCAACCCCACTGCCATCCCTGGAGATCCAGCAAGGGATAAATCTGCCTCCTCTCCCTCCCCAAATGTGCCACTTGGAAGGCTATGGTAGGATGCTAGCAGTGCTGCCTGCAGAAAGGTCTAACACTGTGGTCTCTATGTGGGATTTTACTCAACACTGTTCACTAAGCAGAGTGTGTTACCATGGCAGCAAGCAAATCACATGATGCTCATGCTGTACAGTCTGAAATGTAGGGAAACTTAAAAGACCGTGCAGCAGTGCGCTATGCACAATATGCTGAAACTCTGCAGAGCCATTTGCCAACTGGTACAGGCCAAGATATTTCTGGCGTTTAGTAGCATTCATTAGTTGAGACTAATTGTTCATGACAGATTCTTGTCTCCTTTTTATCTTCTTTAAAAAAAGCTGGTCAGTGCCCAAGCCCTTCCTTACAGCCTATGAGCAAGCTGCAGCAGCTTAAAGCCCCCATCAACTTAGTGTCAGGAAACGTAACATTTTTATGCATCCCTTGAATGATCTGTTAATAGAGGCAGATGCAAGAAACGGGATTTTGTTGCAATGGCACATGTAATTTGCTGATCCTTCACAGGATCGCATGCTGCCGTGACAAGTGGAGGGTGCCAGGGCTGTGGGGGAAGGGAAAGCTGCTGTGGATCTCTTCTGTTCGCTAAAAAAAGCACTGAACTACAGCAGTCTCTCAAGACATTACTTCAGAGGTGGATGAGCAGGCAAGATGCCGTTAAACTGGAACTAACATTTTTCCAGACAACACCAACAGACATGACTTGAGTGTTTTATGTTAGCATAGGCCGCGGAATGGGGTGGGCCACCCAGGCGATGGCCCAACCAAGTTTTAGCACATTCATTTAGCTAGCTGTGCAGTTAAAAAACTAGCTATACAGTTTTAACCAGAATGACAATTACACCTTTGTGGTTTATACAAATTAATGTGCTAAAAGTTGGTCAGGCCATGGCCCAGTGGCCCACCCCAGTCCACGACCTATGATTAGGAATTCCTGGTTTGAGGCCTGAAGCAGCAGACAGACCACCGCCTGCCCGTTCTCCTGCTACTGGGGATAAAACAGTCATGACTTACCACGCTATTCTGGTGGTAGATACTTCTCACTGAAGCTGGATGAAAACCTGTGAAATTCACAATGTCAGCAAGGTTTTTCATTATAGTGTCACAGTTATATTTGCAAACATGGTATTTTGGGGAAAGTTATATCCCATTTTTTTCAGTCAGATGTGCCCAAAACTTATGAAAGAAAGGTGGTCTAGCAAGTGGGGGGGGGGCAGGGGGTAGCTTAGCAATTATAGGGGATTCTCTCCACTCCTCCCAAGGAACATCTCCTTCAGGAACTGCTTTTTTTTGGATGCTCTTGTACAAAACACACTGTGCCTCTATCTACTGCAAAGGTATTTTACTGTAATCCAATCTATGTGAGATTAAAACAACTGGCATCTGCATTTCTTCTTTCATCTAATTATCACAGAGTGTTGACTTTATATGCTATTGTAACACCCACACGCACACGTGAGAGTTGTATATTGGGGGGGAGGTTGTGTATGTTTTTTATGTGGACAAAATGACCCCTGTGTTTTGACCATGTGCTTATTAGCATATGGCAAGCTGGGACCTGTTTCTGGGGAAAATGTATAAAGGAGGGCATTTTTGTTTATGTGGGACACCCTAGTAATTCATTTAGTGTTTGCCAGGTGATCTGGATGGGAGCTTGAGCCAAGGAAAAATATACTTAGTACCTCAAAATTGAATCCAGCCCTTGCTGCGGTGCCCGGCAGAAGGGTTACACTATGCATGTGTATACATTACATAATATAAATTCTGAGATCACTTCTGAGCCATCATGCTGCCACCTTTGCAAGGAAGGCAGCAGCCTTTAAAGAGATCACAAATTGATATTACACAGTAGTTCAGGAGAAGATGTGTAGAAAAATGATCTATTCAGTTTAAACATAGAGAGAATGTTTAGTACTAAATACAATCACCAGAACAAACTTTGGCTAGGATGTGACAGCTAACACATGTACTTCTGTGAAAAGTGCCAGGATGTTTTCACTCTTTGGGAACCTGCCTATAGATTAATAGGCATTAAACCACTAGTTATACAAAGCAGTACCATAATAAAGGGATATAATCATTTTCTAAAGCCTAACAGTATTTAACAGAGCAGGATACTGTTCCTCTATGGCTTTATAGATTACCCCATAGGCTATGTGGGAAGGATGGCATGCTTCATTAGATCTATGGGATTGTTCAACAGCCAGGGAGGGGATATCATTTCTGTCAGATTCCATGAACGTTGCAGGGCACAGGTCAAGGACAAAGGTGATGCTACACTTATGGCAGAGTGCATAGCACTTCATCATTCATGTGCAAGGCTGTTCCTGGGGAGGGGGAGAGGGAGGGGTGGAGGAAATGTTTGAGAAAGTAGAGAGGCTGTGGTGAGCCATGTTGTTTGGAGTTGGGAAATATTTCCCCCTCATTCTCCGCATCTGTGGGTGTTGCTATGGCTTGACATTCTGTGTTGCTTTTACACAGGATTATATAACATTCACAGTGTTTAGATATGCCTAGGGAATACCTTTAAAGTAATCCATGTCTATGGCTAGCAGACAGTGTATCGTACACAGCACTAGTGGTAACTATTATAAATTTTTCCTTGAGCTACAGTGATGGAGGACTTTGTTCCTAAGTTCTTTTCCCAAAGCTGCAAGGAAAGTATTATTATTATTTGCAAAACAACAGCACGTAGAAGCTTCAATTATGGATCTAGGCCTGTGATGGTATTTACATACCCTGCTGGGCACCAGCCAATAAAGGGGTTAAGAGACAGTGTTAGTAACAGTCGCATAGAAGAAGCTGCAGCCCAGTCAGATGCAGTAACTGTTAGGGAGCCTGAGGACTGCCCAGAGAGCAAGATCACAAGCTTTTCCAGAGTTGAAGAGAGATTATGAGTGCTAGCAAGGTCAGGCCTTCCCCCTGTTTCCCACAGAAGCTGTAGGGAAGACCAGACTTTCTGGGGGAGATGAGATATTCAGTTTTCATACCCAGAAAAGTATGATATAGGGCTAGATACAACAAAGGACTAGGATGCCTAAAGGCTAGTGGAATTCAGAACATGCCATGAGCTGTCATAGCTCCTTGAACAGTGCCTAGCGAAGACTGATATGCCTCAAGATGGGGTCCCGAACAGCCAGCACGCTGAACTGTGTGGTGCCTAAAGTGAATGCAGCCAGGTATGCAGTTGCCTAGAGCTACTCCATGGGTAGGCTTGGCAGTATTGTTTTTTTCTGGTAAACAGCGATAAATGTTGATTTCACCTCACATGCAGACTAGCCAAAAAACAATACTTCTATTGTTATTAATCAAAATTTATAGGAAAGGGACACAAGAAAAATGATGGCTGCTGGAGGTGTGTGACGACAGGGGGAGCAGTCCTACAGAGCTGTGCTGACTGCAGTTGGGACTGCAACTCCCAGAAACCCCAAGGAACTGGGAGCAAAGGAAGAGGGAGTGACGAAGTGGACGCGGGAGTTACAGGCAAGTGGAGCTGGACTGGTGACAGCTCTGCCACTTAGCTGTTGCAATCCTCCAATATTACATTTGTCGTAGTGGGTGGTTAAACTGCATGACCCTGAAAAAAAAAAATCAATAAAAATTTAAATAAATGCTTAAAAATAAATATTGATATTATCCAGCAAAATTATAAAAATAGAATTCTGACAAGCCTATCTATGGATAATGCTGCAACTAGGACACCCCCTCAGCATGGGATCCAAGTCCCTCAATACCAGTGCTCATGCCTTTCTTTCACAGTACCCAACATGGCTCACTCTTTTCTTAAAGAATGCCTAGTGGTACCTCAGCTGAATATAGCAGCCGGCGATTGAAAACTCTCCCAAAGAATGGGGAACCCAGGGTCAATTCTCTCCTGAACTTGAGGAAGTTCAAACCCACACCTCCCCTCTCCCAGGAGCATGTCCTGACCACTGGGTATAAGCTATTCTGAGTTGGAGGGACATTTGCCAGCTCTCCTGCTGAAGCTGTGCCATAATGCAGGAGTGAATTCAAGATTCTGTGGAAAAGAAACAAAACGCAAGAGGAAACTGAAATCTATAGCCTAGGGGTTGGGACATCCACCTGTGGGGAGGAGACCCTTCTTTCTGGACTATGGTGTTTTATCTAACGACTGCTTAATATAAAATACACATGGTTCTGGGAGCAGGTTCTTCCCCCTCCCAGCTGAGGGCCCTTAACCTAACCACTAGGCTACAGATGAACTGGATAGTGGATTGGGAGAGGGGAACACCATGCACACAACCTCACAGTGTCTGGAACCTCTTCCGAAAAAAGATGCCTCCCTAAACAGCTCACAGTCTGAGTGAAGCACTTCAGCAGAGACTGTAGTGTTGCATGCAGTATGGATGCAGCTATGGATGCGTTACTGGAAACCTTTCCCATCTAAAACCCTTTTCTAAAGCCATATAATACTGAGTCAGAGTATTTAGTATGTTCTGTACCGCAGTCATATTTTCATGAATTGCATTGGTATTCTTCATGGTCAAATTGTTCGGCAGAAAATAATTTAGACTTATGTGCTGTATTCCCTTGTTTCTGAAGTTATGTGGAATTTATATTGCTAAATTAACTAAATCATTCTAAAAGAAGCATGCACTATAATTAAGGAGGAGAGACGATGTATAAAATCCTGCCACTTCTAGTCAATAGTTCTTGAAGCCCTTCACCAGAGCAAAACTATTGAAAAACTGGAGAAATTCCACCAGTAAGGAGGAATCACCACTGTGGTGATGCAAGCACTCAGTACTTCTGCAGTTTCAGTCCCTTAAGTAGATGCCAGTAAACAAAAATAAAAAAGCTTTCAGTGAAATAAAATTACCAGGTACTTTTGAAGCAAAGAAACCTTTCTGAGCCTCCGTAGCAACAGCGCAAATCTCCAGCTGGCTGATTGACATCTCGTCTTGGATGTCCTGCTGCCACATCAGACTAACCTGTCAGCACTGAATTTACGTTTTCTTCTCTCCCCCTCCTTTCTCCACCCTCCTCCCTGTACCACAGACCTGCTGCCTAGATGCCACACTTGACATCCCTTCTCTCCTTCTCCCCTTCTGAGCAACGCTGCTGGCTCTCATAAGCTCTGTTTCATTTAAAAAATCTGCCCAATCTTTCTTTCCCAGTGTAAAAATATTGGCTCCAACCTTTTAATTGCTGCCTGTACTACTGCAGCCACCTCCTCTTTGATCTTTCAGTGCCCACATCCAGTGCATCCAAACTTCTGCCCAAACAATCATCTGTCTCTCCTGATGCTTTGATGGTGGCAGACCCTTCATGGGCTGCACCATCAGCCCCCGAGAGCCTCTCAAATCCAAGTCAGACTCCTTGTCCTTGCCATTAAGCTTCTGCCTAGGTTCTCCCCTACCTCAGCATGTCTTTTGTCCTGGTTCCAGGTTGGTCTCTGTGCCTGCTACCATTTTGCCAGCCTCTTTAGACTTGGAACTTCTTTTTGACCAAGTCCACCCCATTTCTGTCCTCAGCTAAAACAAAAATGGCTCCTTTAAAATGGTTTTATTGAGGAGAATTGTAATCTCCACCTTGAAAGCAGAACAAAAATGCTCGTCTTAAGTGATTACAATGATTGTCTTCTCTTTTCTGCCAGCTAGTGCCCTCCCCTGTGGGGGTGTCTCCAAATGCTGTTCTCATCTTATCTCAGGATTTGGATCTCGCCCTCAGAGCAGGACATACGCAGAGTCACTGAAGCTACCTGCACACACAAACCCTATAACATTGTCAGGACTCCACATAACGTGCTCTTTAAGGTAGGGACCCAGGCCTAGCTCCTGAGGGCAGCAGCAAAGGAGATGCCACCACAGGGCCCTAGAAAAAATGTGGCTTTGGGCTATTCAGATTGTGAGTGCTGTGGAAGTCAAAAATGGTAGCTGGTTTGTAGCCGTCACCCCACAGCTCTCTCTAGGAGCATTCTTCAGCTCCGATTCTCTGTAGGACTATGAGGCTAGGAACAGACATTGCATTTGTCTTAGGACAAGTTGAGCCTTTGTCACAGAACAGAACTGTCCCAGGATTGCCACGTATACACATCCCCCTTACAATCAGGGTTTAGTGAGCAGCTGAATATGCTGCCACTTTTCTGCTACTCATTCAGTGACACAATCCCAGGACAACTGTTCAGATACACTTTGCAATGTCCTGAGGCAAACTGTTAGCACTTCCTATCCCATCAACCTGTTTAGTATTTGTCCTGAGACAACAGACTTGGACATCTGAGCAATTGCACTTTGTCCAGGTATTAAATGGCTTCTCTCAGGACAAATGTAACACCTGTTTGGAGCCAGACTGACTATTGCTGATTACCTCCATGACCTGCTGCCCTCCATTGCTAGCGCCGCACTTCCTTCAGCCCTGCTCCTTCAGAGGGAGAGTTTCTTTCCAGCCTTTCTTCCCATTCAGTGATGCTGAAACAGAACTAGGGCTGTGTGAAACACCATCATTTCATTTCAACATCTGTTTTGCCATTTCAAAGGGACAGTGTTTCATTTTGTCATTTTGTTTTGAAGCACTGTCCCATTTCATCAAAACTGTTTTGCTGTTTTGACGTTTCGCCCATAGCCTATAATGGGGAATCATGAAACTTCTTAAAATATTGTCATTTGTTGCTTGATTTGGATGCAAATTGCTGGGATGGTGGTCCCTTCTGAGGGCATGAAGCCTGTCAAGTTTCAAGGAGGTAGGTACAGAGGTTTCTCAGAAACTGCACCTCAGAGTCTTCAAAGCAAAATTTGCCAGGAACAGCAGCCTCCTGTCATCCAACGCACAGATCTGGGGGCTCGCACCCCTGGGAGGGCTGCGGGGCTGTGCCTCCCAGGACTGCAGGCCCTCAGATCTGCACCAGATGACAGGAGGCTGCCACTGCCTCCTGGGACCGGCGCTGGGCACAGCGCACGCCCAAAGCCAGGCTCCATGGAGCTCAGCCCAGCAGTGAGAGGCAGAGCACAGCCCTGGCCCTGCCCGCCTCCTGCTGCCAGGCTGTGTTCTGATCGGCTCCGCCAGCCCCATGGAGTTCAGCCCAGTGGTGGAAGGTGGACAGAGCCGATGCTGTGCTCCATGGGGCTGGCAGAGCTGATCAGAGCACAGCCCAGTGGCAGGAGGTGGGCAGAGCTGGTGCTGCCCTCCAGTCGGCTCTGCCAGCCTCACGGAGAGCAGCCCAGTGGCGGGGGGGGGGGGGGGGCAGGGG
>NW_017728992.1:162109645-162121869 GCF_001723915.1 Gavialis gangeticus | reverse complement strand
GGAGGAGGGGAGAGCCAGGGCTGCACTCCCCACTGGGCTGAGCTACCTGGGGCTGTGGAGCCGCTTGGAGCACAGCCCTGGCTCTCCCCTGCCTCCCACCACGGGGCTGCTTCAAAACTCTAAACGTTTCAAAGCTCTCAAAATGTTTCAAGTGGCCTCATTTCATTTCAAAACTGTTTCTGTTTCAATTTTGCTGTTTCGAGCTTGAAACACATAGAAACAGCTTCGAAATGAAACACTTGGTGAAATTTCGTGCAGCCCTAAACAGAACGTTGGACCAGAACCAGCCCAGCTTCTTATTTTTTCTTGTTGTGTAAAGCATATTAATTTCAGTGGTGTTATACCAAAGTATAAAGTTCCTGCTTCTTGGCCTGTTGGCAAAGAACAAATATGGATAGTGCCAGGTTAAAAGCTGATATTTCCCACTTGCTGAGGGGTGGACCCAGTGTTCTAACAGGTCCTTTTTATTTCTTTATTTTCTGACTTGGAGTAACATAGCAGGTATCTTTGTGACCAGGCAAAAATATGTAAAGTGAAGAAAAACAGCAGGGAAGACACTTAATAAAGAGTATGTCTGGTGAAACACAGAAATGACAGAACTGAGAATTCAAATGCAAAGAGGCTGAACTGTGATAGAAAAGATGAAACAGGCCAAATTCACTGAGCTATGCAAAACCAAGGAAGGAAAAATAACCCGAAAGCAAACTGCAGTGCCATACGGAGTCTTGGGATACTCCCCAAAGAAAGGAGAATGAACACAGGTTAAGGTGGAGAGCTATGCTTGATCAGAGATATTGAAGGACTACTATAGAGACAACAACATCCCTTTCACTCTCCGTGAATTGAGCCAAATTTTGCTTTTATAGAATCATGGCAAACAGGATTGGAAGGGACCTAAAGAATTCATATAGCCCACCCCCTCCCCCAGGGCAGGAACTACTACACCAAAACCTAAAATACCATCTAACTTCCTTTGCCACACCAACATAAATTCCAATTCTGAGTGCAGAATTAGGCCCACATTGCCTCTGAATCAATAATTTCCTCATGTTGTCTTTATCTCATTATTAAAGCTACTTTATAAAGGGTAAACTACAGGCCTGATTCACAACTGCAGCTTTACTGAAGTTCCTCTATAGACTTCAGCAGAGTTTAATCAGTAGGTTACTTTACTATATCCAGCCCAGTGTTTCATTCCACAGAGGAAACTACATAAAACTGGAAATTGTTGCTCTTTGTTATATTTCATAAGTGAGCACCATTGTATTATAACATGCTTGTATGAATTACTCTGAGCTACCATGTTGTAGCCTTGCCATGACCCTTTAATTCCATCTCTGTTTAATTACTTTTTATCTCAGTATTGTATCTGCCCTGGAATCTTAATTTCCCTCCTCTCCTCTTTTCAATCCTTTGATTCCCCCCGCACCCCAGTTATCATTTTTGAGCTACAGTCTCACTCGTCTGAAAGTGACTTAACAGCTCTCTAAGGATCCAAAACGGCCTAAGGAGAGAGGCAGAGAAGCATGAGCGGTCTATGACAAATAAAGTACTAAATAATATTAGTTGTTGGCCCTCATCCAGCTCCCGCTGTGGGCAATGAGATTTTTGCCACTGACTGGAATGGGAGCAGGCCTAAGCCTTTATTCAGAGCTAGAAAATCTCTGAATAAATCTGGCTGTAATCCATTTAAAGTGATAGGGCAGTAGTGATGAGGGGCTAATCCTTTGCTCAAGTCGGCAGCCTGCTCACTGAGAGATGTGGGTGGATTCGATGGAAGAGGAGGAATTCTCCTTCAGCAAGCTATGGCAGGGCTGCTCCATAGCCATTACTGCAGCTGTCAGCCTGCAACATTCCTTGTGCCCCAAGATTAACCTTCCCAGAAGGAAGAGGATTCTTTTAGCAGCAGCTTCTCCAGCCCTCCCCCTGCCTGGCCTCCTACACATGAGGTCACAGATGACTTTAGTCTAACACAAGTCAGTTCTTCTCGTCTAACTCCATCAACTTGGTGCAGTTGCACTGTGGATGAATTTGACCCATATACAGTTTCTTATTCCATCCGTTTTCCAAAATAAAGCTACAAGCAAGGTCTGGTGGTGATTGAAATCTGGAAAAATAAATGGTCAAGTGCGGACATGGACTGAATGAAACATGGCTACAGCCACTGAAAGGAAGGGACAAGGGAGGTTAACTTCCCAGGCACAGGCAATGGTAGCATCAAGGAAAGAAAGACATCCACGCATGTGGGTTGTATTTTGGCCCTTTGCAGGGGCTGTCCATCCTGCTCTCTAGTCCACTCTAGTGGGAGTTGATGACCAGGACTCCATAATCACTCAATTGCAAAATGTACGGCACTGTTCACATGAAACCTTATGCTTCATATGACAGTCCAAATATGTTTGGACTATCATAGCAGGATTATGGGATGGAGAACAGTGTGGGAAGGTCAATTTATTACTGAACTATTATTTATTTAGGCAGCCATGAAAGAGGAATATAATGAAGAGAAGGGCTTGGATACATGGATCAAAGGGACCCCAGATGTTTGTGTATGAGATGAGAGCTTGCTTAATCTGACCCCCTCTCGCATATGAGGATTCTAGCAGCGCATACAATCCACTGACTGCATCAGGGTGGATCCTGATTGCTGGTGCAGTCTGTACCTGTTTTATTCTTGTCTGCAGTCGGTCATTTACTCAACATCATTTCTCAGGCTGCTCAGTGAAGATATTCAAGTGTAACTCTGTGATCTTAGAAAATTACAAGTGTGTGTATATGCACAGCCTTCCTGTCTCAGTGCTCAGTATCACTGCTGGCAGAGATTCAGCAAGGGACAGAGGTCTATTTTTCATGAGCTGCTTTAATATTGACAGCATTTCACATACCCTGTACTGCAAGTACATTTATTTGTGGATACAATCCCCCTCTTAAAAGGTACTAATGAGATTCCTGTGTATAGCTGCAGTATCTTTTGTGGCAGATGGTGTTGGGTTAGATTCAGACTGCTCTTGTTTTGCTGCTGAGTATCTAAAATGTGCTAACTCATCTACTGCTTGATTATGTTTATTGCGGGGACACAGTCAAGGCCCCTTTAAAAATAAACAGCTTCAAACATTTATTGTTCTTTGTAGCTTTGTATAAAACTCAGACTTGCAACTTCTTAGAAGCTGGAAAACAGTTTCTCCTCAACTACTCCTTGACCAATGATGCACTTGGGGAAACATTGATTTTTTTTCTGCTTAAATTAAATGCTCCTTTGTTACTGTTTGCAATTTCTATGTTTTGAAATCAATATCATGGACAAGGCTATCAATGATGTCAACATGGCTGCAGGACTAAGGATGTCTGGTAGGTACTCCCTCTGTTGGCAGCAATGCAGAGAAAAAAAATGTGTAGGAAAAACAACATTGTAGGCCCTAGTATAACTTGGGTTCATTTAATTTTATAAAAAAAAGAAACCCCTCTGTAGCAGCCTAAGTACTAGTGCTGAGCAAAATAAACTTGCAATAGAACGTTGCTTTGATCCTCTGAAAAGGATCATGGAGTGGGATCCAAAGCAGGCCATGTTTTCTGGGGTTATCAGTGTTGTTGCAGGAACTGCAGTGCTAGCAACGTTGCAGCTGGAAGATCCCAACACTAATCTTGTCTTAAAGAATAACCATAGGTTCGGTTCAGCAGCAAAGATTTGGCCAGGTTTACTGTCTATAGGCACAGCCGTAACGTTTTGGCCTAACAAGTACATCAGACCAGGAGCTAAGGCATTTGCACCCATGATTAGGTATTCAGCACACCACCATGCAGGCTCTCCTAGGCCACTACAAAGTTTCCCTGCTTCCCATTTCTTCTCCTATTCAACGATCAAAACAAATCACATATTGCATTCCACCTGTATCTTGAACTTCTCAAACCGTCCTACACCATGGGCTTGTTTCACATTCTGACCTGTGTGTTCCCATTCCAGCCTTGTCTTGGTACTAGACTATTCTACCTTATACCGTCATCTCCCATTCCTATCTCTTGGCAGGAGTGCACATCTAGCCCACACACCAAGTTTTGTTTATGTGATAAGTTCATACACCAATTAGGTTTGCTGGTGAGGCTTACTCTAGCCAGTGCTTTAGCAAAGCCTTTATGTGAACAGCATATAGGCTAAGTACAGACAGTCACAAAGCTCAATGCTGAATTGATTTAGTCTTTGCAGGTTAGTCTAAGCTGCGTAGATTAAATTGAAATAGAAGTGAACAAACATTTACCTTTGATTCAGGAAATGGAGCCACATTTCTGCAGTAGCTGTGGCCAAAAGCTGGGGGGGAGAGGCACTACGGCACAACTCTCTGGCACATAGCCAGATGGGCTATGTGTTTGCTTCCTCTTCCTGCTACCCCTGAGGTCTCTGGGATTTGTAGTCCAAAAATCACAACAGCAGGACTCTGCAGGTTTATTACTTTCTCCTTCCATGTGCCTCTGGGATTTGTAGTCCACAGCTGCAGCCAACAGTAAGTTTGAGCAGGGGAAGGGGTATTTAACCCTCCCTCTCTCACCTCAGACCCCAGCTAGGGTTTGAATGGGAGGGATCATTCCCCCCACCACAGACTGGGCTGCATCCCCAGCTGGACTTGCTCACTGCCCCCCCTCCCCCCGACCTCCTTGTCAGCCACCCATCACTGTTCCAACTAGGGAACAGAGGGGTGGAGCCAGCCCTGCTGTCTGGTGTAGAAAGCCCAGCTTAGCCCAGCCTGGAGCTACAAAATGTGCTTGGATGCTGGAGAACTCTGATTTAACTTGAACCAGGAAGGGGTCTGCAACAGAAGTTTCATAAATTGGTTTGACTCAAATCTGTTAAGTCTGATACTACATTCAGTGAGGTTTACTTTAAATCAGTTTCAGCCATTTTGAAACTGGTTTATGGGCACTGAGCTTCTGTTCTGTTAGAAATTTAAACCAGTTTCTGATCACTTAAACCAGTTTTTGTCTAACTTCTGTCCTTAGCCATAATAATCAATGCCCCAGTGAAGCCTACAGGCCGGTCTGTAGGTTGGCGCAGCAGTGTGCTCCTCAGTTGGCTCCCTGTCCTCAGGTCCTGGCCTCCACATCAGAAAGTGGTAACTATCAGGGGAATCAACACAGTGCATGGTTCAAATTCTGAAGTCACCCAGTTATGAGAGTATTCATTTCAGAGTGACTGAAAATTGCCTGTGGTTTCTGGTGGCAAGATACAGGAACTCCATTGTTAAAAGCACATACTGGGAGTAATGCTTACACTCTAACCAAGTTAAGGAGCAAAGTTAACATGCAGTGAATGACCATCTCTGCCCTAAATAGTTTCCAGTAGCATGAACTTTGCAAGAGCATCAGGTCCCACTAAGACAGATTCCTTTCCTATACTAGAAAAGATCTGTGCCTCACTTCAGGTACAAACAGATGAGAATGAAACATGAGTGAAGGGAAAATTAAATGGAGGTTCCAGATAGCTTCTACAGTTTAGAGCATGGGGTCCTAAACTGCTGGACAGTGTTTAGTTAGGATGAGATCCTCTCCCCGTGAAGCCAGTAGCATTCATTTATTAATTTTTTCAGTCAACTCCTATTTATTGAAATGATGCAGGAAATAGTACCTCATGTACTTTGCCAGATCTACATACTGCATAGGAGAAATCTCAGTGGAGTATCTGTCCATGGGAGCTTTGGTTTGTGATTGATAGTACTATGCCATTTCTTACCTTCTCTGCAAGGTGGCTTCCTTCCTATGAAGAAGGCAAGCAAAACTGAGTATAGATATGTGACTTTCTCTTCTATATTTTCACAAGCGCATCCAAAAAAGATTTCTTCAGCCTTTATGAAACCTTCTGCTTAACCTCAAGACAAATTTGCTCCATCTGTGCCTTTTATGACACTCCCACCTGAACAGAACCTTTCAAAATGTACGTCACGAAATATGTGCTAAAGAAACAACCCGATTTAAAACCAGGCTCTGTTTCATTAATTGTTAATAAAGTCTGTGACAATAATGCTTTTGGCCCTGTATGCTAGAAGCTGCAGAGTCAGAAATACTGAATCTCACAATAACTACTCCATTTTCAAAAGAGCCAACCCCTTTAATTGCGCAGCTTCCAGAGCAGCTTCGAAATTCACATCTAAGATTGCTGTTTGTCTCCATTCTAAATGCTAGATTGCAACCTAGCTTCCCAGAAGGATTCAAGGAGGGTGGAAGGCATTATTCACATCACAAGCTCTTTGTTTGAATGAGTGTGTAATTGCTCAGAGTAAAAGGATAACTATGAACATAACCTACACAACCTATTCTGCTGAACTGCTCATGGCATAGCTTGTGTCAGGAGACACCATGCTATTCCCAATGTGATTACCTATGCACTCAACAGTATATGCTTGTTTGCTCTCCCCTACTGAGGAGAGAACAGCCTGGTTGACAGCTTTATCGTATGCTGGAATCCTTATTTTCTTCTGGGTGATGCTATCATTGACTTGAACAAGGGATTAATCAATCTCTCAAGCATCATTGAGCAGTGTGATCACAAAGCTACCATATTCAGTTATTGATTAATTCATGTTTGCACTGCAGTGACACTAAGGCTCCAGTCAGAATCTGGGCCCCATTGAGGTAAGGCACTGTCCAGACACGTAGGAAGACCCAGTCATTGCCCAAAGAAGGTTACAATCCAACAACAGATAAGGGAGTTACACTATAAGCCCCATTTATTCAAGGATTCTCTCTGGCTGATGAGAACAAGCTGCAGACTGACAGCCACCTCACAAGATGCAAATTGGTCCTCCTGTGAAGGAGCTGTTTCTGCTGGAAGCACTTTTCTTTCACATACAGCTGTTGCACTTCATGTTGCTTAGAGGGTCAGAGAGGAAAAGAGCGCACTGTGCTTTTTATTTTGCACTCATTTTTAATTTTGAAAGCAAGTTGAGAATTGTCTTGCAAGCCCTTGACTCTGAAGCCAACTTTATCCAAACAATATGCTAGTACAGTATGAAGGACATGGGTATAGATGTAGAGCGAGTCAAATAGCTCACAAATGTTTTATGGGTTAGCCATGGGTTGGTTACCCATTTCCCTCATAACACCCAGTGATGTTAGGAGTTTTGTATCTGGGCCTGAACAGCTGAGTCTCCAAGGCTATTCGGTCCTTAGTCTGTATGCTAAACTGGCACATAAGATGGCCGTTTTCATCGTCTCTGTGAGCTAAGTGTACTAGTTCAATCAAAAGCAGGCAGCCAAGAGACACCTCTCAGAGGGTGCAGTTAACATAATGCAATAAACTATGGAACTGTTTGAGCCCAAGAAAACTGCTCCCAGGTGTAGCATCTATGCATGTGCCTCATCATCAGCAATTTAAAGCAGGGTGGATCAGCCCCAGGCTGGCAGGAGATATAGCCCCAGGCTCTGAATGGCAGTGTCAGGTGGTGAAGAGGCCATCTGGGACAGGAGGGTGCTGAAGTGTGAGGCAAGGCAGCAGGCAGCCCCTGCACTTTAGCACTCTTGTGCCCCAGCCAGCCCCTGTCACCATATACACGTGCATGTCAGAGTAGTTTCTTACCCTGCTGTAAAATAGTACTGTCACTGACAGTACTATCTTATGGCAGAGTTAATTAGTTCCCTGTGCCCTAGTAGTGGCACATATGTAGATGGTTACTTTCTGTGGAGCTAATTTGTCTACTCCACAGTAAAGCACATGTGTAGATGCACCCAGATTGTAACAACTTGCAGCACTACTGGCCAAAGCTAGATTCAAAACAGAGGTAGATGCCAAAGGCCTGTGTCCATTACCAAGCCCTGAGCCCATCTATCCCCATCTTTTGCTTAAAAGCCCTGCTTCATTTCCTGCTGCAAGTACTCAGAGTAATCTTCATGTAAAAAGCATTTACTCATTAATTCCCCCTTGTCTAGTCAGACAGGGTGACGGAGTCGCTTCTTAAAAAGACAAGCTCTGCAGCTTGTCAGATACACTCAAATTACTTTTCTTTTGAAAAGAGTTTAAAAAAAAAAAAATCTCATCCTTCATGAGAGATTACCTGTTTTGTTTTGGTTTTACTGTTCCTCTTTTGAAAATCCAGCCTAAAAGACAGTTAAAATGGGATGTAGCTGAGGTAATACAGAATTCAGATTTCCTGTGCCTCAATATGACCATCTTACAGTTGTTCCACCAGCTCTTGGAACCTTCTCACACCGTAGAGCAGGTGCAGGGGAAAATTGTGGTCATATTTGGGAGGCCCATATATGCATACACATAGCAGCAGTGTCTCAAAGAAAGAGAGCTGTGTACAATGTTCCCAACTCCCCTGTGTTTGTTTCCATCAGGAGGCATTGACAATTCCAGTAACCCAGGGGTGGGCAAAATGCGGCCTGCCAGGCCATTCTATCTGGCCCATGGGGCCCCTAAAAAAAATTTAGAAAATTAATATTTATCTGCCCCTGGCTGCTTGTCATGCAGCCCTCGATGGCTTGCCAAAACTCAGCAAGCGGCCCTCCACCCAAAATAATTGCCCGCCCCTGCAAAATTCAGTGTAGGCTACAAATGCCAAGTAAATAATCTGTAATAAAATCTTACATAAAGAACACAAAATTAATATTATAAAAGGCAACGGGACATTTAAAAACTTGTATTTTTACTGTTTTGCAATATCCGTGAAACAAAGCTGTTCAGCGCATATTGAATATGCTGCAGATTCAAAGTCTGTGTATGACTGGCAATTGTCTCTTCTCCTTTACCACCTGAAACACCTTTCAAAACATCTATGCAGTGCTAGAAACAGCTTAGTAAGTGCAAGAATGCCAATCTTTTGCAAAGTGTCAAAAGCAAATTCATACCCACTTGCTGGAAGAAAGCGTGTCTGCATGAGCCTTGAAATCTGAAGAACATGCAATCAGTTTGTTATGAAAAATCTTACATTTTGCTTTAGTTGGCTCCATTGGGATTGCAGCCAAATCACCTTTTAAGTCATGCTCAACCATGACTAGCAAAACTTCTGAGTGTAAGTTTTTTGATGAGCGGGTAACATTAGAACACAAAGAACCAAATACTTGACCAAAGAATTGCCATTTTTACGGGACTGGTTAGAAACAGAGTTTCCCTTCCATTCCAAATCTTAAAGTATC
Source organism: Gavialis gangeticus (assembly GCF_001723915.1). NCBI lineage: Eukaryota > Metazoa > Chordata > Crocodylia > Gavialidae > Gavialis > Gavialis gangeticus. Next base: position 162,112,749 of record NW_017728992.1, on the reverse strand, counting down.
TAATCTGCCAAAATAAATGCCAGACAAAAGCCAAAGTAAAGAAAAGAGTCAAGCTGTATAGGTAATAGAATTCTACCATTTAGAAGGAAATTCTTAGTTTCCCCAGTATAAAATAAAGATCTGCAGAAAATTCACTGAAACAATACCCCTTGAAAATATTAGCCTCTTACAGGTAAAAAATCCCCTAGATTTAATGGGTAGCATTTTTCAAGTATGGGAGTGTAGTTTGAGGACTCTGTTCCTGTTTCCTATCTGTGGGATGTTTGTTGTGTATTGCAAGTCATCCAGAGCCTCTCTGGATAAGGTGAGATCTAAAGCTAAATAATAGTAATAATACCTATTATTGTCATTGCTATTGGGAACACTAACTTTGGAGTCTGCATAACATCATCCTTTGCACTTCGCTTCCTTTGCCAGAATATGGGCTCTCCAGATTACTAAACTGCACTTTCTATATATTATTTTTAAAACAGATTCCAGCAAGCAAAGCCACAAAATGTGAAATTATTATTATAAAAATAGTCTCTCTGCCTGCACTGCCAATTCAATTAGTTTCCTTTTTATTTTTTAATTATTTACCCAACTGCTGGCTTACTGGGTTCTGCCAGAATTGGCCCAGAGATGAAAACTTAATTGTCAGACCCTGAAAGACCTAAGAGTTGTAATGCTGGTATTAAAAATAAAAGTGGCAGAAAGTTGTTATTAAATAGTATTTAATTCTAAGGTAAAATCCTGCTATTTTCTGATTTTGCTATAATTATGTAACATCATAAAAACAATCACTTTAACAAAACATTAATCAGGCAGATAAATCAGTAATAAGGGAAGACTCCAACCCTGTATCAGGATATATTTCAAATTTAAAAACCTAGTCTCAAAAAAACACCCATTTTACACTATTTTCTCTCATTACCTAAGCTACTTAACCTATCACAGTGAGTCATTATGCATCAAACATGCATCAAGTATATATCAAATACACACACTACCTTACCAATAGTCCAACAAAGAGTTATACAATTTACTTCTAGAACTAAATCACATTGGCTATGTCTACACAAGACACTGACTGTGCAGTAGCCTGATACTACTGCACAATAGCATTGCATGGCAAAAACCATGACATGGCACTACTGCACAGTAAGTGTGTGAAATTTCACTAGCCGTTTTGTTTCAACACTGTTTTGAAACATTTCGAGGTCAAAACAGCAAAATTGAAACAAAACAAAAGGCTTTGAAATAAACTCAAAACAAAATGAGGCTAGTCAAAACAATTTGAAAGTCAAAATGTTTTGACTGTAGCGCTGGGGATGGGAAGTCAGTCCAGCTGGGCTGAGTTCCCATCCCCAGCACCACCATTGCACTGGGGAAACTCAGCCCAGCTATGCTGGGTTCCCAACCCCAGCGTGACGATCACACTGGGGAAATGAACTCAGCCCAGCTGAGCTCACTGTCCAATCTAGCAAAACATTGAAACAGAGTCAAAACAGCCTCACTGTTTCAACAAAGCAAAAATGGAACAGCTGTTTTGAATCAAAATGAAATTCAATATGAAACACTGTTCCGTGGAAACCTCAAAACTCAAGGCAAAATGGAATGGTGAGAGCCCTACTGTACAGTAGTATTAGGCTACTGCACAGTAGTGTCACAAAAAAACCCCATTTGTTGGCACTCCTGCACAGTAACTCTGGTTACTGTGCAGTAATGACTGCACAGTCAGCATCTCATGCAAGTACAGTCATGTCATCTAAAATTTTCTGCTGTGCTTTTTTCTGTGCATGCATGTATGTGCGCGCTTGTTTTTACAAGGATGCTATATATAATTTCCAAGCTTTCAGGGTCCTGGAACCTGATTTTTGTTTCATATAACTCAGCCTAGTGAACAGTACTCCTGCCTTAATTTGTCACGGAGTGGGCCCTAGGAGCAGCCGTGATCCCGCTAGCGCCCCCTGCCATGCCAAATTAGGAGATCCAACACCCTCTGATTCTCGCCCGCCATGTCTTGGTTGACTATAGTTTAATAGGGGAGGCTGCCTTTGATCTCCTAGTACAAGGTGTTATAAATCGTCCGGGCTCCTACTCTCCACGGGTGACCTGGTGCACCCCAGCCTTATGGGCTATGCGTGCCTCCTACCTCCTCTTTAGCATGTCCCAAGCTTCGCAGCTGTTCCAGATGTCTGGTCAGTTGTGGTTGCATGACAAGCCCAGGGTGCCAGGCAAGGCAACGCCCTTCCTCAGGCACCCCTGGGCTTGTCACACAACCGATGCCCCTTGCCCTTCTCTGGGGCCTATGTCCGCACTTCTCGTGCCGGGGCTCAGGTGGCCCATAGCCATGCCTGGCCCCTTTGACCCTTCTCTGGGTCTTCTGCCCTACTCGGGCTATTTCTCACCCTCGCTGGGGCCTATACCCGTGCTTGCTGCGCTCTTCACCCTCGCTGGGGCCTATACCCGTGCTTGCTGCGCTCTCTGGGCTCTGTCCCACGCTAAACTGCGCTCAGGGCTCAGGTGGCCCATAGCCGTGCCTGGCCCCCTGACCCTTCTCAGGGTCCTTCACCCGACTGGGCAGAATACCACCCTTGGGCTGGGGTCTCAACCCCCACACCGCACTGCACCAGTGCCAAACAGCCGTGCCTCCCAGGCACTGCTCTGTGCCCAAACAGGGCACCCAGGAACCCCCAGACTACTGGGAAGCTCCCATGAGGCCTCCTCACACCCCTACAGCCTTACCCAGTCCTCCGGTATAACATAAACAAACACAACTGTAAGCCAACTGGCTATAACATAAACTAAGCCTCCTGGCTCTAACACAACTCCACACCAACCCAGCTACAACCCATAATGAGCCTACCGGCTACAAAACTCCACACCGCCCTGGCTCTCCTTCAGGCCTCCCTGTCAGAGGCCTCTCCTTCCCAGGCCATTCTGCAGGCACTCACGCAGCCACACAATGCTCAGCTCTATAGCAGAGCTGTTGCTTCTCAGGCTGTCAGGTGGTAACTGCCCTGCTCTATCCCTCTGCAGAACTCCTACTATTCCATCTGCCCAAGGGGGACTGACTCTGGTGTCAGCCTTCTCTGTTTATAAAGGCCAAGCCCTGCCCCCTG
>NW_017728992.1:162104274-162104645 GCF_001723915.1 Gavialis gangeticus | reverse complement strand
TTAATAGGGGAGGCTGCCTTTGATCTCCTAGTACAAGGTGTTATAAATCGTCCGGGCTCCTACTCTCCACGGGTGACCTGGTGCACCCCAGCCTTATGGGCTATGCGTGCCTCCTACCTCCTCTTTAGCATGTCCCAAGCTTCGCAGCTGTTCCAGATGTCTGGTCAGTTGTGGTTGCATGACAAGCCCAGGGTGCCAGGCAAGGCAACGCCCTTCCTCAGGCACCCCTGGGCTTGTCACACAACCGATGCCCCTTGCCCTTCTCTGGGGCCTATGTCCGCACTTCTCGTGCCGGGGCTCAGGTGGCCCATAGCCATGCCTGGCCCCTTTGACCCTTCTCTGGGTCTTCTGCCCTACTCGGGCTATTTCTC
>NW_017728992.1:162093344-162099274 GCF_001723915.1 Gavialis gangeticus | reverse complement strand
TAGTTATATACAATTTCAGGCCTAGCCTGATTCTATTTAACCCAACTCATTACTTTCACTAAAATGCGTGTTCTGTAAGCAATTGTTTTAATTTTTCTTAAAGCCTTTTTGGACATCTTGCAGCATGTAATGTAGAATTAAAAGCAAAATTGTATCCTACTAATTAGCTGGGCCATAATTAATATAATATAGTCATGATTAAAGTTACATCTGGTTACATGACAAGCTCCTCAGGGAGGAGTCTATGAGCCAGATTCTTCTTATTCTTACATCATCTAAATCAGGATACCCTGTATCCTGGAATTACACCAACATAAGCAACAGCAGCATATTGTGAGCTGTTGGCTCAGGCATGAGCCAATATGCAAAGGTTTGCCAGATATTGTTTTTGTCAGTGGAAGAAACTGATGATGGAATTTAAATAAAACTTTCAAACGTTCATATTCTATACTGAATACACAAGGAGTCCTGTTTTCTTGAGGATCCTAAGAATAACTAGTTCCTAAGATACTGCAGTTCCTTGTTCAGAAGTCCAAGTGTGCCTTCCCAGCAATAACTCTCCCCAAAATAAGTTTCGTTCTTTGGCTTCGTCTGAAGACCTTATACACCTACCTCTCTACTACCTGCTTACTTCTGTCTTGCTTTCTGGTCTCCTGCTTGTATGCACAGTTGTAACCAATTAAGCCCTATCTCCTGAGTTTGAAATCGTTTCTTGGAAAGCACCTCAGTCCATATAGTTTAACCTCTATTCAGGCCTTGCCAAGTAATAGATATTTTTTTCCAGAAGAGTCCAGAAGGACAGTCTTTTTGGTCTTATCCATGACCTTGTCAAAAGTCACCTGTAACAGACTTAGGATCTTAAAAATAAAATAAAATAGTGATGCCCAGTATGAATAATGTTGAATTATGAAATACTCCAAGGCTATCTTTTTAATTGTGTAATATGGGTTGGGTATCTTTGTGGATTTGTTAATCGTCATATTGCTAGGTCAATGGATAAGCTGAATGATATTCCCTGCTTCCTGCTGGAACTAAAAGCTGAAGGGTAATTATTGCTAATTCTGAATGCTGAAACAACAGACCTTTGAAGTTTCATCTCCCAGAGAGATATAAAATACCCTCCCAGGTAGCATATAAACTAATTTGACCTTGTCCAACAGCCCTAAGAATACAAAAGGCTTGAAACTGCATACATTGAGAATCCTGACTTGGGGGAGAGGAGAGACTCCCCTAAAAACAGGCTGTGATGGAGAGAAGTTCTGCACTATCACCATCACCTTTCAGAGGACTTGGAATACTTCTGCCCCACGAGCATCTCCATATGGAACCCTGCTAAGCTAAGTGTGCATATAAATTGCTTATTATTTTAAGGTATATTTTCTTTAGTTACGTTTTGTTCAGATTAAATAGCACTTTGTTTTATGCTAGCCATTTGGCTTCTGGAAGACATGGCCTCTGACAGTCCCATTATACCTGGGAGTATTCAGCATGGACTGAAATCTGACCTGCAGAGGCAATCACAGTTGCAGAAATCTGTAGCTTTAGACTCCAGTCTGCAGTGTGGATTAAATGTTTCAGCCCTGACAAAGATGGCAGCCACAGGCCAGAGAGCTAAATGGCATTTGCCACTTGCAGCCACAAGTGGGCTGGGGATAGTTAACTTGGCATCTGTGGGTGCATCTACATGAGACGCTTTACTGCACCGCATACTAATTAGCTGCACAGCAAATCATCACTGTCTAAATGTGTGTGGCAATTACGGTGCAGTAGACTAATTTACTGTGCTGCCATATAGTCCCATCAGATACAAGTGGTATCTGGCTGCTCAGTAAATTATTGTTTAAACACATGTTTAGATGGTGATGTCAGGATTAGTTTACTCTGGCTCAAATTAAGCCAGAATATATTCAGCCACATTAATTGCACGTGTAGACATGTCTGTATGAACACCCAGTGTCATCCTGTATGAACTTTCTCCAACAAAAAGAAAATCATCAATTTAGCAAATTACAAATGTTACGAACTTGACAGAATGCTTTCTCATCCCAGCCCAAAGCAGTTCTATTCCCCTCCAAATTTCCTTGGAGCTTTTCTTCCAACTCAGTTTTTTTCAGTCACTCAGAAGCAGCCTCTTTCAGCAGGTCCCTCATGAGTGCCTGTTATTTCTCTATGCCAGTGGTTTTCAATTTTTTTCAGGGTCACAGCACCTCAGTGTGGCATCACACTGGACTGAGATCCACTATGGGTATTGCAGTGGCTTACCTAAGTGCTTCTCAATTAGGTGCTGCTGCCTCCAGATGAAACTGCTCCACGTGCCTGCTGCCCAGCCAGCCTGCAAGCAGCTTTGCTACATGCATGCATACCCCTGCCTGCATTAGGGCTCTCTCATCAGCCTAAAACAGGCAGGAGCTGCTTCATGCTGTGTTACCCTACCGGATCTGGCACCCCCTACACTCCTCTGGGAAACAGAAGCTAAAGGAACAGTTCCACTTACAGCTGTTTCTGGGAGAAGCTTAAGGGGTCACCAGATAAGGGACCACTACACAGCACAAGGCAGCTTCACTGCCAACTTTAGGTTAATTAGAAAGCCCTAATGCATGAGGTGGTTTTACCTGGCTTCTGCAGCACCCCTGAGGGGCCCTTATGGCACCCCAGTTGAGAACCACTGATCTATGCTTACTGGGACAAACTTTGCCAATTTTGTTCTAATAATCAGCTCAACTCTTGTCTTCAAGCCTCGGTTTGGTCTCAGTTTTGGGTGGGGGGGGGCAACTGATCTGAAATCCTATCCTTCTGGTACCATTTCTCATGCTTCTTATACATAACTTTAAGTCAGGCCCTGCACCACCCCACCATGCCAGGATTAGGCCCCAGGCCACTCCCATCCATCCCCATGTGCCAGAAACAGGCCTTGGTGCTTCATGCCACTCCAACCTGGCCCTTTTCACTGGGATTGGGCTCTGGGACACCACTCCTGTTGGCCATGGTCAGACCCTGGGGCCCCATACTACCCCTACCCAGCCCCATGTGCCAGAAGCAGGATCCACATGCCAAGACAAGGCCCTGGGGCCCCATTCCACCTCTGCATGCCAGCATCAGGACCCAGGGCTCCATGCCACCCCTGCTGAGCTCCATGTGCTGTGACTGGGTGCTGAATCCTCAAGTACCCCCCATCTGCTCAGCCTCACATGCAAAGATCAGAGCTGCAGTGCAACAGGATTGGGTCCTGGGGCTGGCACTGCCCCTGCTTGGCCCTACATGGTAGGATCAAGGGATTAGGGCCATGTGCTGCCCCCATACACTGGGCCACACTCCCCAGTCTGTAGGGCTCCTCATGGGTCTAGAGATCTGGCATCCAAGAAGTGATGGCACTGCTCTCCCACACCCAAATTCTTGGACATATGGGGATCCCTGCAAGTCAGTTGATGTGGCACTGATACGTTGCAAGTTCAGCAACAACACTCTGGACACTCCTGGGTTAAAATAACAGTCATTTATTATTATAATTCTCTGGAATCATATCCAGGGTGGATCTTAACAATTGCCCTCCATCTGTGTATGCAGAACTTATACTTGCTCTGCCTCTGACTTGACCCACTCCAGTCCCGTGGCAGGAGGGAACCAAGAATGCCTCTGGCTCCTCATGGCAGAGAACAGGGAGTCGCCAGTGCTGCAAAACTGCCACAAGCAAACTGGACCCTGCAGTGCTGAACATGAAGGCCTTGGCCTTAAAGGGTCAGTACTAGGAAAACACAATAAAACACAACACCCCTTCTCCCCTAGACAGAATAGTCAGCCAGCCATTTGGGAGGACTCCGCTTCCACTGTGGTCTTCCAGACTCAGGGAGGGAGGGATGACAGCCCTGTCAACCTATCTGGAGACTCAACAGCAACGCTTCCTTCTGATGGTGATGGCAAAGGGTTTCCATTGGTGGAAACAGGTAGGCACTTCCCCAGTTAATCCATGTTTGTCAGTGATGGATTGGTGCTTGGAGGTGTAGGGCTACCAGAGTAGGAGAATGCCCACGCAGCTGGTCCACATGACCTCTCCAAAGTTGTCTGTCATCAGTCTGGACTGTATATGATATGGGTCCTGTGGCACCTACAATTTTAGATTGAACCCACTGTAGGCCTGTCCCATAGTTCTAAGCAAACACAGTCTCTTGTGGAACAAAGATGTAAGGTACCAGATGCCAATGAAGAGTCCAACTCCTTTTCTTTCCTGAACTGCATGTCTCTCACAAGGTCTGGGTTAACACAGTCAAGGCATGTCTTGAGATGACGACCCATAAGAAGCTCTGATGGGCTGGACCCTGTTGCAGGGCAAGGAATTACATGTTGAGCAAACAGAAATCTGACCGGTCTGGTAGGCCAGTCTCCTACAACATTCCTTTTCAGTGCATCTTTTGTAGTCTGCACCATTCAATCAGCTTGCCCATTGGCCTGTGGCCTGTGAGGTGCAGTGGTAACAGTTTGAATGAGCTTTTGGCTGGTAAAATCTTGGAACTCTGCTGCGGTGAACACACTGCCATTATCAGAAACAATAGTGTCGGTGCATCCCATGGGTTGCAAACAGCTGATGGAGGGCTGTTATAGTGGCAGTTGATGTAAGAGTTGAGACAGTAATCACTTCAAGCCATTTTGAGTACGAGTCAACAACAATTAAGAAGTTCTTACCTTGAAAAGGGCCAGCAAAATCAATGTGGATGCATGACCAGGGTTCCTTTGTCATTTCCCAAGGGAATACTCGTGCCTTTGGTGGATTATGGCTGGTTGTCTGACAAGTGCTGCACAACCCTTTCTATGTCATTGTCCATACCTGGCCACCATACATATCTTCTAGCCAGCACTTTCATCCTCACAATGCCTGGGTGTGTTGCGTGCAGCGTTGTCAGTATGATTTGGTGTCCTGCTTCTGGAATTATGGCACAATTTCCCCACAAGAGGCAGCCCTTGTGAGCAGACAGCTCATGCTGATGTGATGAAAATGGCCTGATTTCCTCAGCCAATTTGTCTGCAGGCCAGCCCCTCCACACTCAGTTGAGGACACAGGCAAGAAGAGGGTCTTTTACAGTCCTCCTTGCTCTCTGATCAGCCTGAAGAGGGGCTTCTGGCATGGATTCCAGCATGGGAACTTCTTCTGGCAGAGCAGTAGCACAATCAGGTATTTGTAGTGGTAGATGGCTCAATGTATCAGCATTTGCAGTAATTTTCCCAGGTTTATACACAAGTGTATAGTCATATGCGTTTAGCATGATGCTCCAGCATTGCATATGGGGAGACAAAATAGGAGGAGTTGGTTTGTCCATAGCAAAAATTCCAAGAAGTGGTTTGTGGTCTGTTTGGATTTCGAATTTGCAGCCATAAACTTAATTGTGAAATTTTTTAACTCCTGCAATGACTGCCAATGCTTCTTTATCAATCTGTGCGTAGTTCCTCTCGGTTGAAGTCATTGTTCTCAAGTAAAAAGCACCAGATGTGTCTGTGCCATCAGGCAATGTGTGACGAGGACAGCTCCAACACCAAACGGCAAGCCATCACAAGTAATGGACAGTGGCTTCTGCTCATCATAGTGAACAAGGACAGAGTCTGATGTCAGTAACTTCTTGATGCCCTGGAAAGCTTCATTGTGCTGGCAAGTCCACTTCTACTGAGCTCCTTTATTCAGTAAGCGATGAAGGGGCTCTGCTATGGTGGCTTTGTCTTTCAAGAAGATGTGATAAAAATTGAGAAGTCTTAAGAATGCTTGAAGATCCTGTCTGCATTTTGGTATAGGGGCATCATGTATTGCTTTTACCTTGTCTTCAACTGGGTTAATGCCAGAAGCATCAATCTGATATCCGAGAAAGTTGATACTGGAAACTCCCAGTTGACATTTCTTTCTTTTTACTCTGATACGTGCTTTATCGAATCTCTGTAAAACTTCTCTG
>NW_017728992.1:162085575-162088344 GCF_001723915.1 Gavialis gangeticus | reverse complement strand
TTATCGACTCTCTGTAAAACTTCTCTGCGTCTCTCGTGTGTTGATCATGGGGCTGTCTGTAGGCCAAGGGTTGAGCACCCCAGCCATTCATTTGACTCATGACATTGGAATGGCTCAAAATCCTCCTGGGACTTTTATAGCAAAAGTAGCATGCTTCTGCATTACTTCAGCAGGTACAATACCACCCTCTGGCCCTCTGTGGGTAGGGTAGAAAAGTGCTGTGCCTGTTCTCTTGCAAGTTTTCTGGCTGGCTTAATTCTTCATCCAGTATAAGGATGGGGTCATAAGCAGTCTCAAGGATTGCAGGGTTAACCAAGCACCTGAGCCTGCAGGGAACCCAAACCCCAGGGCTGAGACTGAGTCAAGGGGTCAGAACCAGGGAATCAAAGTCACATTCCTAACCCAAAACAATACTTGTGTCTATAGCCCAGGTCAGGTCAAAGGTCAGGAGCAAGACAGAACACATGACAGAATAAGCGTGGGAAAGGTCCTGGAGTCCATGGGGATGAGCAGGGCTTATAACAGGGCTGAGCTGCTACAGGGTGCGAGGCATTGAGCATCCAGAGCCCAAATGAAATTCTGTCAAGCTAGCTCTGCAGCCAGTCATAGAATCAGGAGGTCATCTAGTCCAACCCCTGCTGAAAGCAGGACCATCCCCAGCTTTGTCAAGCCAGGCCTTAAAAACCTCCAAGGATGGAGATTCCACCACATCTCTAGGTAACTCCTTCTAGTGCTTCACCACCCTCCTAGTGAGAAAATTTTTCCTAATATCTATCTTAAACTTCCCCTGCTGCAACTTGAGACCATTGTTCCTTGTGCTACAATCTGCCAGCACTGAAAATAGTCTAGCTCCACCCTCTTTGTAACCACCCTTCTGGTACTTAAAGGCTTCTCAGTGCTTGTAGATGGTGCTGCCATAGAGCCAGGTGAACATATTGAGAGGGTAGATTACCCTCTAACATCCAGAAGGCCAACTTCCACAGAAGTCAGTGACCCCCTGGTTTCCTTCTTGTTCTGGTTTGCAGACTACTGAAGTCCTGGTTACAGCTCATGTCTGACAGTGCATGAGCAAGAGGCAGGCTTGATCCTGGACCCTAACACTCAGTAGAAATTCCAGGCTTGCTCTGAACTGCTGCCAGCAGGTGCACTAAGGATTTTTCAGTGTGAATGGTTAGCAGTTTGGGGCATCTAAAGAGAAAGCTATGGAGTAGAACTCAGCAGTATACGCGTACCCATTATGACCACTGCTGTGAATTGTTGTCTTTTTGCCACGTTGAAGAGACTCATGACTGTCCCTTTGGCCAGCAAGAAATCAATTCAATAAAGCCTCACTGGCCTGAAGAGCCAAACAAGTGATATCAATGAGTTTTATTAAAGGAATAAAAAAGCTTTATTATAATTAAAAGAAACCTTGCTCACATTGCAGTGTGTTTCAGAATCATAAAATGTCTGTCTCCTTCTCATAGTACACTGATCATACCCACACCTTAGTTTTGGAAGCAGCTTGCTGTGGTTCCTAGTGTCACCACGTTGGTCACACTCTGGTTGTGTTTTGAAGCTTTTGTTGGCAACCACAAGTTATAAATGATCTTTTCTGTGAAAGCTCAAATTCTGATAACCAATAGGACCCAGAAGCAAGGTTCTTAGTTCTGATTTGCGAAGAGGGAAGCCTTCATGGACAGAATCCCAGAAAACCTGCTCTGTTCAGGCAGAGGTTGAGTTTCCTTTACTGCTTTCAAATAAGAAAGGAATTTGCAGAGTCCATCTCACAGCAAACCATCCTATTATAAAGGCTTCACTGAGTTTGATGATCTGAAGCAAACTAGCCTCAATGAGGCCAGAGTGAAGAACTGTAATTTGTCACTTACAATTTAAAAAAAATAACCATGGCAAAAGGATCTTTTGAATTCTGTGCCCCAGAGCAAATCATTAAAAGTTATGCCATGAAATTACTGTATAGTCTGAGGAAATAAGTGAATATTATTTGAGATATTTAAGATCAGTCCAACTCCATGTGAATCCTCAAATATGCCTAAGGAATCCAGGGCCTGTTAGTCTAGAGACAAATCTCAGAAGTGAGAATTGAATTTTGTCTAATTCTTCAATAGTTCAGTGCATCTCCAACAACTTAGCCTGATATTTGCAAAATAAGAGCTAAAGTTAAGGTTGAAATGCATTTCAAAAAAGGTTATAGAAACCTATTATAATAACTTTTACAAACCTGATAACCTGACAATGTTTGAATTGGCAAGAGACAAGAATTTTTCTTTATATCTTTTATTAGACCAACTATATCATTGGCAAAACAGTTGAACAAGCTTTTGGGCATCAAGTTCCCTTCCTCAGGTCACAAGGGAAGCATTTTTTAATGGAACTCAGGAATATATAAGTTCAAATGAAGTATTTTGCTCTTTTAAACTTTGAGCCTTGTACATAGTTATTCATTGTTTATTGTACCAATTGGGGCTGTGCGAAGCTTCAGGTACTGATTTGAATTGGAGGAGAGTCGGCCCTATTTGGTGGCTGAATCTCCAAATCCAAATCAAACCAGGGGACCAATAAAAAAGTCCGAATGAATTTGAAGCTCTCTGAATTGATTTGGAAAAGATTCAGAGCTTCGATGATTCAGGTAGTCCCCACCCGTTGCACCAGGGAGCTGGACCTGGACTCAGAGCTGGTAAGTAGGGGGCAGGAGAGGGGACCATGGGGGGACCCCTACCAGGCCCCATCCTCTGCCTGTTCCCCCAGTCCCCCCCGTCCCCCGCCCGC
>NW_017728992.1:162081554-162085161 GCF_001723915.1 Gavialis gangeticus | reverse complement strand
CCCCCAGACTCACCAGCTCCTGCAGTGGCCTTGGGGCTTTGGGGGTCTCATGGAAGAGCCCCCCACGAAGTGTGGGGCAGTGGGGATCACCCCCCACTGAGCAGGAATGGTGAGTCTGGGGGTGGGGGGTTCTTAAAGGGCTGGAGCTAGGGCAAGTGCGGCAGTCATGGGGGAGAGCTGGGACAGTGGGAGGTAGGGTATTGGGGGCAAGATCAGCTCTCTAACCATTTCTCTGGCACTTAGGATTGTTCACCAGCAGAAGTGAATGAAAAAAAGAATACTTGTAGTTCAGCAGTGTCTTTCATTTCCACTTGAGTTGTGACAAACAGGTCTGGCCATGAGGGCTGGCATGGACTTCTCACTTTGAGTTTCCCTCCACCATGAAGTTATTGGACCCATGCTGCTCTTGCTTAATTCTTTGGGATAGCCACAAGTACTAAAGGGAAACAGTTATTTGCAACTCCTCCTAATTACCCGATTTTGCAGTGTTGTGTAGAAAGCTATCTTGGCTTTTGACTTAATAGGTCAGTATTTCCAGGACTTCTTCAAGTTCATCCTCAGAGGTAACCTCAAGTCACAGTGTTGTAATATAGTGATCACAGGATCACCACATCACATCATGGTCAGGTTACAAATATGATAGTGGGAGAATTCTAGGGATTTGCTTTGCCTTTTTTCAGGCATTTTTGAGGCTCTTGTTGCTGAACAACTTTCTGTTACAAGAAGAGCTAGGAGAGCGATTTTAAAGGCAGGTCTATTAAGTCAAAAGCAAGATAGCTTTCTACACAACGTTGTGCTTCCACTTCAAAATCGGGTAATTAGGAGGAGTTGCAAATAACTGTTTCCCTTTAGTACTTGTGGCTATCCCAAAGAATTAAGCAAGAGCAGCATGGGTCCAATAACTTCATGGTGGAGGGAAACTCAAAGTGAGAAGTCCATGCCAGCCCTCATGGCCAGACCTGTTTGTCACAACTCAAGTGGAAATGAAAGACACTGCTGAACTACAAGTATTCTTTTTTTCATTCACTTCTGCTGGTGAACAATTCTAAGTGCCAGAGAAGTGGTCAGAGAGCTGATCTTGCCTCTCTGATACCTAATGCCTAAATCAGGATGAGGTACACGATGAAACTATTTATATTATTGGCCTTTCCATACTGGACTGTGGGAAAAGATTGCAAAAGCTCCACAAGGACAGAAGATTGTGCTCAAAATAGTGAAGAATACATCTTTTGCATTCTGGGGGAATTTGAATTAAAAGAAATTCCCTCCTTATAGATTTTAATATTGTTGATTACAGCATCCAAAAGCTGCATTAAATAGTTAAAGCAGCACCCTTGCTGTGGCTGGGGAGCAGATATAAGGGACTTTTTGCTTTGTTACAGTAGCCCCAGGGAACCAAATACATTAGTTTGGACAATGTGAAACTAGCTGGAAACACTCCATCCATTAGCAGCATGTTTTAGACATTGGGCATGTTCTTATTTACCTACAATAATCATTAAGCCTACTGGGATGAATTGTCTTACCATCAGTGGGCCCATTCTTACTCCAGCCTTAGGCTGGACTTGAATAACGGTGACAGCAGGGAATCAAAGAGATGGGAGCAAGCAGCTTACTTTCATCAGAGCTCTAAGAAGGAAGATTTCCAGCTCCCTGGTTGACAGCTTTGTTTCTGAGACCACTTTTGGCACACTTTCCTTCTCCTCAGATGAGAGAGTTGAGCAGAACTGTCCTGATGCTGCTTGAGCTGATACTAACACGCACAGGGTAGTCTCTCTGTTGTCAGCTCCATATACAGTATGGCAAATGACTTCAGCTGTAATGCCACCCCTGGAACTGAGGAGGGAAAAAGGTGCCTATGCAAATTGTACTCGTCTGCTGTAATGTGAGGCAGGTTCCCAAACTGGATGTAAGTAAGCCTCAGTGGCCATAAAGGCCAAGTGTACCATGGGCAATACTCAGATGATGTCTGCTTCTTGGAATAGGACTGATGGGCATAGTCAGCAATCACTACCACCGAGTGCTGCTGTTCCTGTTGCTTTCCAAATAGCTAGGCATTTTAAAACCTAGAATTTGAATCATCTGGTTTGCAACCTGAAATAGTTCCCTGTTCTTTTTCTTTGCCTGCCCAGAACTGAAGGTCCCTAAATTCACCAGAGAGTAACTTTGATCTGTCTGTCATGAATTCCAGTGAGAGCTGTATCACTGGAGTCTCATCTCCACAGGCAAGATGACACTTCTCTGTTTGAATGCTATTTTTGTTACATCTCAGGCACATTATTTTATTGTGATTTATTATTCTTTGTAGCTTCCTGGTGGTCAGAAGGTTTTTGATATTGCATACTACAGTCTTACATTTAAAGTGTCTACATGTTGCTACACACTGCTAAGCTGCAAAATCTTTAAATCTATAAATCTACAGTAAAAGAATGATACAACAGGGCTATTATTAGGAAAGGGGAGGAAGAAGAGAAAAAAATATAGGGGGAAAACGGAAGAAAATTGGAAAAAATAGAAGGAAGGATAACAAAAGGTAAACATTTGCAGTTACTTTTTAGCTTCCAAAAGTATGCTCAGCTGTTCAGAGAAAGCATAACAAAATAATATCCCTGCCCTAACTAGCTGATGTTTTAAGGACCTAATTCTTCAGCCCTTATACAAGCAAATCTCCTATTTCCCTTAATAAGTGTTTCCCCCTGCCCCTTATATAATGGCATAAACCATATCCTCCGACATATCGGGGTGATAATTTTTCCACCCAAAATCTGCCTTCTGTTACACAAGTATTACCCCACTGCAGGACACCAACACAGCCAACTGAAGAACCAGTTCCACTGTACATCAAACATCAAAGGGCAGATTTTTGACTCAGCTGCAAAACTGGGCCATGTGATGGTGTCCCCCATCCCTGTGCTTCAGGAGCTCAAAAATAGGTAAATGTCCCTTAAAGAGCAGCTGGCCCACCTACTTTAACCTCCTTCCCCTACCCCATCACCCCTGGGCATATATAACAGGTGAGCTAAAGGCTGGTCAGTTGGTGTGGGCCAGCAAAAAAATTAGACCTCTCTAGGAGTTGTGTTGAACATCTCCCAAAAGAGCTGAAGATGCCTGAATCAAGAGAGGGCTGGAGACACGAGCACAATTTCTGAACTGGTGAGTGGAAAAAAAGGGAAAAGCAACAGGAGTGATGTTGTAGTGGAGGTCTACTATAGCCCACCAAACCAGGAGGAAGGGGTGGATGAGGCTTTCTTCAAACAGCTAGCAGAAGTTTCCCAATCATAGGCCCTGGTTCTCATGGGGGATTTCAATCACCCTGACATCTGCTGGGGAGGGGAGGGCAATACAGGAAGTTTTTGGAGAGTGTTGGGGACAACTTCCTGGTGCAACTATAGGAGCAGCCAACTAGAGGCCATGTTCTTCTTGACCTGCTGCCCACAAACAAGTATGAATTGGTGAGGAATGTAGTAGTGGATGGCAACCTGGTCAGCAGTGACCACAAGATGATTAAGTTCAGGATCCTGAGGAACGGAAGGATGGAGAGCAGCAGAGTAAGGACCCTGGACTTCAGAAAAGCGGACTTTGCCTTACTCAGGAAACTCATGGACAG
>NW_017728992.1:162079204-162080668 GCF_001723915.1 Gavialis gangeticus | reverse complement strand
CTAGAAGATCTACTAGGTCCCTTCCGACCCTTAATCTATGAATCTATGAATCTATGAATCTATGACCAGACGCAGCTGAGCTGGATCTGAAGGGGAAGCCCCCCGGATCCCTCTTAGCTGAGCTGGTACGGAGCTGCGCTCCCTACCTGTGCTGCACGAACAGAGCGTGCAAACAGGGGGTGGGCTAGGGGGGACTGTCCCCCCAAGCCAGGGAGCACCCCCGGGGTTAAGCCTTGGGGAGCAGGCTCAGGAGGCACCGGGGGAGCATAGGGGGCAGGGCTGCCAGCAGGCACTTCCGGGAAGACTGGAGCACCTGATTGGCTGTTGTGGCAACGGCAGGAAATTCAAACCACAGCCTTTAAAAGCCACGGTTTGAGGTAGCTCCCAGCACTTGAGAGCCAGGAGCAGGGAGGACAGGAGGGATCCAGGCACACGTGTGTCCCGCACGCAGTGTGCCCCCTTACCTGACCCAAAGCGGAGGCAGATGCAGACACAGCAACAGCGGAGCCAGCAGCGGGGGCAGCAGCACCTGATCCCCCTAAGGTAAGTGGGCAGAGGGACCGGACGCAACTGAGCTGGATCCAGAGGGGAAGCCCCCTGGATCCCTCTTAGCTGAGCCAGCAGGGAGCCGCGCTCCCAAGTCGCGCCACATGAACAGAGCGCGCCAGCATTTGCATCAGCGTTCATGCCGGCGTGCGAGCAGGAAGGGCCAGCAGGGAGACTCCTGCTAGGGCAGGGCGAAGGCACCACACTAAGCCATAAACAAGCAGCAACTCCTACGATGGTGTCGACACAGAGTGCTGCCAGGGCCCCTGCCCGGGGGGCACAGCCTACCTGGGGCTTGTCTGAGGCCTCCACCCTGACAAAGCCCATGGGGGAGCTGGTGTCCCCCCACCCCCTGGGCTGCTGGAGTTGCCCAGCAAGGCCCGGGGGGGCAGGGATGGGGGGACCCCCGCACTTGTCCTGCAGGCGGCTGCCTTAGGGCCCTGGAGGCACAGGTGAGGGAGCTCCAGGAGGAGGTTAGCAGGCTGAGGGGAATCAGGGAGGCAGAGGAAGAAATTGGTGACTATTTCCTTTCCCTGCAGGGCCACACACCCAAGGAAGAGGCGCCTCGGGAAGTGCCCTCCACTGCAGAGTGGCATACGGTCACCTCCCAAACCAGGGCTGCTCATAACACAGCAATACCGGTTCCTCCAGTCCGGCTAGAGAACAGGTACGAGGCCCTGGCAACTCTGGAGGAGAAGGAAGGAGAGGAGGCAACTGGAGATGAGGCAACTCCACACTCTCCACGATCCGAGCAGGCCGAAGGAGCCAAGCAGTCCCAGAGAAAAAAGCGTCGAGTGATCGTCACAGGCAACTCCATCCTGAGAGTTACAGAGAGCCCCATCTGTCGCAAGGATCCCTTGACACGTGAGGTCTACTGTCTACCCAGAGCAAAGATTCAGGATGTGAAGGGGATGATCC
>NW_017728992.1:162076532-162079193 GCF_001723915.1 Gavialis gangeticus | reverse complement strand
TGTTGGCCCATAGACTTCTTGAGTTAGGTAGAGGTCATCCAGACACGATAGCAACAATGTGCATGATTTGTCACTAGTATGCAATGGTTCAAAATCCCATTTTTTACAGATCCTGATAAAAACACAGGATTAACTGTGTTAAACCTAATTAGGTGGTCCATGGCCCACCCATGGCTATGCCCTGCTCTTTCAGACATTTTTAATTTGCCTAAAATCAAGGTCATTTTTTTAGCAATAATGAAGCAACACGATGAGGCCAGCAGTCAAAAACACAAAAAATCAAGGCAGGGCAAGACAATGAAGCTATGCAAAAAGACAGTTTGTCATCTTATTTTAAAAAGCTTGAAATATTGAATAGTAGACATTCATCAAGATGCATGGGCAAGGAAACATCTGAATTATCAAATCACTTGCCAGAGTTGTGGGGATACCACAATGACTGCAAAAGTTAAACAAGTGGACTCTGAAGTGACAATGGAACTACAAAATATTGGTAATTTTGTCTAAGTAAGGGAAGAAACCTACCCTGAAGACATTGCATTATGGCCAAAATCTGTTTCATTGGATATGATAGAATATTTAGTAAATAAACCAAAAAATGTAGGTAATACGGAAAATTTGCAAAAAAAGTATGAGGTTGGAGGATGAAGGCAATTTAGAAGTCTGCATGGGTCCCATTTTCTGAGGATGAAGAAAAATGGGACAACAGAAATGAGAATTTGGTTGATTTTTTTTTCTGGAAACCATTAAGGCAGTCTACTGTAATGTTTGCAATTTATTCCCTGGCCATAGTAAAGGAAAACAACAAAAGACCAATTTTTTAACACACCCACCTACAGTGAATACATTACTATAATGGCAGAGCGGCTCAGAAACCAATTCACTGATGAAGTAAAGTATGCCAAGTACTATTCCATAATAGTTGATTCAACACCAGATGTGAGTCATGTAAACCAATTAACATTAATTTTAAGATCTGTGACCAGCAATGGTGAAATTGTAGAGCAATTTCTTTGTTTTGTCCCACTAAAATCCCACATTTCTGATCATCTAGAGACAACTGTTTTGGAAATCATTGCATATTTAAGTTTGGACATCAAAAATTGTTGTGGGCAGAGCTTTGATAACGCCGCAAATATGGCAGGAAAAAATTCAGGTCTACAGGCAAGACCTGAACAATGCAAGCCCCTCTGCTTTATTCATACCATGTTTCAGCCATTTCTTACTTTTAATCTGTAATGCTGTAGCTTTCATCTAAACCAGAAGTTCTCAAACTGTGGTCTGAGAACTCCATTCAAGTGGACTGAGGAAAGGTTATTAAGGGTTTTTTTTTATAAAGTGCTGTTATCCAAAGCACTCTACAATAGTTAGCTAATGGTACAAACAACATTTGGAAAGATCATTAAGTGGTCTGCTGAGACCCTCAGCAATTTTCAAGTGGTCTGTGAAAAAAATTTTAGACTACAAAAATAATCAAGGTACCTCACTTTATTTTCATTTACTTCCTATTACTTATAATATAGGAGGAGGATGAAGAAAAAAAGAATGAAAAATCAGGGGGAGGTAAGAGAGAATGTTCTTTTTCTTGGCTGGGTCCTGGGTGGGGAGAGGGGGTGCAAAAATGAAGCTGCGCACAGGGCCCCATTAAGTCTAAATCTGCCACTGTAGACAAAGCTTTGGCTGGGATGATTTAATTGGAGCTGGTCCTGCTTTGAGGAGGGGGTTGGACTAGATGACCTGCTGAGGTCCCTTCCAACCCTAACTTTATGTGATTCTTGTGTTGGAGGGAGTGAACTGTGGAAGTGATCTTGAACTCAGTGTGAGCTTGGCTGTAGAGGTGTGTGGCCTGTTAGGTAACATGCACAGCTGGGTAGTGTCCTGTACTGGGGCTAGTGGAGCAGGTGGATCTGTGTTCCAGGAAAATTGCTTAGACAAACAATACAGAGTACACAAAGTACAGTATGTGTATACACCTTGTGAGGACATTATTGTTGCAGAGTATGCTATGTTGGGAGTCCCAAAGGCTTATTAAAACTGGAGATGCTGGTAAATGTTGGGTTTCTATAACTTGGGAGAAAAGCTATGCAAAAGTCAAAGAGGTACCCAAATTCATCTCATCAGAGGCTGCAAGGAACATGAACTAGAGAATTTAGTGGGCAAAAGAATGTGAATGTAAGAATGAAGAGAAAGAACCTACAGAGATTGGAAAGGTTGATTGAAAAAAACCAGAAACAATGAAAGAGGGAATTAAATTGGAAGAAAGATGTGTGGGTCAAAAAAAGTCAGGTTAACCCTTCCTGAATGTAGTTCCCAGTTCTCTGGCTAAGAAATCTTTAACTGGTGTTTGCCTCCATTCCAACACAGTTTGATCCAAAATGTATTGGAAGCAGTTTCTAGGCTATTGAAGAGAGGTCACCAGAAGCACAGGCTGAACTGGCACACAAAGCTTAAATGTGAAATACCTGTTTTAATACTGTGCATAAACTACATGACTTTCTGGATGGATTACTTCCAAAAAGGAGACTTTAGGGGGACTGAGTAGGAAAAGTAAAACAATTCCCTAGATAAGGAGTATTCTGACAAGCAATGGCAAGGTTACTAGCTACCTCACGTCAGCAGAAGCATACCACTCTTTTGCAAAGACTAAGACAGATAACAGGT
>NW_017728992.1:162054002-162071532 GCF_001723915.1 Gavialis gangeticus | reverse complement strand
GAGTATTCTGGCAAGCAATGGCAAGGTTACTAGCTACCTCACGTCAGCAGAAGCATACCACTCTTTTGCAAAGACTAAGACAGATAACAGGTTGAAAGATCTATTCTGCAGAAAGGAAAGGAGGGTGGGTTCTTGGTGTGCTGGGAAGACACATGAAGAAAAAGTAACAGGAAGCCTGCCTGGGGCTAGGGACAGAAATTATATATAAACCAGTTTAAGTGATCAGAAACTGGTTTAAACTTGTAACAGAAAAGAAGTTTAGTGCACATAAGCCATTTTCTAAATGACTGAAACTGGTTTACAATAAACCTGGTTGAATGTAGTATCAAACTTAACTGATTTGGGTCAAACTGGTTTATTAAACTTCTGTCCCAGACTCCTTACTGGTTCAATCAGTCCCCCTGCATCCCAACATGCTTTCCAGCCCTGGGCTGGGCTGTCTGCTCTAGGAGAGAAGGGTTGAAGGGGGAGTGTGGGGGGCAAGGCAGAAACTGCCCCCCCCCACCACAAACCCTGGCTGGGGCCAGGGAGGGGGGTTAAACACCCCTTCCCCCACTCAAACTTACTGCTGGCTGTGATTTTGGACTACAAATCCCAGAGACACTTGGAAGCAGGAAGAAATGATGAGCAACCCTGAAGGGGTCTGCAGCTGGACTGCAAATCCCAGAGACCTCAGGGGCAGCAGGAAAAGGAAGCAAGCACACAGCCCATGCTGGGTAGCCATGTTCTGGCGCGCCCTGACTTCTGGCTTGAGTGACTGTAGGCATGTGGCTGCATTTTCTGAATCAAAAGTGAATGTCTATGCAGTTGTTTCTCAGCTTAATCTGCAGTTTAGAGTAATCTGCAGAGACTGAATCAATTCATCCTCAGGCTTTTTGACTGTCTGTACTTAGTGTGGTGGGAGAGAAGGGTGAAACATGCCATGGGGAGAATACAGAAGAGACTAAAACACTTCAGTGTTTTAAGCCCGTGCAATCATGATGGGACTGTACTAGGTAAAATCCAGCACATCAAGAGAACAAATGTTTTCCCATTCACTTGCTTCTTCACTTGCAAATGTGTAATGTTCCACATCATCCTTGAACTATCCTTGCATAGTAATCCCTCTACATGATCAAGCATGTAGTTATGAGAATGGCAAATATACTAAAAGTTAACAAGGACTGGAGGTATGAGGCAAGAAGATCTCACTGGAGAGGTTTGGCAGAAAATGATTTGAATGAAGATGTGGTGTGCAGCAACACTTTTACACAGGCCAGGGGATCAGCCCTGCGGCCAACCCTATCTTCCTTAATTTGAAGATAAATCCAGCCTTGGGGTATCTCTTCTTAACATGACTCCTCTGTCCCTTCTTCCCTAGAAGGAAATATTTAAATCAGTGGTTCTCAACCTTTTTAAACCAGAAGCACCCCTTGGAAGATGCCAGCTCTTTGTTTTTACTTTTTTTTTTTACTACAGAAAAATAGAGCACTTCTTCTGTGGCAAAATAAATCTGCTACAGGAACGATTTCTCCTCTAGGAAGAGTAGGTTGCATTACTGGTAGAGGTTGCTGAGGGCTGAGCAACCATTCTTGCTGGGCTGCCTGCCTCTTGAGCTGTATTGCTTCACAGCTCTCAACCTCTGTGTGCAATTACAGTTTCTTTGCCAAGGTCCACCATTTTGGTGCTAGAGTTCTTGACCAAGGTTTATGTCTGGACAAACATTGGCTGAAGTATCTAGACTGGTTTTTGTTACATCCCACAGTTTAAAAAAAGCCAAGATGGGCACTGATAACTTTGCCCAGGTGCTTTGCCACAAGTCAGTCTGACGTTCTAGTGGAGTTCCAAAGAAATTTAGAAAAAATGCTTTCATAGGCGACATGTAGAAAGCATTCCCCAGCATCTAAAGAGCCCCGGTGCTCCCCCTGAGAGCAAGTGCTCCAGCTAGTAGGAAGTGCTGGCATGCACTTCTGCCGCCATGCCACTGGGGACTTCCCCTCTCCCCTCACCTCCAGGTTGCCAGGTGGCCGCTGGGGAAGACTTGGGAGGCACCAGTTGCCCATGAATGCTTTGTCTCTAGGAGGCAAGGATTTCACAGAGTGTTATCTTTTATTAGACCGGTGGCATGGTTGGAATAGTTAGCCAAGCTTTCAAATGAAAGATGTACTTCATCAGGTCTGATGCGTAATTCTTGGACCATCAAGCCTATAACATGGTCTCCAAGAAGAAGATAATATTTCTAGACATTGGATGTTGTGCTATGGTCAAAACTGGTTATCCAATTGCAATAATACTTTTTATGCATTTAAAAAGGCTTGGGAAGGGCATTCTGTAATTGGTTGACCTAAATGTCTTCTGGAGGCTGTGAAGGAAGGCAAAGTCTATCTAAAGGAACATTGCCCAAAAGTGTTCACCATAGAGCAGGGATTCTCAACCTCTTTAGTCTCTAGTCACTCCTTGATAGATCCAAGGCATCCTTCTGAAAATGCCAGGTTTTTTTACTATAGTTTTTTTGACTATAGGAAAATAATAGAGCAATTCTTCTGTTGCAAAGAACTCAGAACAACTACAACAGATCAGAATGCCTTTAACACTAAGGATTCCTATTTGAAAGATATGGGTTTATCTTATAAATCATGTTTGCACACTGAACAGTGCTACAACTGGATGGCACCCTGTGAAACCCTTGAAAAGATCTCAAGGCACCCCAGGGTCCCATAGCACCCTAATTGCAAATCACTGCTATAGCAACTAATGAGTAAGGACAGCAAGTCTGAAAGTACATATGAGTTGCCTATCAGCAAGCCAGCCAGCACCACTAATAGAAGAAAAGTAGTGGTGATGAGTTGCCTGCATTGTAAAGTGGACAGCATTGCAAGGTAGGGATCTGGTGACCCATTGCTAGAAACATTTGATTCTTGCTCAGTAAAACCAATTGAACAAATAATGAAAAACAACAAATAGAAGAGAGAACCTCAATAAACAACTCTAACAGAGCCAGAAGCTCCTGTTACTTTAAGAGAGAACCTGTAGCAGGTATGCCCACAGGCAAGAGAAGGCAACTGGACCTGGGCTAGCTGCAGGAGAGTAGGCAGCCAGGGATCTATAAGTTGCAAAAGCCTACTGCAGGGCTAGCTGCACAGCAATAAGACAATGGGCAGAGTCCCAGGTAGGAAGCAAGGGAGTAACTGCAGCTTAGCCAGAGAAACAGCTGTAAGCTGCTCTCAAAGCTGAGAGAACACACCCATGGCTGGTCAGAAAAACACACGACTGGAAGAGGAGGAGCTCAGGGGATATAAGCCTGGGTTCCTGAGACAGAGGGCCAGTGCAGCCCTGAGCTCTGTGAGAAGAGCTCCTGCCAGCAGAGGCTGGCAAGGAGTGAAAGCTGCAGGCCAAGTGAGGTGATCCCAGGGGCTGAGAGCCAGGGAGTGGGGAGGTGGCATTAGGGAGGTATGATGACCTAGAGGGGGGCTTTGAGTGTTTTAGTTTGCAGCAGTTTCTTGCATTTCTGCTTTAGGTGTCAACCACATCCCAGTACTTTGTAGTAGTGATGAAGAGGCCACACAGGCTTGCTTGAGGCCACACAAGTGAGCCTGCAATGAAAAAATGGTGGTGATTGTATCCTATGTCTCACTTGTATCTTCTCCACTTCGGGTGGATGAAGTAGTCATACAGGTTATATTAACTTACTTCTTGTACTATAATCCTCAGACCACTGCTGCCCATAGTAAATGGTCTGCAGATGTCACTGCCACTCCCCTTTTTAATTAAAACGTTTAACAAAGCTTCATGATAATCAATAATTGAGACTTGGTCAGTGTTTCGTTCATGAGAAATATAGCATAAATCAAGGGTTTCTAAATATGTAATAATGCATCTATTAGAGCTATTTGAATAGACTGAGAAACAAAAAATTTTCAAGTGGAGGCTGTTCATTGGTTGACAATACCTTAATCTAAGCTATGCCAATTTGTGTTTGTTATCCATAAGTACGGACAAAAGGCTCAAGCTTTTATAGAGACTTCACAGCATGAAAGTTTCGTCTGAACTATTTGATAAATTCTTTACTATTTGGTAGGCACATGGTCACTATTTGATAATCATGTTTTCTGCCCCATGACTGGACAATGAACTTCATTAAGGAGAAGAAGAATAAGGAATGACAAATATAGACCAATGAAGAGCATGCTTCTAGTAAAACTATTTGGAGGCTCCTGGATTCATTAATAACTATGATTATCAGTAATAGGGTATTTGGGTTAAAGAAGATATACTGTACTGATAATGGCTTGCAGTTACTGTGTGAGGAAATTGGTAGGATTCATACAACAGTCTGGTCCCCTCTCTGATTCCTGGCCAACTGCTTTAGACATGAGTGTAGTGCTTTATCTGAATTAATGGATGGGACATTGGGAGGCTTGCTATGTAAATTATATGTCTAGCTACTGGTGAATTCAAGAATGTACCCACTGGATTTCTTTAACAGATGCTTCACTCTCATTTAGACTCAGAAAAAAAGATTATAATGTCTTTTAGAGTTCCAAAAAGCCTTCTCATGGTGTTCTCTGTACCACTCTGTTTCCCATCCAATTAACTTAATACAATATCAAGCTAGAACAATAATAATAACTTAAGGATCAGTTTTTTTTAATGTCTTTTCTAAGGAATTTCCACTTGCCAAGTACCTGCTGCATGCATGTTATTTATATTAATTCTTGTGCCATTCTACAATAATTAACTGTCCCAATTACTGGGTTACAATTCTATGCAAAGCACCTGTCTAATAGACAAGCATATCACCCATCAGTACCACAAATAACTTAAGTGTACAAGATCAAGCAGCTCAAATTTGTTTACTGTTTTGTTTTGTTTTTTAATTAAAAATAAATTCTTAATCTAAGTAGATTAGAATTTCTTCCAATGAGGAAACTGCCATATAGGATACGTGCCTTTAACAGTATTCTTAATCAGCCATAAGAACAAAGAACAGCAGCTGAGATTTTATGGGAAGATAGAGTTTTTATCTGGAACTTCCTCTTTCTTTGTTTCTGGAGTCATGCTTAATGTCGCACTGCAGAGTCTGCATGTTCTGGCCTGGTGGGGATGATGGCAGATTAATGGAACATGGCATAGAAGGAAAAACATGAAGACTGAATCAATTCAGTTGTCCATACAAAGATGTTGAGAAGCCCGTCAGGGGAAAGAACTCATCTAAGGCCCAAATGGAAACTTCACTAAGTTTGTCAAGAAACAGATTGGAGATTATTTGAAGAGTGACGGCCTGATTCACTTCCTCTGGTGCTTTGTGGACCTTGGCAAAGCAAATACAAAGTGGATGAAAGACTCTAGCAAATTATACAGGTATCATTCTATGCTGACACCATAAGGTATAAGGCAGAAGAAAAACACCCTTTTCAGAAGATGGATATGAAAAAAGTCCAGCCCCAGCTGAATGAAAAATATAATGTTATCATGATAAAACCTGGAGGCTTTTGGATTCTACTTTTCCATCACTCATGCAAATAGATACCCACTTGGAAATGTGTTTATGAAAAATAAGGGCAGTGAAGAGTCAGGCAGAAAAACTGGCAAATGACACACAACTATTTAAATTTTCAGACCCAGACAGCAGTGAGAGGAGCCTAAAAAGACCTAAATACACTACATGACAGGGCATGCTAGGGAAATGAAAGTATGCAAAGTTATAAAGGCTGGAGAGGAAAAAATAACTACCGGGATGTGTTGATGTAGAACCTTATAGCAGCTCAAAGGCATTACTGTCTAAAATGAAGACCCCTGCGTATTGCACAGGTGTGGTCAAAACCGCAAACAAGATTCCCAGGAGGCAATAAGGATGAAAGAGGCTGAGAACAATATGTAGAATATTATAGTAATCAGTTGTGAGCCTCATCTGCAGTAATATACAACACATTGCAATGAAATGAGGGAACATTGGGGGGGTGAGGCAGAAAAGGGCAGTAAGAGTCATGAAGGGTAAGGAAAATATCTGAATATCTAAATGGTAAGAGATGGAAAAGACTGAGTTTCTTTTCCTTAGAAAGGAGATAAATAAGCAGAGCCATGATAAAAGTATATAAAATAAATATGTCTTTAGACCAACACAGCGACAATCACCAACCCTATAAAGTAACGAATGATCCAGGGAAGAGTGAACAGATTCTTCTTGTCCTAGTACAAGAACTAAAAGGCATTGAATGGAATTAAAAGGTAGCAAATTCAGAACTAATAAGAGGAAACACTTTCACATGATACCTTGCTAAAGTGTAGCAAGATTCAAAAAAGGATTGGACATCTATGGGGGCACAGAAAAAGAACACAGTAATAAAAATTGGGAGGAACACTAAACTTTACTTGAAATAATAGAGATCTTTATTGGAGATCAGGATGAGGGCAAAGTGTGGGGTGGCTGAGACTTACCAATAAGTGTGAAATAAGGGACAGAGGGCAGAGTATTTTTCCTTTGCCTGGTGCAGTTTCTACACCTTCCTCAAAACCACAGATCACTATCAGAACCAGGGAGTACTGGACTAGATGGACATAAGAGCTGCCACACTGGATCAGACCTAACATTCCAACATCAGAACATCTGTTTTGGAGCTATATGAGGAGCAGATTGTTAAAGAAGAAAATCCTACTTGCAGGTAAACCATGGCTCAATCTTCACATGTAATTATCAGCTGATTACATAAAAATGTACACCAATACAGATAGAATTTCTAGGGACTGGATAGTCACTTAATACTGAATGTGTGTTGGCTGATGCATCTGCCTCATGCCCTCTTGGGTATCAGTCTTAGAACTGTAAAAATATAAATAAAAATAAAGTAACCCTTGATGAATTGAACATTGGCTTGCAGGCAGGCTGTTTAATAGGGAGAGATACTGATGGAAACATCTTTACTATTGTAACCGTGTTTTGATGTTTCCTTTTCTCCTTGGACATGAATAGCTTGGAAAGAAATTGTCTCCAGCAAAGAGAAGGTTTCTATTGTAAATGCCATCAGTTTGACTAATGCTACTATTGCCTGGTCTTGGAGATTACTGGCAGCCAAAAGACCAAAACTCCAGCAAGCTCAAGGAAGTAAGGAGTTTCAGATTTATACATAATTTGTGAATAGAAGTCAATCAGAGCAAAAGCAATTTGGAGAACAATTTCATAGTCAGTAGTATCATTAAAGTTTAAAGCTCATTATTCACTGAGCTAATTACCAGGGTTTAAAGGCAGGCTGTTCCAGTTTTGATGGGAGGGGAAATAGTAATTCAGTAGATGACAAGTGTTGAGACCTCATGGAAAGGGAGCTCATATTTTAACTCTGATCTTCTTACCTTAGTGGGTTGACATTTGAAAGAATTGTATTCAGTGCTTTACCACAATTTGTAGGTGTTTCAAAAGATTATGGAAACTCAAAATGGGAAATAGTGGGGATTTTGTAGTAAAAGATTCCTTCAAAAGCAGACTCCAAAATGATGACTGAGGCATTGGTGGAGAGGACACTGGCTGCTTGGGCCACTAAATAGCTCACTGATATAATGTTTTTTTCAGTCCCTTTAGGCCCCTGTGATAGGACCAACCTTCCTGGGTGGAAGCCCAGAAGCTAGCTAGCCTGCCCCAACTCCAGCTCTTCCCTACCACTGCCTTGTTGGGATAACTACTATGGAAGGCATCCTGAGCCTTGGAGTGGTATATTTCCTTTGAGTCACCTTGCTCTACCTTTCTGAGCTTGTCTAGACCTTGAATCACTTGGACTTGTCCTACTTACTTTGGTTGCTACCTTCATCCCTAGACCCCCTTATTCGGGTCTCAGCTTCTTGGCACCAGTTGCTCAGCTGGGGCTTTACACCCCCACAGACTAGATTCTGGACCCCTGGCCCTCTGGCTTCAAAGAGGCAGGACTACTGGCAATAGCAGGCACTTTGTTTCTTCCCCCTTTTGCTGCTTGCCACCCAGAGATTCACTCTAGTGGTCCTTGCAGCTGTCTTTTCCTCCCTTGAGATTTCATCTCTCTGAGCCACAAAAACTCTCCTCTTAAAGGCTCTTGCTGGTCCCATTTGCCTCTCAGTATTCTCCCAGTAACAGGGCAAGTGTTCTCTGTTAGAGCCCCAAAATTTCAAACTTTTGTTTTTACTGAAAATGTAATGAGACAGTTACTGCCTCGTTCTGTTGGCTTTGTGTTGACTTTGGACACCTATACACGAGCAAAGAGGCTACTCTGATGCACTGTAATTATAGCACATTGAAGCAGGCTCAATTAATCGACTCCAGCATCTCGTGTATCAGCATCCCTGCACTTAAAAATGGCAGCAGGAGTACTTTAACGAGAGGTCTTGGAGCCACTCTAATTAAAGTGCCCCTTCCCCTCCCCCACACCCGGAACATGTGTATAAAACACTCTTTATTTCTTCATAAAAATGAAGAATATGGCAGAATTCGTAGCACTGGAGGCCCTGAAGTTTTCCATCCCTGCACAGATGCCAGATTTACTTTTCCTAAATAATCCCTCTTCCTGAAACCTACCTAGGAAGAAGCTACCACAGCTTCCACGGGTAGCTAGTTCCATTGCCCCGCTGCTATCTTAACAGTCAAGAATATTTTTTTCCTGAGATTTGATCTAAGTCTGATTTGCTGAAGTCCAGACTCATTGGCACATGCCCTGCCCTCTTAGGCAGGGGAAAACAGAAGCACAAAGATAGGTATGGTTATGTGAAATCCAAGGCTTTGTAGACTAGGACAGTTTGGATAAACATCCAAATCTTAAGGTTGCTTCACAATTGCAACATAGTCTGAATGATCCTAGTGATGACATGGTTTTGATTTTATTTTCATAGTACTAGAAAAGGGAAAATACTGTTATGGTAAGTCAGATGCAAGGAATAAAATATTAATTCTTTGAAGACCCGAATGTTTTGGTCACAATCATGCTGTACTTAAGTGCTAAGCACAATCCTGTAAAACATCTGGGGACCAATTCAGTTCTCCTATTAGGCATGTATTGAAAAAACATTAATGTAAAAGCTGGGTAGGTCATTTTCCTCATCACTTATGGCACTTGGCGTTCAGGCCAAGCGAAGGTGCATTACAAAAGTAGACATAATGGCTGCTTGCAGACTTGAAAAGAAAACAACAACTAAAAATGGTGCTTTACCTTAAACTCAGGGCATGCCCACACAGAGCCCAGCGCATGCCCAGAAGAGGCATCACATTCATTGGACCCAGCACACCCAATGTCTGTATAGATCGTGTGTTTTAGTAGAGCTCTTTTGGCACTTTCATCTAATAGCTAATTGACTTGTCTTTAAAGTGCCAAAAAGCCCTGCTGAACTGCCTGATGTATGCAGATGCTGCGGAGTCAGATTGAACTAACATACTGTTTCTTCCAGTAAAGCACTCCTTGATTTTGTTTTTTTTCATGTCTATTAGCAGCCATTAACAGTATTTTAGATGCTTGAGTCAGGTTGAAACACAGTAACACTCAGATGCCTATGAGGTGAACAGGATTTAGTTGTTGGTCTCTACTAATGCAGGTAGTGATAAACCAGGCCTGAGAAACTAAACAAAGGCCAAACTTTCTCTATGACAGTTCAGAGAAGTACCAAAATATCTAGTCTTCTCCTGTTAGATATCATTTACATAAGCAAGATACAGCCCATACTGCTATTTGATCTATACTATTGTATCTAGGGATCAAAAGTATAAAATCCTCCAGAAGTTGGAAAAGTTTGACCTCATCACTTACTGAATAAGGCAGGAAGGACTAGATCCAGAAGCTTTCTTTGCAACCAGATGTACTTATGTTAGTTAGTATCTTCCCTAGGGGGATAAGCATATTCCTGTCTGTCACTGGTTATGTTAAATGCTGTAAAACTATGTCTTGTAACAAACACCACTGAGAGCATCAGATCTGTACAGCAGATGGCCACAGAACACATGTCCTCCAAGAAATACAAGAGCTATTCCTAAGGCATGCTTTCACATTGCCCCTCTTAAATTGACACTTGAAAGCTCCATGTATCATTGTGCTACTAAACCTGTAGCAATTTTACATCCTTGCAATTTATCTGAGTTGTGACTTAAAGTTTGGAGGTTTTGTTTCACTTTCACTTTTGTTTTACACCTGTAAGAATAAATGTACTTCTCAGCAAACCTGTCTTTTGGCAAGATTTGAAATTACACTGTTCTGGGCCTTTTTTAACCTAAAGGACTGAACACAATCTGTCTTTCCATGTAAATGCCAAAAATGAGCATTATTTTCATCTAGAACTGGCTAAACGTTCACTGAAGGCTCCATTATGTCATTACTCGGGTTGGGCTGGGTAGTTTCTCGCTCAACAAGTAATCCTGTTCAGTTCATCTCAATCATTCAAGGGGGGCAGAATTAGACCCCAAATAACTTGCTCAATTTTATGATATGGAAGAAGAAAAAAAATAATTTAGCATTTCTACATGCTGGGCAAATAGAAAAGCTTGCCATATACACTGTGAATATTCATATTTCCCATTTGTGTGACTGTTTTCCCCCAACAAAATATTTCTTGATAACTTGCCATGGATTTACTCTTTTTATTTTATTTAGACAAGCTACATGTACAGTGCAAATGTTAGACCCAGACACAAGTACTGCCTTACTGTGAATATTGTCACTAGGGTCTGTTTGTTTACTGTACTGAACTAGAATTGTAAAATTTACCTAATGAGGACCATAACATTGTATAGTCATTTACCACTACAGGAAAATATTTGTTTTGCAGTTATTCAATGTAGTTGAATACAATGCATCTCTGCAGTTTGCAAAATCAAGATTTTACACTTCTGTCAGTGTGCTGCTCTGGTTCTGTTTCTTGTAGAATAAAGTATCTGCTACTGAAAAGACTGGTATGAGTGAATGTGTTTAGCAGTACCAAAATACGTGCATCTGTGTATACAGCTGTTGCCCATGGGGTGTTTACTTGCACATGAACAGGATCAAG
The DNA here is from genome assembly GCF_001723915.1 of Gavialis gangeticus. Lineage (NCBI taxonomy): Eukaryota > Metazoa > Chordata > Crocodylia > Gavialidae > Gavialis > Gavialis gangeticus. The sequence goes on along the minus strand of NW_017728992.1, from coordinate 162,060,567 downwards.
AATAAAATCTTGACAACTCCATTTTGGAGCTGGAAGTATTCTAGCAGCTCAACTTCTGAAAGAGCTGCTAAAGTCCATCCAACAGAGGGCAGTGGTGTGCGCATGCATGCATGCGTGCATGCATTCATGCCAGTACGATAGGGAATATATAGTTCCTACTATGAGAAGAACATGTTTTGTTACTGAGCTTAATCCTGCTCCTCCCATGAGCAAGACCAGGAATGCCAAGAACTTGGCTTCTGTATCTGTGCTAGTCACAACAATGGGTGCAACCAGATGTATGAAATGTAGGGGAAAGTGTTCTGCTCAGTATAAATTGTTCAGAGGAAAATGGAGGCTGCTGGAGTGGTGCCAGCACTGAGATGCAGTTGACTGCCCACAGGTCGCAAGTTCAAGGCCATAACAGAAGCACTCACACTCAGCACAGCCTGTTAGATTCCAACAAAATCTGAATTCAGCTAAATACTTTGTCACAAGGACATGAAGGAGGAAGGAAAAGGAATGTGGAAGGAGCTTCATTCATCACGCAAGATAGAAGGAGGAGACTGGATCACAGATGCTGGGGACATCACATGAACCATATTTTCACAGTTCACCAGCTGTTTAACTGCTCTGCTCTTGGACATCCTGGAGGCAAGATTTCTAACAGAAGGAGCTTCTATAGTTAAGTGCTGAATGGAAGGTGTGAAAGGCCTGGAACACTTCAGCCCTTGTATTGTAGGTGTGCCCGTCTCCTTTTGATGGTATGTTCTCATGTTGCCTTTGCCCAATCCGCCACTCTGGCCCACCAGGAGCCTTCATATAGGCCCCGGAGGGTACCTCTGTTGTCTTTAGGGTGACCCTCAAACTCGCCTGCTATGACTTTGAGTGTTACTTCAGTGGAGGGGGTCACCTCGGAGGATATCTCCAGTGTGGTCCCACATCTCAGCGGGCGTTCACGGGGCTCCAATCTTCCCTACACCCCGGCCATGTGCCAACCTTGGAGATGGGCTTCCTAATCCTTTCTTGCAGCCACCCCCTGCTGATGTCTTCCCTGGGCCTCTGCTGCTTCTCCTGCCAGCGAGGACCCCGGACCCTGGCTGGACCCGAAAGGTCTGGTCACTGTCGGCCCTTGGGCCTGTCTTCCTCGACGCCTTGTGCTGCCCACATTTGAGGCCGTTAGCCTTCGCTAAGTTCCCTCGCCGTTGTGTCCTCGTTATTAGACCAAGTCCCATTTGCCTTGGCCTAGCGCTAAGGGCTATGCTAACCCACTCTCGCTAGGGCAGAAAACGGACCAACCCTAATGGGGAATATGAGTAACACCTTCACCACAAGCCTCTCACGCTAAGGTGACCCGGCCTAAAACCAAAATCAAGATACTGCTACCACGATGGGAACTTGACAACAACAAAAATAAGACTAGGAAGGGAATGCCCATGGGAAGGAGTCCCATGCCCTCCTGACCCCTAACGGCCCTAGTCTCATGCGCCCTGGGCTTAGATCCCGGCTTTTACCCCAACCAGGGTCTCTCTCCCCTTCTCTCCAGCGTCCTCCTCCACTCTGGAACTGCGACACCCATCGCTTCTACTGAGGGCTCCTGCGCTGATTATCAGTGTGGTTACTGCAGCCCTCCTCAGTGGTCCTGTCGGTCCCCCATCGGTTCTCCCCGCCATGGGGACCCCTTGCAGTTCCTACCATGTCAGCCCCTGTTGGTCTTCCAGCTGGCCCCCCTGGTCCCCAGCCCCCGGCGGACCTCTACTCCCAGTGGGGCTTTCTTCGTGGCACTAGTTGCTGCGGCTGCTGCTTCCACTGCTGCTGTTGCCACCGTTGCCTCAGCCACCGCTTCTGCTGCTGCCTCTGCCTACCACAGCCGCATGCTGCAGTCTCCCGTGGCTCCTCTGCTCCTCAGCGCCCCTCCTGCACCTTCGAGTGCACTTATTTCCGCTGGGCGGCGTCTCCCTGTGACATCACCTGGCCTCAGCTGGATATAGGCGTGGGTGACAAATTGCGTGGGCGGTTCCCCACCGCACGTTTTCCCACTCTTCCTGGTCCCTGCAACAAGTAAGTTGTTATTTTTTCTTCTTTGTGCCTGGGGTTTGCCTCGGAGTGAGGCTTCCCCCTTTTCTGGACCTGTGCCCCTGGGACAGTAGGATTATATCTGTACTTACTGGACTTCAGATGGATGCTCATCAGAAGTATCTTTATTAACAAAACAGCTAGGATAAAGGCTGTGAGGGCCTCTGTGAACACTTTAACACTTCTTTAATATTGTACCTAACTTCTACAAGTTTCCCTAAGTATGAGGGACTCCATTTCAATGATTAAAACCTTACTCTACAAGGAGTTCCAGCAATTTCCACAGGACTATCTGCAAATTCATCACTAGGCAAGGATGGCAGATTAAGCCATCCTCAAGAACCTACTGGGGGAAATCATCATGACTGCAAAGGTGAGTTTGTTTTAGAATAATAAAATCATAGAAAATTAGGGTTGGAAGGGACCTCAGGAGGTCATCTAGTCCAACCTCCTGCTCAAAGCAAGACCATCCCCAGATAGATCATTCCAGCCAAAGCTTTGTCAGGCCAGACCTTAAAAACCTCCAAGGATGGAGATTCCACCACCTCTGTAGGTAACCTGTTCCAGTCCTTCACCACCCTCCTACTGAGAGAGTTTTTCCTAATATCCAACCTAAACTTCCCTTGCTGTTACTTGAGGCCATTGCTCCTTGTTCTGTCATCTGCCACCACTGAAAACAGTAACTTCATCCTCTTTGGAACCACCCTTCATGTAGTTAAAGGTTGATATCAAATCCCCTCAGTCTTCTCTTCTACAGACTAAATAAGGTCATTTCCCTCAGCCTTTCCTCAGCAGTTGTGTGTCCTAGCACCCTAACCATTTTTATTGCCCTCTTCTGGACTCTCTCCAATTTGCCCATATCCTTTCTGTAGTGGGGAGGCTCAAAACTGGACACAGTGCTCCAGATGTGACCTCACCAGTGCCAAATACAGGGGCATAATTACTTCCCTAGATCTGCTGTCAATGATCCTACTAATGCAGCCCAGTTTTCTGTCAGCCTTCTTGGCAACATATCCAACTTATTGTCCACTGTAACCCTCCAGGTCCTCTTCTGCAGAGCTGCTACTTAGCCAGTTGGTCCCAAGTATGTACTGGTGCATGCAATTCTTCTGTTCTAAGTGCAGGACTTAGCACTTGTCCTTGTTGAATCTCATGACTAGGGACAGACATTCAAAAACCCTGAGCCTGAATTGATTCAATCTGTGCAAGTTAGTCTAACCTAGCTAGGCTAAACCAGTTTGTAATTGTTCAGACATCCCCTCTGGACTGAAGAAGTGCAGGTACATGCCTGCAGTGGCTCAGGCTAGAAGCCAAAGGAGGGGGTGCTAGAGCAGCCCTCCCTTCTCTCCCACAGTGCTGAGCTGAGCGGGGGCAAGGCCAGGCCCTGGCAGGATGATCTGATCAGGGAAGGGTTCCCCTCCACACACACACACACACACACACTGTTGATAATAGAGCACTGAGTTACACAACAGGGAGTTACACAGGGAGTTGTTTAGCATTTATCAAACAAAACCATCTCCCATTAGTTCAAGCTCTTCTTAAACATTTTTTTCTGAGGAAGGAATGGAGGGGCACTACCAACTACCTGCAGATTAGCTCCAAAAAGCCCTAAGCCGATACTGTCCTGTGTGTCTTTGTCCTATCTCCCACAGCTTGGACCATAGCCAGTATGTGGTATGCTAGCTAATGCTGAGAGGTATCTACATAAGAGAGAGGGGAGGGGGGAATCCCTGCTTGAGCAAGGAGTGGGGGTAGCAAGGAAGCCAGGCATACTCCACTGTACCTGCAGACTCTGCTGAGCTGCAGCCAGGGAGCAGAGGGGAGAGGCCAACCCTGCTGGGTTGGAGCAGAGAGCAGAGCCCCGCCCAGAGCTGCAAAGCATTTGGGGTATGGGAGAACTCTGATTTAACTTAAACCAGGAAGGGATCTAGGACAAACATTGCATAAACCAGTTTGACCCCAGTCAGTTAAGTCTGATACTATATTCAACCAGCTTTATCTCAAACTGGTTTAATCCATTTTCAAGCTGGTTTATATGCACTGAACATCTGTTCTGTTACAGGTTTAAATCAGTTTCTGATCACTTAAACCAGTTTATGTGTAATGTCTGTCCCTAGCCCATGAGATTCCTTTTGGCCCAATCCTCCTATTTGTCTAGGTCACTCTGAATCCTAGCCCTACTTTCCAGAGTATCTACTGCTCCCCCCAGCTCTCATCCACGAACATGTGTCCTGCCTTTGCTTTTTTAAAAGATGGTCACCCTACTCCTGAGGGAGTCAAAGTCTGCTTTTCTGAAGTCCAGGGTCCTTACTCTGCTGCTCTCCTTTCTTCCTTTTGTCAGGACCCTGAACTTGAGCATCTTGTGATCACTGCTGCCCAAAATGCCATCCACTACTACATCCCCCACCAATTCATCCCTGCTTGTGAGCATCAGGTCAAGAAGAGTATGGCCCCTAATTGGTCTCTCCAACACTTGCATTAGAAAGTTGTCTCCAACGCTGTCCAGAAACTTCCTAGATTGCCTGTGCACTGCTGGGTTTCCCTCCCAGCAGATGTCAGGGTAATTGAAATCCCCCATGATAACCAGGGGTTATGATCTGGAAACTTCTGCCAGTTGTCTAAAAAAAAGCCTCATCTACCTCATTCTCCTGCTCTGGTGAGCTGTAGCAGACACCCACCAAACCATCACCCTTTTTGCTCTCCCCTCTAACTTTAACCCAGAGACTTTCAAGAGGCCTATCTCCAGTTTCAAGCTGCTGTATCAAAAGATCAACATTAGTCTGTTGAATCCAGTGGTCAGCTATAGTTTTGGGGAAGCCTAATAAATCCACCATTAAAATAAAAGATCAGAGCTGCAAATCTTAATTTGCCAATAAATCCCATAATATCATCCTTAATAGAAATTCTCTTGAATTGCAAGCTGTAGTATTAGTCAAAGCTGGGATTTATGAGGATAAATGCTTCTTGTAAAATGCATATAGTGCTTTGCATTTACCTCCCCCTTCTTTCTGAGGAACTCAAAACACTTTACATATATGAATGAGCCTGCACTTAATGCCCAGTACACTAGCTGCATCTCCCAAAAGTTTGAAAGAGTAGCCACTGTTATTCCTGCATGTAGACAGTGGATTGGAGAATGGAACCCCAGGGAATAAAAGCAAAGATGAGCCCTCCCCATCCTCAACTGCTTTGCTGCATAGTCAGTCCTGAAAACATCCTAAAAATTACTGTAAACTGTGCACAGAGGCCATCAATTTTTGCTTAAGAAAAAACCTCTGCATAGGACCAAAAAGCAGCAGTAGGATAACAGCAACACTGGCTTCTATAGCTGCACAAACACTTAGTTTTCTCATTGCTGATAATGAGGCAGCTGGTCTGACTATGTTGCACATATAACAAAGACAGTATAAATTAAGTTGCCATGTGAGTCAAGAATGAATCCCACACAGAGAGAGATATGTAATACCTTTATTTAACATTGTGCATTGGATGTATTCATAATACTGAAATTTACTATCCTGCAGTGAAAGAAAGATACATATTGTGCCACTTCTTTGAACGCTAAAGATGTTCTTTTGGGCCCTGCTTTCTGGAGCACATATAGATAAAATTAGCTCTAAGGAAATGTGCTACACCATTGCTGACCTTTTTCATCGATATTTTACTTTTAATGTATTTGATCTCTGTATGAGTACAAGTACCTGAGGGCTGTCGGGGAACAGCAGCCCCAAGGTCACGGTGGGCCGAGGGCAGGATCAAAACAAACAGGCGGGATTGCTTGCGAGGAGTCTGAGCAGTCCGGGAGACACATGTGCAGTTTTAAAACAAATAGATTTTATTCACTTACACTTTTGGGGCGTAGGCAGAGAAGTTTGCTTCGGTTACAGTTGGAACGAATTTAACGAACAGCAAAGGAAACTGTTGGTCCACGGGGTTCCCGAGCAAGCCCTTGCTTTCTACCCCGAAGGATAGGTGCGGCTGCCCACTCGATAGTCCCAGGGCTGGTCAACAGCTTATTGATCAGGTGACAAACAACGAAAACTGTGACACGGTGTGACGCCAGTCCAAGGTGGACAAACGGATGATCGGTGCCGAGGTCGATGAAGAGTGATGCTGAAGTTACTGCCGGGTATGGTGAAATGAAGCCATAGTCGAAGTGAGTCGGGTTGATCAGAATTGTGGTCAGGATCGGTGCCAAAATCAGTCCGGTAGCCAGGAGATCAATACGAGAACGAAGGGGAATCAAATAGCCAATTCGCAATGAGGAGGAGACCAGTAGGCCTGAAGCCCTCCAGAAGAGCAGTCCCTCCCAAAGCAGCCTCTGCTTACAGGTCGAGCACAGTCTCCCCTCACACACCCACCACCACACTGACAGAGAAAATAACAACAACAACCCCAAAGGTGGGGGCTCACAAGCCCTTTATGGCAACCAAGTGGCCAATCAGGTTGCTTGCTTTGAAGAATTTTCTAGTTCTATGAAGTCATGCTCTTAGCCAAACTGAGCATG
>NW_017728992.1:162049730-162053854 GCF_001723915.1 Gavialis gangeticus | reverse complement strand
CATTCAAAATTTGGTCCAGACAAGGGCATTATTAAATACATAGTTCTAATGATAAATGGTACCCAAATGCTCTGCATTGTATTGCACTGATGGAACACAGAAAATCTCTTACCTGTAACTATGGAGGTATAGATTAGGGGCCCTCTGTGTTTTCCCAATACTGAAGAAGATAATTTAAGGCTAGGGACAGACATTACACACAAACCATTTAAGTGATCAGAAACTGTTTTAAACCTGTAACAGAACAGATATTTGGTGCACATAAACCTGTTTGAAAATGGCTGAAACTGGTTTGAGATAAACCTGGTTGAATGTAGTATCAGACTTAACTGATTTGGGTCAAACCAGTTTATGAGATGTCTGTCCCAGGTCCATTCCTGGTTTAAGTTAAACCTGAGTGTTGCTGGTAGGTATTGTATGTTTTAGGCCCCTTCTTGGTGGGCACCTTTCTTCCCAACAACATCAGGGTAAGACCACTCCCTAGGGCCACATAGATGTTCCTGGGCACTGCCCCTACTCACCTGCCATGACTTTGATGTTAAATAGATGGGGAGGCAGTTCCTAGTCAGTGGGCCCAGTGGGGTCACTGCCCTGGGTCTTGCTTCAGGGGGTTCCAAACCTCCCCTTTACCCCACCCTTACCATATCCACAGCTTAGGAGAATCCAGCCTTCCTTGGACCATTCCTCGAGGTGATCTCTCCTCACCCCAGAGCCCACCCCAGGCAGGGTAAGGTGTCCAGCCTTAAATCTCCATGGGGCTAGTCCTTACTCTTCAGGCCAAGCTGCACGCCAACTAAACATGCCCCAGCCTGGGGTAACAGTAACTTGAAAAGGCCCTTCACACCCTGTGAAAGCACTAGTCGTCTCTCGTCCCTATACAGGGGACTCTGGCTCCCCAGACCCTTCTGGCTCCCTGAGGAACAGGGGAGGACTCAGCGTCGATCCCTCTAGTCACTCTTTTCAAGAGAGAGAAAAAAGGGAGGGGGGAGCCCGTCGATTCTAGGAACTAATCACTTTTGCTCCCACCAACGCGTGGCAGTCGCCCCTTCTTCGCCAGGTGCCAGATCCATTGCTGCCTGCCCCTCTTTCTTCACCCAGCTGCCCATCAAGCCTTGGTGTCGCTCGTTGCCCCTCTGTCAGTGTTCCTGGCCACTCCCGCAGGGCTTGACTTTTGCCTGCGACTGTGGGGACCACCCTTGTCTGCCTACCGTGCCTCTCCGGCCAACTCCAGCTCCTTGAGCTCTGCCCCAGGGTCTTTCCTGTTGAGCAGGCCCGTTGGCTGCTGGGGTTTCTCGCCCTGAGCTCCACTCCATGTTTCTTACCTAGTTCCACCACCTAAGGCCCCCTGCCGACATCCTGCTTTTCCCCAATGTGTTCTGCCTCCTTCCGCTTGGCTCTGCTGCCTGAGGCTCCCTGCCAGCATCCTGCTTTTCTCCGCCAGTGTTCTGCCTCCCTCCATCTGGCTTCTCTGCCCGAAGCTCCCTGCCGGTGTCCTGGTCTTCTCTGCCAGCGTTCTGCCTCCCTCCGCCTGGCTCCACCGTCTGAGGATCCGCACTGGCGTTCTGCTGCTCCTCCCTCGGCCCCCGCATGCCAGCAACCTTTGCCTCTCCTCCTCGGCAGCTAGGTGTCTCTCCAGCTGCCTTTTGAGCAACCTGTGCTGCTCCCAGGCTCTGCCTACGGGGATCACCAATCCTCAGGCTCAGGCAGCTGTGGAGCCACCGAGCCTGCATCAGCGTCTCTCCCTTGCTGCTGTTCATCCTGGCCCCTGGAGTAAGCACTGGGGCTCATCAGGCAGGGTCCCAGGACATGCTAGGAGTGGGGCTTTTGCCTACCCTCCCACACTGAGTCCCCCAGCATCCCAGATGCTTTGCAGCTCTGGGTGGGGCTGTCTGCTGGAGCAGAGCAGGGTTGACCCTGCCCCTCTCCTTCCTAGCCAAAGCACTATCACTGCTCTGGCTGACTGAGGAACTGCAACAGCTGCCAGGCTTCCCCCTCCCTCCCACCCCACTGCCTGCTGGCTGCTCAAACAGGGATCCCCGCTTCTGCACCTCTCACACAGCAGGCACCCAATCTCAGAGACCCAGCGTCTGGCCATGCCCCACCCAGGGAGGTGGTTTACTGGTGGCCAGGCTGCAGAGTGCCCTGCTGGGGCCTGGCCACATCCCACCTCAGGTCAGCACTGTCAAAGGGAAGGGAGGGCTGCTCTAGCTCCCCCCAGCTTCTAGCCTGAGCCACTGCAGGCATGTGCCTGCATTTCTGGAATGAAAAGGAAATGTCTATCCACTTCCAGATTGGTTCAAGCTTTGCAGGTTCGGTTAACCTGCAAAGATTGAATCAATTCAGGCTCAAGCTTTTTGAATGTCTGTCCCTAGCCTAAAAGACAGTGCTTTTTCAAGTGGCAATCTAGCATTAGTGAAAAATCTTTGTAGCCTGAAGTATCAGCTAGGCAGGTTTTCCTAAATGAAGATGGTGTTCATTACCTATTTAACATGCATTCAAAAAAGAACCAAGTTCAGCTTTTTATCAGGCTTGCAAATGCTCCTGTGCTGCTTCAGAAGTGCTTGCATCTTCAAAATGTTCTCGCTCAATTCTAGGTTATAAAAACAAAGCAGAGAGAGGGCCAGGACAAAGATGGTCTGGAAGAGTCTCAGGTATGCAGCTCCAGTGTCATTGCACAGTCATGTTCCATTTGTTAAAAATCCATTCTTCATTTTGATAACCCTGGGTCTGGTCATCTCTGCTGTCTGAAACAGCTGCAGCAGAATGACTACCAGAAAGTTGGGCAGAAAAGCAGAGATCTGGAAGGGACCCTCACAGGGAGTCATCTTCACATGGCTTGTTGAACTGTGAAGGAATTCCATTTCAGTGGAATGCACAGCAGTTTTCCTCCAACATACACACATACTTCTTGAACTCTACAAGTTCTGAGGGATCAAGAGTAGGGCCAGGCCTCTGCACATGAGCATCACAGATGCTCGTCCACTGGAACAGCACTCTCAGAATTACCCCTTATGGCCACTGCCCTTTAGAAAGTGATCACCCATATGGAACAGGCCAGCAGAAGACTTGATGCAGTCCCCAGGTATATCAACACTGAGATCTCTAGCATTAGCTTTGTGGGCAGCAAGCTGTCTCCAGCTACCCATCCACAGAAGTGTTCTGCAGGGTCAGAGCTTGGGAGGGGGTCTGATGGAAGAACTATCATAATTATTTGACCCCACCAACCCAGGAAAAGGAGTCTGCATGGAGAGAAGCTTTTGCACCAATATATTATACCAATCATCTGTCTGACTGAATTTAGGATTCCTCTCTGGATCCAATTTAGAGATGGGCCCAAGCCAAAAAGCTTGGGTATTTTTAGCCATGTCTGTTACAAAGAGGCTAGGGACAGACATTCAAAAAGCTCAAGCCTAAATTGATTCAGTCTTTGCAGGTTAGTTTAACCTGCAAAGATTGAACCAATTTGCAAGTGAATAGACATTCACTTTTGAATGGGGAAATACAAGCGCATGTCTGCAGTGGCTCAGGCTAGAAGCCAGGGAGTGCTAGCATGAGCCCTTCCTTCCTGTCCACAGTGCTGAGCTGAGGGGGGGGGAGTGGCAGGCCCCAGCAGGATGCTCTGATTAGGGAGGGGTTTAAACCCCCACCTTGGCCTGCACAGTCCCCAGCCAGGGTTGTATCTGGAGGGAGAGGGGGAAGCAGCCCTCACCAGGCTTCCCCCCACAACTCAGTGCTCAAGGGGCGGGAGTGTTCCCAGTCCCCAGCTAGTACTCTGAGGCTAGGCTGGGGAGGGAGGACTGTCAGATGCATTCAGTGTGGACTGCATGCATCTGTTGATGATACTGAGCTTTTCAGTCTCCCTCTCCCTGCTTCTTCATACTGTCTGCAGCAAACTAACGGCATTCACAGGTCACATTCATTGCAAACCAGGTCATTTCTCACATCTCTCTCTGTCCCCTGTTGAACACTGACATATTGCAGGTGCTGCATATATAACTGTGAAAGCTTGGATAGTACACAAGACAATGGCTGAGGCAGGACTGGATTGTAGTAATGAGACTGCCACAAGAAAACCAAACTCTGCTAATAGCCTGCAACCCATTAGGCATCGAAACAGTGGAGTG
>NW_017728992.1:162043412-162044730 GCF_001723915.1 Gavialis gangeticus | reverse complement strand
GTGCTGCGTATATAACTGTGAAAGCTTGGATAGTACACAAGACAATGGCTGAGGTAGGACTGGATTGTAGTAATGAGACTGCCACAAGAAAACCAAACTCTGCTAATAGCCTGCAACCCATTAGGCATCGAAACAGTGGAGTGCTTGTGGTACCCAATGCTAGACCCATGCCATAAAATAATAAAAGTGGTTAATATTTTTGGCAGAGAACTAACCCGCTCATCACATGTGTGTAGCTAAGAGAGCCAGTGAAGGCAAGGAAACTACACATCCATTTCAATTGACCTAGCAGCTAAAGAAAACAAAACACTAAATATGCATCTCAAGAGAAACCTGTAAAAGGCACAGGAAAGATGCCCTGTACGTGACAAATGCACCCTCCTCACATTTATCCCAACAAACATCTAATGTATAAGGTATTACAAATGTCTGAACCATTCAGTGTATGCCTGGAGTCTGGTAAACAGACCATCACTGGTACAAGGTACTGCAAATTTGCCACATTGATATACAAATACCCAAAGACAAGTCCAGTAACCAATGCCTCTAAGCATCCTGTCTGACAACTCAAGGCCCATCATCTGTGATCGACCTATAATTGGAGGGGCTGCAAAAACACACAAGTCTTCACACCCATATCCAAGAACAGAAGCCAGGCAATTAACAGTTGTGATATTATAATCAACCTTTTCCTCCCTGTTTGTTCAGACACTAATCAGCCAACTATCAAGGAAAAATACTTTGAAGCTATACAATTCAACAGTATAAGAACTAGACAGAACTGCCAGCAAGGTATATGCAGTCCAGGGAAGATCAAGAAGCCGTTCTGCACCACCCAGCCAAAAGTGAAGGATCTCCACTGTGAGGTTGTACAAAAACTGCTTCCTGCCTGCAATGGGTAAAGATCTCTGTGCAGCTAAGATAATACTAGGCTTATTTTATATTGGGAAAGAGCCTTTTTCTGTCATTTAGTTTTGTAACTTGTTGGTAGTTATTAAAGCAAGCCTCTCTGCTATTCATCAATGAGTGTTGTATCAATTCTTAAAGCACTAGGTTTAGAAACCTGTTTCTAAGTCAAACAGCTGGCATTGAAGCCAGCAGAGAGTTTATCAGAACACAAAGCTTATCAGCCCATCAAGCCCTACAAAAGAAAACAAATTCATCTTTCTCATTAGTTTCAAGCTCTTCTTATATGCACGGTGCATTTGCAAGCCACTGGCTTCTAGCCCTAAGTGGACACTGTTCTGTCTGCCTTTGTTCCAGTGAAATAGAAGACACACACACACACACACACACACACACACACACACACACACAC
>NW_017728992.1:162034909-162043294 GCF_001723915.1 Gavialis gangeticus | reverse complement strand
ACACACACACACACACACACACACACACACACACACACACACACACACACACACACACACACACCTCTCAGCATTAGCTGGCATGTTGTGGGGTGGGGGACATGGCCAGATGCTGGCTGCGGTCCATGCCACTGGGGTCCCTGCTGTGGGAGTGGGGTGGGAGGGGGACTGTGCTCAAGCAGCGATGCAGGGGTGGGGCAAGGGGAAGCCTGGCCCACACTGTACTCCCCCTCCTCTTTCTCAGTCAGCTGGAGCTCTGGCTAGGGAGCAGAGGGACAGGGCCAGCCCTGCTCTCTGGAACAGTCAGCCTAGCCCAGCCCAGCCCAGCCCAGTGCTGAAAAGCATGCTGGGATGCTGGGGGACTCTGATTTAACTTAAACCAGGAAGGGGTCTGGGACAGAAGTTTCATAAACTGTTTTGACCTGAATCAGTTACGTCTGATATTACATTCAACCAGGTTTATCTTAAATTAGTTTCAGCCATTTTGAAACTGGTTTATGTGCACTGAGCTTGTGTTTTGTTACAAGTTTAAGCCAGTTTCTGATCACTTAAACAAGCTGATGTGTAACTTCTGTCCCCAGCCAAAAAGTTCTCCCCATATAACTACACTAGTCCTGGTAAACCTGCCCTTTCAGAAAACACCTGTCTCTAACCAAACAGCAGTGGCAGTGTTCGTGTCCCGTTTTAATGAGGTGATAACTTCAAAGGTTACTTAGGATTGGTTAAGCACTAACATTGTTAAGCAAAGCAATTGCAGAAATAAAAATAAATGGAAGTCAAATAATTGTAACCCGTTTGCCATGTAATGGTAGCAGAAGTTGTCAGCAGACAAACAGAAAAAGATGTGCCGAGTCACCTTCTCTGCTCCCCCAGTGACACCCATTAACACCTCCTGGTGCCGGCATCACTCACACATATCTCTGCTTTCTTTCTCATCACCTCTCAAGGCGTGGAAAGTCCTCCCAGAGGTAATCCATAAAGCCACTAACCTCTCATTCTTAAAATCCTGACTCAAGACCCATTTGCACTAAGATTCCTACAAGAAGCCACCAGCTAACAGTCACTAAGTAGGAAGCCAGATGGATCCGTGTGCATTTAAAAAACAAACAGCACAACTGTTCAGTTTTCTTGAACAAATTAACTATACAATAACTAAGCTACCCGCTTACATGATTTTACCATGGTAGGCTAGGATTTGCGAAGGAACCAAAGGGAATCAGACACGTACTTCACGCTGAAATTAGTTCATCTCTTCTGAAAATCCCAGCTGTTTCTTTCATGCTGTCATTCTCTTTCCCTCCTACTGTTACATTAACCTGCTTTTTTCATGTCTTAAATTATACTGTAAGCTTCAAGGAGAATATGGTCCCTGCCAGGATGAGCTGGTACACTGACCATGAGCTGGACCTTTAGGGAAGCTTGGTTACATTTAGTCTGTGCCTGGACTTCTGCTGCAGCAGGGTGTTAAGGAGACTCAGGTGAGCCTCTGAGTAGAGGAACTATGCAGCAGGGTCACAAAATTAGGCTCACTTGAGTAATACTGGTGCCATCTCCAGCCTAAAAATATGTTGTCTGCTGCTAGCCTGAAACAGATCTGAGGTCCAGGAAGCATTTGTGAGGGATGAGCTTCTCTGAGGGCTCTACAACTGTTTGAGCCAGATGAAAAACCTGCAAAAGGGAGAAGCTTTCTAACTATTAATGAGATAAGGAAAAGAGTGTGCAGATCTTAGGGAAATGCCATATTGCACTGTACTGACACGGCATACAGAGCTTACATTGGACCTGATGATGTAGTGTCAAGGTTCAGTACTAGCTGTAAGTTTGACCTTTCTCTCAGTCTTTCTGTGAGCAGTTTTCCAGGTGATGAGCCTTGCACCTTTACTTCTTCCAGAGGGAATCCCATTGTTTGCCCCACTCTTTAGAAAGGATTTCTAGGTGATAGCCCCCCTTCATGCCAACTGTGATTACTCAACAGGTATAAATGTATCTGTCCATCTGCACAGATTCCCTGAGACAGCTATGAGTAGTAAATGGATACAGGGACTTCTCCAAAACAGTACTTCTTAGTTACATCAGTAGGAATGGGAAAGGATTAAAACAGCAAGCATGAGCGCTGCATGCCCCCTGGAGGCTGGGGGGCCATGGCGACTGCCCGCAGGTGGCAGCAGCAGCAGTGTTGGCAATGGGGGGGAGGGGGGGTTGTTGGCAACCACCCACAAATGCTGCCAAGAATGTCAGTGGTGGCCAGCAGCAATCGGGGACCACCTGCAGATGCCGCTGATGGTGTTGGCAGCGAGGGGGAGTGGTGAGCAGTGACCACCCACAGGCGCCACTGACAGGATCAGCGGCACTTTTTGCAGGAGGTGCATCACCAAGCTCAGGGGGTGCACATGCACCTGCATACACGTCGCCAATGACAGCAAGCAAGCCTGAACACTCTTTGCCTTAGGCAGCTCACCTTGCTTTCTGCCATTCCTTGTCTTAAGTTTTAGGCAAGTCTAACTTATCCCAGACACACCAGTCTCTGGATATATAGACTGGCTGCCTCCTTCAGTCCCTTCTCAGCTTCAGAATTTTGCCACCCCTCTCTCTGGGTTAGGAGTTGCTCTGTAGATCAGAGCATGGGTGGAGTAAAATTTCAAAGGAATTGGCACCCCGATTGTAAACAACTGTTACTGGTTATCTGAAGCCATTTACTGTAGTTTTACTTGAAACTCATCTAAGGTTGACTTATCCCCTAGCTATCCTTTAGCAAGCAGCACAATAGTCATTAGAAAAATAGGCTCACACATAATATTCAGAGCAACGATACAAATCTATCCCACCTTCCTCACATGCAGCTTCTGATGGAAACATGCATCATGGACCCAGCCCTACTCCCATCCAAGTTAAAGAGGGTGCTACCACTGAAGGACTGGGCTCTGGGTACTACTACCATCTTTTTGACAAATCAGTGAAGTGGTGACTGAATACAGCCAAAAAGTACTGGTATGCATGGCAACACTTCCTAAGTTATCACTCATTTTTTTCCACAGTCTTTTTCCTTTGAAACGTGGGTACCTCGAGCGGGTCTGGCTACAAGATCAGACCCTACTTTTGTAGCAATGTATTTGCCTTGTATTTTTTTAGTACGAACTGCCCTCAATTAGTCATCGACCTGGTTTAGTAGCTGCACCTTTACTATTCAAGCAGTTAGTGACGTGAAAATTTATAATGGTTCTACCTTTGTTTTAAAGCTGGCCTAGATCTAAACTCACAAGGGGCTGTAACTAAATTTGACAAAAGCTGTAACTTCTAAATAAGAACTGCGTGTGAATCTTTTTGACAGCCCAGGTTAGGGTTTCATCATTATGGACCCAGATCTCAGACCTGGTTCTTTCAGCATTTCAGAAACCTTTTGGACGAACCAAAGCAGGGCTTTGAGGTGAATCTAAGATGACAGAAACCCATGGGTAGGTGTCTATGGTTTCAAACCTAAATCATAAGAAAATGCATTTTTTGCACAATTTTGAGTCAAAACTATATGTAGCCCCATGGTTTTAGCTGAATTTGCTGGAGAAGACTCAAAGCAAAACTTTAACAAGTAACTGGTCCAATAAGTAGGAGTATGTTAGTTTACTGTGGACATATCTACACGTGCTATTAAGGCAACTGCATAAACTCTAGCTCAGTTCATGCAGGAGTTTATTGCTCCCAGGCATACCATTTGCACATGTGCCAAGGTTCTGACCTGGCTCAGTGTGCTGCAGAGGGACTCATTGGGGCACAAGGATGCTTCAGTGCAGGGCTAGCTGACAGACAGCCCCTGATATGAAAGCACCCTCAAGCCCCAGCCAGCCCCTTCAGCATCTACACATCCATAGATTTCATAGATTTCATAGACATTAGGGCTGGAAGGGACCTCATAAGATCATCAAGTCCAGCCCCCCTCGCAAGGGGCAGGAAGTCAGATAGGGTCAAAGGATCCCAGCAAGATAAGCATCCAAGTGTTTCTTTAAAGTGTCCAAAGTATGTGCTTGCACCTCCTCTGGGGGGAGTCTGTTTCAAGCCTTGGGGGCTCGGACAGTAAAGAAGTTTTTCCTTATGTCTAGCTTAAAACAGTCTTGCAGGAGTTTGTGACTGTTAGACCTTGTCTTCCCCTGGGGTGCTCTGGTGAATAGGTGTTCTCCCAGATCCTGATGCAGGATCACCCCTGAGCCTGCACTTCTCTAGGCTGAAGAGTCCCATAGCTCACAGTCTCTCTTCACAAGGCCTGTCCTCTTGCCCTCTGATCATGCACGTGGCTCTCCTGTGGACTCTTACAGGCTTCTCCACGTCCTTCCTAAATTGTGAAGCCCAGAATTGGATGCAGTACTCCAGCTGTGGCCTCACTAAAGCTGAGTACAGTAGGAAGATGGCATCCTGGGTCTTGCTTGAGATGCATCAGCAGATGCAAGCCAGAGTTTTGTTCACTTTGCCACTGTGGTATCGCACTGGTGGCTCATGTTCATCTTGTGGTCAATCATGACCCCTCGAGTCTCTTTCGGTCATGGTGCGAGCAAGTGTAGTATTGCTGAGCCTATAAGTGTGATGCAGGGGTTTTTTCCCGGAGGTGGAGCACCTTGCATTTCTCCGGATTGAATGCCATCAGGTTTTCATCTGCCCACCTTGCAAGCCTATTGAGGTCGGCCTGGATCACCAGCCTATCCTCAAGTGTGGACACTCTTCCCCAAAGTTTGGTGTCATCAATGAACTTAGCCAGTCCACTTCTTCCACCAGCGTCCAGACCGTTTATGAAGACATTAAAGAGTACAGGTCTGAGAACAGAGCCTTGGGGGACACCACTAGTCACTGAGTATCATGTTGATTTGGTTCCGTCAACTATCACTCTCAGGGTCCGACCTCAGAGCCAGTTCCCCAGCCATCAGACTGTGGAGTAGTCGAGGCCGCAGTTGCCCAATTTTTCCATGAGCACATCATAGGACACCAGGTCAAAGGCTTTTTTAAAGTCCAAATATATAATATCAACCTCTTCCCTTTCATCCAGGTGATATGTCACTTGGTCATAGAAGGAAATGAGATTGGTCAGGCAAGACCCACCCGCAACAAACCCATGCTGGCTATTACTCAAAATGTTGCCTTCAGTTAGCCTGTCAAGAATGGTTTCTCTGATAATTTTTTCCAAAAACTTCCCAGGGATTGAGGTCAAACTGATTGGCCCATAGTTTCTTTGGTCCTCTTTCCTCCCTTTCTTGAAGATGGGCACCACCTTGGCCCTCTTCCAACCTTTAGATACTTCGCCCAAGCACCACAAGTTCTCAGATATCCTTGCCAGTGGCTGCACTATGATGTCTGCCAGTTCCTTTAGCACTCTTGTATGCAATCTATCCAGACCAGCTGATTTGTGGGCATCCAGCCTCTAAAGATGCTCCCTCACAAGATCCATGCCAATGGTGGGCATATATTCACCCTCACCCTGGTCATCCCACATCATGTTAGGCAGGGTGGTCCCTTTGGACTGGTGAACAACCAAGGCAAAGTAATCATTAAGCAGATTGTCTTTTTCCTGAGTGTTGGTAGTCAGCTGCCCCAGCTGGTTTAGCAGGGGTCCAGTGTTGCCCTTGTTTTTCTTTCAAGTCCTCACATACGTGAAGAAGGACTTTTTATTGTCCTTGATTCATGTAGCCAGTTGGAGTTCAGTTGCAGCCTTGGCTTTCCTACTTCATTCCCTGCAGGTGCAGACCAGTGCAGAATACTCCTCCTCAGTGGTGTTTCCTGTCTTCCATCCTTTATAAGCCTCTCTTTTTAGATGTAGGAGGTCCATAAGTTTCCTCTTGAGCCAAGGGGGTTGTTAAGCCCTTTAACCACCTTTTCTACAGGTTGGGATGGACTCCCCTCGTGCTTCTAGGATCACTTCCTTAAGGAGCAACCACTCAACATGAACTCCCCTCCCTGTGAACTCATGGCCTTTCGGACCCTCAAGAACAAGCCTCCTGAGCTTATGAAAGTCAGCTTTCCTAGAGTTGAGGACTGCTGCATTGCTGGCTGACTTGCCAGCTTTGCAATGGATAGTAAAAGTGACCAACTCATGGTCACTGTTGCCTAGCTTCCTTTCAATTCTTAGCCAGCTGATTAGATCATCCCCTTTGGCTAGTACCAGGTCTAGGAACGTCTTACCTCTTGTTGTCCCATAAGCTTCTTGAGAAAGGTAAAGTTCATCCACGCATGTAAGGAGGCTTTGAGACCGATCAGATTTGGCCAACTGCTCTTCCCATGAGATGTCTGGGTAGTTGCAGTCTCCCATGACAACCATGCACAGAGAGCGTGCAGCCTCAGCCAGTTCCCTGGCAAATTCTTGGTTAAGCTCTTGTTCCTGATTTGGAGGTCTGTACTAGACTTCTACCATTGTATCCCCTTCACTACGTTCCCCTCATATTCTAACCCAAAAGGTCTCCAGTCGTCCTTCTTGGATGTCAATCTCAGCTCGTGGAGACATGTAGCTCTCCTTCACATAGAGAGCTACACCTCTACCCTTTTTTCACCTCTACCCTCTCTCTCTCCTGGACAGGGTGTAGCCATTTATACTCATAGTCCAGTCATAAGAGGAGTCCCACTAGGTCTCCATTATCCCTATGAGATTGTAGTCATTTTTGTTTAGCAGAAGGACCAGTTCCTCCTGTTTATTCCTCAAACTCCTAGCAGTAGTGTACAGGCAAGTAAGTCCTACTTGCCTTAAGGTTAGTTGTCTTAAGTTTACTTAAGGTTACTGTGGCCCCTGGTGTTACTTGAGGTCACTGGGGCTCGGGGTAACTCGAGGTTAATTGGTGTTAATTGATCAGCGGAAAAAGTTGAAAGGCAGCAGGGTGGAGGAGCAATGCAGGGGAGAAGCCGGCACAGAGGTCAGGGCCAGAGCCGTAGCCGGAACAGAGAGACTGCATGGGAGCCAAGAGGTATGGGGAGAGGGTAGCTGGAGCTGGGAACTGGGTCAGGGGAAGCTGCGGGTGCCAGGGAGAGGCTGCAGGTGAACCAGGGAGCCAGGAACCAGGTCAGGGAGCCAGGAACTAGGTCAGAGAGGTTGTGGGGCCAGGAAAGGCTGCAGGGGAACTGGGGAGCCAGGAGCCAGGTCAGGGGAAGCTGCAGGTGCTGGGAGCCGGGTCAGGGAGCCAGGGAAAAGTCTCAAGTGCCAGGGAGAGGCTGTGGGGGCCAGGAAAGGCTTCAGGGGAACCAGGGAGCCAGGCCGGGGAGCCTGGGAAAAGCCTCAGGTGCTGGGGAGAGGCTGTGGGGGAACCAGGGAGCCAGGAACCGGGTTGGAGAGCTGCGAACTGGGTCAGAGATGCTGCACAGGCTGTGAAAGGCTGTGGGGGAACCGAGGAACTGGGAACTGGGTTGGGGAGCCAGGAAAAAGTTGTGGATGCTGAGAGCTGGGTCAGGGAGCTAGGGAAAAGCCTTGGGTGCCGTGAAGAGGTTGCGGGTGCCGGGAGAAGATGCAGGGACTGGGAAGAGGCTGCAGATCCCAAAAGCTGGGTCAAGGAGCTGGGGAAAAGCGTGGAAAAGCTGGCAGGCAGTGGGGGAGCTGGGAGGCAGAGGCAGTGGCTGGAGAAAGGCTGGGAAAGAAAGTGAGAAGTTGCTGGAGGCAGCGGAGGCAAGCTGGGAGATTGGGGAGGTGCTACAGGGGGTGCTGGGGAGATCGGGGAGAAGGCGGAGATGGTGAGGCACCCTGGGGAAGCCAGGGACAAAGAGAGAGAGAGAGAGAGGGAAGACTGGGGAAGAAAACAGAGACAATAGGGCACAACGGGGAAGCTGGAGAACAGAGAGGGAGGCAGGAAAGATTGGGGAGAGAAGGCAGGGAGAGAGAGGGAAGATAGAGAGGGAAGGCAGAGGCAGCGGAGAGACAGGGAAGATCTGGGAGAAGGCAGAAGCGGTGGGACACATATGGAAATGGAGACAGAGAGGGAGAAAATCAGGGGGAGAAGGCACAGAGAGAGAGACAGGGAAGACTGGGGAGAAGGCAGAGGCAGCAAGATGCAAGCAGGAACAGAGAGATCAGGGAGGGAATGTAAAGAGAGAGAGAGAGACAGGGACTTAGTTGGGAGCCTGTAGCAAGACAGAGACCAACTCGGGGTCAAAAACATCAGTTGTATTAGACAGGCAGTATACTCTAAAGCTCACAAAGTTATTGGTTCCTACACACACACACAAACAAGCACTCACACACACACAAAATGGTAGCAGGAGAGAAAAAGACTTGTTGGGGGGATTGAAGTCAAGGTGTGTAGGGACAGAGTCCAGGTCCTTTGCTTGGGGAAGGAAGGTGGGTGATAGCTACCTATCCTGGACTGTGGCATAGTGATCCTCAATGGCCAGTTGGGGTCTTCTCATAGATTTCATAGACATTAGGGCTGGAAG
>NW_017728992.1:162020406-162033898 GCF_001723915.1 Gavialis gangeticus | reverse complement strand
AAAGACTGATGCAAAGTACCCATTTAATAGGTTGGCTTTTTCCTGGGCGTCAGTTGTCAGTTGCCCCATCTAGTTCAGCAGGGGTCCAATGTTGCCCTTGCTTTTCCTCCAGCTCCCCACATATCTGAAAAAGGACTTTTTATTGTCCTTGATGCTCAAAGCTAATTGGAGTTCTGTTGCAGCCTTGGCTCCATCAAGGTGTTGCCCAGAGGGGGTCGCCAGCAGGGCCTATGGGTAGATAGGTGGCATGGCGTAGTGCTGGTCCATATGGGAAGGGTGTCTCAAGAAGATCATACTCTACCACCCCTTTTATGGGGGTGGGCTACCTGTGTCTCCTATGGGAAGGACATGTTCAGGCAAGGACAGTCCTGCTCAGATGCATACATGCAGATCCAGGTGTCCTCATTGTCTGGTGGGACACAATGGTGGGATTGCTAGTTTCTGTAGGGTCTTTGTCTTCCAAATGTTGGGTTCCTGTAGGTTCTTCATCTTTCAAATGCTGGGTTTTCTCTCTATTCCTGGGTGAGGTCTGTGGTTCCTGGGTGAGACAATGCAAGGCAATGGTCCATTCATTGAGTTGATCATTCAGTAGAGGCCTGCTACCATTATATCTCAAGCACCCCCATTCATTCTCATTCATTCAACAACCAATTTACCTGATACTGGTTAGACATGAGTCACAGTTACAACATACTATACAATAGGTTATACCTGGGCAGGAGACGCAAGATGGAAGCTTGACATACAAAATGGAAACTTGACATTACTTGACATTACTTTACAGACACAGGTCTAAATCATACAAATCCAATATAAAACAATAAAAATCGATACAAAAGTAACAGAATATTATTGACAGTATAAAAGGGGACTGCTACTATAAAGGAGTATAAGAACTTATCTTAGTTTACCTAGTACTACTTGTAATTACAGTAAAAGCTGCCTTAACTGGCACCTTACAAGCCGGCATGCTGTGTTAAGCAGCATGCTGGCTTGTAAGGTAAAAGTGAAACCGGCCCAGTGCATAGCAGGCTGTGCTGGGCCCACCTCCCTGTACCTCAGGGCCCGCGGGAAAGTTGGGAATGCGGCGGGAGGAGCAACAACGCCCCAGATGTGGCAGGAGAAGTGGCGGCCCGAACAGGCAAAGACACCTGTTTGGGTCTCTCAATTAACTGGTATATTTTGTTATCCAGCAACCCCCATTCTCCATTGGTGCTGGATAACAAAGCTTTTGCTGTACTTATAAGGGATAGAGAGGGCACAGAGAAAGTCAGAAATGGTTGGGAAAGGGGAGGGAATGTATTTTTAAATAATGAAAAAAAGAAAAACTGGGGATTTTGCTACCCTAGTTTCCAATCTAAATTTCTGTTGCTGCAGTGTAAAACCATTGCTACTTGTTCTGTCACCTGCAGCCACAGAGAATTGTCTACCACCATCCTCTCTCTAATCACCTTTTCCATATTTTTCTTTCTGGGAATGGGAACAACTAGGAGAGAGGAAAGAAGGGAAATGAGTCATTTTAAACATAGATAGGGCTCATGTTTCTTTCTCCCTGTACTCTTTCAGAATAGCAGTCTGAACCACAGCTTGGCTTTCTAGTTTCTTATTACCTCACCTCTCATTTTTAAAGAAGGCCCTGAGCTGCAGTGTTGGACCTTGATTTCAACTGCCCCCAAATTTTGGAAGGTTTTTTTTTTAATCTAGGGTGTTATCATTTGAATCCTTTTTACAAGACGGAACCCCATGCTTTAAATTTTTCCAGAGTTTGGGGGAGCATGGATCCCTTTTTTCTGATGCAGAAACATCTTTATTTATTTTGGGCCAAAGCCTGCTTCCTGATGTGTCTCCTCTTCACAGCTCAGGCAGAAGAACAGGAAAAAGCTGGCTTATAAGGGCAACTGAAGATTCCCTTTGCGTAGGGGAATTTCTGGTGGCAGAAAGACATCAGAACCAGCGCTACTTCACCTACCTCCAACCTCTCTGGGCTTGTCTACACATGACAGTTATTTCAGAATAAGGGAGACAGTGATTCTAAAGCAGGATAATTGTTCCAGAGCCATTCCACATGTAGTGTTCATTGCAGGGGACCAAAAAGCAGGACACCTTTTGTTTCTGACACTAAAACATTTTGAGATGTTTTGCATGCAAGATGATGTATGCAAAAGCAGGACTAAAACATTTTAGAATATTTAATATCCAATAAATGGTTCTGACTTTGCCGAGGTCTACCTAGGTATGAGGTAAAATATTCCTTATTCGTGTTTTCTCTTTGTCTGGTCTGTTTTGTGCCATAGATCAAATTGGTCTTTAGTCAACCTAGGGTGCTTACACAAGTTACATTTTTCCTGAAATCAGGTCTCTGAAAGCACACTACAGCCATGAGGTAACACACATGTGCAGCTGCAGAGCACTTTTAGAATAGCCGATTATGTGAAAAATTAACCCTCATCAAAACGGGTATTAGATGAAGGCGCTCGGAAACAGAGCACCTTATGGAAACTGTGTTCCCTCAATGGTTAATTTTTTGTGCGGAGGCAGGACTGTCAGAGGGGAAGGGAGAAGGAACAGCATGGAGCTGCCAGCTGGGCTTTCCCTGCCCAGAGCTGGAGGGTGGGGTAAAACAGAGCCCTCTCACTTCGTGGGCACCCTCCCGCACCAGTTCCCCAGCTGAGGTATAGGGAGGAGCCAGGCGAGGCCTGCAAGGTGAGGTGGGAGGGGGGCTCCCCTGCTGACTGCCTTAGAGCGACAGAGGTGCATGGGGCAGGGCTGGGCAGAGAAGCAGTTTGGCAGCCTCCTCGAAGGCTGCTGGAGTGTCCCTACCTGCTGGCCAGGACCAGTGCAGGCAGGCCCAATTTTTCTTCCCCTTCCTGACCTAAAAGGTGAATGTCTGTTGGGTCAGGGAGGTGTCTAACTCATGACACTTTTTATAAATCACCATGAGCAGTAGCGCAGCTCCTAATCATCTGTAGGCCCCCCTAGAGATAAGAAAAGGAGATGGCTTAAGCAAAGGTGTAATGATGCAACTGGGTGCTCAGGGCAACTGCATGGGGGCAGCAGTGACTTCTGGCTGCCACTGTGCTGCTGATGTGACCGTTCAGTTGTGGTGGCAACTGCTTTTTCTGCCTCCACAAAGTTGGTGCCTAGGGTGGCTGCCCTGGTCATCCCGCCCTAGCCACTCCACTAGGCTTAAAGCCGTTTCTTCCCCAGGTCTTGCACTGGGTGTAGATTGGATAAGATGTGAGAACTGGTCCAAGAAACGTTTTGGTTCCAGGCCCTGTCTTATGTAGGTCACCATGCCCAGGTCCAAGGTTCACCATTCTTGCTGCCATTCCTAAAAGACACAGGGAACATAGAATTACTTCCTTCTGCCTTCAGAGACAGAAATAGTGTTGAATGGATTATGCATTGTTATGTAATGCTGTTAAATGAATCATGTGGATCTTAACAATTACATTAATAGTCTGTATGAGTCCTTTTTAAATAGAATGCATATACAGAAATATTCGTGTTTAAATGCACTCATGCCATTCCCAGTACGTTCAAAGAGGCAGTTTTTCAGCCCAGAAACCTCTGACTTTCCTCTTTATTACACAATGGGAGCAACTTTGGTCCCACTAACACCAATAACTGTTCCCACTGACTTTAGTTTAACTAGGATTTCACCCAAGGACTGTACATAGCCCCCAGCCACAAGAGCTGTACTCCAGTCTCCACTTCCCTCCCAGCCATCCAGCAACACCCAACTTGGAATACATACACGCTGCAACCTCCTAATTCCCCTCACTTCCCACACCTTCTTGGGTCTCACAGTGTTATGACTTTGTAGCCAAAACAGACAAGCCAAACTGAAGTTGAATATCGGTCCTCCCTACACCAGCATCTTCATCTCCCAGAGTAGGAGTTTTCAACTTTTTTTAATAAGTGTACCCCTTCTGGTGTCAGTGGCTGGGTGCAGGGGAAGGGGGAAGGGGGTGTTGCTCACACACGGGAGGGGAAGGGGGGGAGGGCTAGGCTTGCATGTGGTAGGGAGGGGCTTGCCCATGGTGGCCTATGACACCACCCTGCACCACCGCTGCACCCCGCTTTCCTATGGCCGGCCACACGAGCAGGTCCATGGGTTGCTGACAGGCCTCACACCCGGCCAATCACATGCTGCCCATCAGCAACCCACAGAACCGCCAGCTGGGCAGCACCTTTGCTCCTGGGAGGCAGTGGCACGGGGTGGCGTGTGGTGGTATGGGGTGGTCGCTGCACGAGCCACCCAGCACTGCTCCATCCCTGCCCACCCACATGTACCCCCATTACTTTTCCAAGTACCCTTAGGGGTATGCATACCCCTGGTTGACAACCCCTTTCCCAGAGCTTTAAGTATGGCACAGAGCCTAGGGCACAGACAGCTGCAGTCTCAACTGAAATGTAGCCACCTCTGAGACAGAGCATGGCAACTGTTTAACACTGAGTGTTTGCACTAGGCAGCAGGAACACACATAGCCCAGAAGCATACTGGCAGTTTCTTAATGGGAAGGACAACACGTTCTACAGACCATTCCTCCATTCTGCTTCTGCGTTGGGATTTGTTTCACCTAAATATACATGGAATATACAAAAGCCTTTTTTTCCTCTTGGTGTCCTGTTACAGTATTGGATGGTCCTTTCCTCCTACAATTATGCCCTTTCCTTTCAGTCCCAAGGTGTCTTCTTCCTTCTGCCAGCTATGTTTCCTTTCTTTCTGGTCTGGTCAAGGCAAAGTCAAAGATTTGCCTGAACCAAACAGCACATCAGCATGGTTAAAGAACACCAGTATTTATGGCAATATAACATCCAAACACCTTTAAGTCCAGTGCCTGAATAACCAGGTAACTATTTACAGTGATTCAGCTGGGGCAGTGGTTCTCAACATTTTGAGACGTGGGGCACCTCTCATCTAATTCCAGGCCCCTTTCATTCTCAAGGCACTTCTCCATAACTTTTGTGAATTGAGTGGCACCCAATTTCAAAAATTAATTTATATATTACAGTGCTTACATCCTTATGCAGAGGCTGGGCAGTTGGGGTGGGGAATTGTCCAGGCAGGGGCAAGCCTGAGCTTGTTTTATCTACTTAGATGATCTGCTTATTTCCTCACACCTTGCAGCACCTTTCAATGGATCTGGTGGCACCCAGGGTGCCCCAGTACCCTGACTGAGAATCTCTGAGCTGGGGATCGCCATTAGCACAACTCCAGAGTGAGGCTTTCAACTCAGAGGTAACAGCTCTGCTGCTACGCACTACACTCTAGCCTCATGCAGGAAATACCTTATAAGGTTGAGGCTTCTTGTTG
Organism: Gavialis gangeticus; assembly: GCF_001723915.1. Taxonomy (NCBI): domain Eukaryota; kingdom Metazoa; phylum Chordata; order Crocodylia; family Gavialidae; genus Gavialis; species Gavialis gangeticus. Next base: position 162,028,578 of record NW_017728992.1, on the reverse strand, counting down.
TGGTAAAATGCAGGGTATAAGAGACACAGACAGTAGCTTCTGCTTCAACTCACATACCCAGACCAATCAAGAACAGTCTATGCTATAGGGAACAGCATATCTGGAATACAGAGAGAAGGAGATAGCCCAGAGTATGGACTCACTGAGCAGCACTGGCAATCTGTAAGTTGCACAGAAGGAAAATGGTGGAGGATACAGTCATACAGCCATATGATATACTGTTAATGATAATTACAACTGAGAATTCATAGTCCTAAATATGGATACATGGTCTTGTCTTCATTAGATACTAAGTTCTACATGCAAAGCCTCTATATTATAGGACTATATGAGCTTCTGAAAGTAAAGTTCAGAGGGATGAATGGAAGGGACTTGTACACTTTTTTTGTATCTTTATGCCTCCGTCCTTCTCACCAGGACATCTATTCATCTTTCTTCTTCAAGATGGGAGAAGCACTGCTTACTTGATATTAGCAATATATAGATTGAAATATTGATAATATCACTCCTTCTCTTTTTAGGCTATCAGTCATATCTTTCCTACATGGGGACATCAAATTCTCTCTTGAAGTCAGGCTGTTGTGGCACTCACTTTTATGTCCAGCACAATGCTAATAAAAGCCAGAAGTAAGAAACATGCCTTTTATTACCAGTAGGACAGTATTTCTTTACTTTGTCTTATATTCCTCTCAATGTTAATGTTTAATTGCATTTTAAACAAGTGGAAGTGACACCTGCTGGTGCAATTTGGAATTAAACCGAGGTTGTAGGTCCAGAATGAACTGTTTCTAGGATTCTGCAATATGTGAAAGGTAGAGAGTTGATTGAAAAACTGGCTGTCTTGTTACACATCTGAATGGTATTTATTCTAGATAAGTTTTGACAGAGCCTGCTCATGATATCCTAACTTGATTGATGGTGCGTAGTGGATGGATTGCATGAGGGAACAGAATATAAACTACATTTGTCATTTAAATGTTTTGGGTTTCCCCATACATCCTCACAGGATTTGCTAGAACAGTCTAACTTTTCCTACATGGAAAGGGCAAGATCACTATCAGGAATTACATGGAAAAATGTTTCTCTGTATTCTCATCTTGTTTGTTTGTGCATGCAGCTACTCTCTGTGTACAGTCTATTTTACTAAGACTGAGTATAGTCAGCTAGGGAGGGCCCAGTCCCACTGAGGAATCCATCTATCCAGGTCCTTACATCCATATGGAGCCCATTGAATTCAGTTTCATATAGATAAAACATTTCACCTGTGCCAATACAAATGGGTGCCCCCAAAATAGGATAAGACTGGGAATTAGGGACTTTTCATTTCCCCTTTACTCCAACCACAAGATAATTTCTGATCTCCAAAATAAATCAGCTAACTGAATGTTAGTTGATTTCCCCCTGTTCCTTTGTAGCAAGAAGCTTTGCACCCCTGGCTCTTCCTGAAAACCAGCAGGCAGTAGTGATGCATAGGGGGTGCATGGGGTTGCACATGCACTCCCTTAGAGCACCAGTGCACCCCCTGACAGGCCACACTCCCTGCTCAGGTGATGGGCAGGGGGGGCAGGCGGGAGCGCCTGTGCGTCCCCTGTGTGCACTGGCTGGGGAGTGGAAGTATCGCGGCCATTTCTGGGAGCGCCGCAGCTGCTTGCCGGCCAGTGTGATCAGCTGTGGGGGGACCCTCCCAGTCAGCGTGATTGGTCATGGTGGCCCCCCCTCCCCAGTCGCTGGCTTGTCGTACTTGCCCTCCTGACTAAGGTGGCACCAGTTGTCCATGCCAGCAGGCAGCCCTTCCACTCCATTCCTGTTTTGCCTTACCTCATAAAACTGCAAGCTTTCTCTGTTCCCCCCAAGAACCTTGCCTGCTGTTTCCTTGCAGTCACAGGATGCTTCAACATCCCCCAGTGCTATTCCTGAAGTTGAAGTAAGGACTGTCTGTGCTCACAGTTTGGGTACAGATACCCAGCACAACACAATACTACCATGCATAGATACTAAGCTAGGTCAGATACTGGAGCAGTAAACCTGTGTTAGCCAGATGACTTGCCCAGATTAGTTAGACTTGCTGAGAAACCAGGTACCTCTGCCTGGATGGAGCAGTGCACTTGCTTCCAGTAATAGAATGAGCTCAAGCATCTCTAGACAGGACTGCATTATACCATTTAGACATATTCAGACTCTCCCAACAAGAGGATTAGAAAAACAGCCTGTGAGCAAGTAAGCCCAGCCAGGGCTGGATTAACCCTTTAGTGGGCCCTAGGCAAACAAACTCATGGGCCTCTACTTTTTTTCACCAATAATTATAATACTGCATGTAAAATAAGCACAACGGGGCTCCTTCTTCACTTAGTGCCCTAGGTATGTGCCTAATTTGCCTGTGCATTAATCCAGCCCTGAGCCCAGCTGTCTTTCAGTGAAGGGAGGAGCAATCTTAAGGGCTAGATTGGTAGAACTGGATGCACTAAAGAGGTCTGTCTACACTAGAGTATTTACTGTGAATAACTGCGAATGAACTTGAGGCACTTGACATGCTTATAAAGGTTTGTCTGCACACTTCACAAACATTCATTCTGGAATACAAGCATTTTGGTTTACTCTAGGGTGAGCTACATAGTTGGGTCTTCACTAGGAAAACAGACAAATGCTTCTGTGAAGGAACCCTCTTCCAGCCTCCTCCTCTCCCTGGGGGTAGTCTGTCCCCACCCCCACTCCTCCCCATGTATCTATCACTCTGGTTGCTAAGCAACAAACTCTGCCTACCTAAGGGATTTCAGGTAAGAGGGTATGGATTTAACCTCTCTATTGTTCTAAGCACTGACCTCATGACAAGGGGGCAGGAGTTTGAGCCATGTCACTCCTGTAGGTGCTGTTTAAATTGATTGGTTGGCATCAAACAACACCTGCCTTGATTGGACCTAGAAGATGAGATCATAAAGGTTATTTAAGAGTCCCTTCTTCCTGGAAGAGGGGGAGCCATATTGGGGAACATGGAGTAAGCACACAGCCGCGGGAGCTCTTCTAGTCTCCAGATGAACATGTGAGTAACTTACCCGAAACTTATCTAGAAATATAGCTTACTGTAATGTAGAAGTGTGTCAAAAGGCAACTAAGCCAGTACTGTTTGCTCTGGGCTAGTCTGTGATACTTCTCTAACCTATTCCCTTCCCCAACCCTACCCTCTTTAACCAATAAAGGTCAAAGCTTTGTGGGCTTGCTGGGAGAAGGATTGGGGCATGACTTATGCTCCCTATGCTCAACTCACTAAGGGAGGCTACTATCCGTGCTTTAGGCTTAAGGAAGCACCCAAGTTCTCACAGTGGGTCAAGCACCTTCAAGGTCTACAAGGCCTGTGTACCCCAGGGGGCACAGGGCCCAAATAAAGATCAGACCCCTGGGTGGTGGCAGTGTTTACCCCAGGTTTGTGGATGCATTCCAGGAAGGGGGTCAGCGAGACATGAGATGCCCCAGGGGAGGCACTCCGAGCTTGGTAGGTGGTCAGGCACAGTGAGGTGGGTGGCTCAGTGCAGGAGCACCCCCTACTGGCCCACCACACTTACCACATGATAAAGTCCTAAAGAAGAAAAGGAAAATGGTAGTTTTAACAAACACTGTGCAAAGAATTGGTTATTTTTGTTTCACTGACTAAAAGAAAAACATTTTTTTAACATTTGTTTCATGTCAACCAGAACCAAAAGGTTTTCAGTTTTCCCCATCAAAATAAAAGATAAATAATAAAATTAAAAAAGTAATTTTATCATGAAGAAAATGCCTTATTTACCAAAAAATCAAAAGGTTTCATTTCAACTTGGAGGCAAATTTATCTTTTCAATTAAAAGCAGGTCACTTTCAAATGAAATATTTAGAAATGAAAAAATGTTTCATTTTGAAAATGCTAAAACAAAGTTTCAACTTTTTAAAATATTTTTAAAACATGTTGCATTTTAAATAATTGAAACATTCACAACTGAGTAGGAGCATCACATGCAAATCAAAGGAAGTGATTCTCCTGCTATATTTGACACTGGTGAGGCCTCATGGAGTACTGTATCCATTTTTCAGCACCCCGCTTAAAAAAAAATGTGAACTACTTTTAACTCATTTTAAAGTTAACTAATTTTTTTAATGATCATAAAAAATTCTCCTCTGCTTGACTGTTTTAAAGGGAAAGGAATTTAAGTGTTGTATCCACTACCTTGAAAGCAAATCAATATTTTAGTGATGAATAGAAGGATGATTTTTATCTTCCAGGGTTCTGTATGGAGTTTAGTGTTTAATGACAAATTTTGTGCTGACATAACAAAAACCGAAAGTAGTCTATGATTTCTATATGTTATGTTCTCCTGCCCCAGCTTCAGATGGTTGGATATCTTTAACTATAGCAGGGAAAACTTAAAACCCTGGATTTTTTTTTCGTGTGGGGGGATGGGGGAAGAGAACTGTTTTGTAAAGAGAGAAGTGTTTTTTACCTATATCTGTGCAAGTCAGAAAAGTCACATGATAATGCACAATAATTACTATTTACTATCATAACCAAAGCTCTGCTATGTACTTCATGAAGAAACACATGGAAGATTAATAGCTGCTCCAAAAAGCTTAGGGTTTGAGGTCTGGTTTACCCTAGAAAGGATCTATTGGCATAGCTATTTTATTTCACAGTGTTGAAAATTACACCCCTAAATGGCACAACTATATTGGCAAAATCCCTACTGTAGATAATTATGTAGGCAAAAATGTCATTTTACAGTAGTATAGCTTATATCTTTTGAGGAACTGAAATAAAGTACATTGGCAGAAGAGCTCTTTTGCCAGTATAAGTGGTGGCCAAACCAGAGGGATTGCTAGGGAATCTGTACTAACATACTTGTACTATGTGCATGCCATCTAGCGCAAACAAGGCCTACAGTGAACCTGATAGACCTGTGAGAAAGGAGAGTTGGGGGAAGAAAATGAGTCTTGTTACTGCAGTCATTTTGTTGATTATTTTTAAGTATAACCACAGTCAAGGTGTCTGACCAAAAGTCAGTTTATGGGCACAGATATCATCAAGACACACTGAATCTGTCAATAGCAAACATTCTTGGAAGATTTATTTCTATGTTGCCATTATAACTATTTTAATTTCTTAGAGCAGTGGAGCTCTGTGATATCACTTAGGGCCCAACTGAGATGTATGTCTCTGCAATCTCCATTTTTGCTGGTGGGGTAAATTGGGACAGAATCGGGTCCTTAGCGCTGCCAACTCTTTTAGTTATGGCCCATTCATCTCTAAAATGCCATGGTACTGTACAAATAAATATATATCTTTCTTGTGCCACATACATTAATCTAACATGTTTCAAAGATGGAGCAATCAGACTATATATACCTCTCTTTACTTGCAAGCAACACTTTTACTCCATGTGTCCGCCTGGCCTCGAACATCCGGTCACGTGAGGCTCTGGCCTGGATGGCCGGTGGTGTTCGCCCTACCGTTTCCTGCGGGCTGTTGAGAAGAAGTTTACGCCCAGAGCGGTCTCCCCCAATCTCGCCTGCCACGACTTTGAATATTCTATCAGTGGGAGGGCTGATCACTCAGGGTCCCTCAGCAGCAGAGAGTCTGTCCGTTGGTCTTCCGCGGGGCTCTAGCTCCCCTACACCCTGACCTCACACCAAGCCTCGGCAGATCACTGCAGTTTTCCTGGCCGTGCTCCCAACACCATTATGTCCCTGGTTACAGCTGCCTGGGTGGCCAGCTCCCGTCTGGAGTGCAAGCTCCCAGAGGGTGACACACTTGAATAATGCCGGGTTGCCTGAGGTGCCTTACTTGGGTAGCGAGGCCGGCTTCCCTCCCTAGGGCTTGAAGTCTGACCTGGGTCTCAAGCAACAATAGAGCTCAAAAGAGCTCTGCTGCCATTATCCTGCCTGCACCACCTGGACCTACCCCTCAACCCCTCCAAAAGGGGGAAACACAAAGAATATACAAAGAAAAACAACACCCACATTTCAAGGGACCTGTGCGGTCCCTTCCCAGGCCCTTCCACCAGGGTACTGGTCCCCCACCTCTCTACGAATTTGTCATGGAGCTATATTCTACGTATGGCCGGGGTAGCCTGTGGTCTCTTGCCCGGGTCATCTACCCCATTACCCAGCCTTCTGTCTCTTCAGGTGCCTCACAGCCCTTCTGCAGACGCCTGGCCACTCTTCACGTGCAGAGTAAGCCCCCTGCCTCTTGTGGCCTCGCTTCACAGCCCCTTGCACTGCCCTTGCCTGTCGCCTCCTGGAAGGTGCATCTCTTCTGCCTCCCCTGTGCCCTCAACGGTCCCACCTCTTATAGCGTGGAGCATTGCGTCCATTTCTCCGACCCCTCCATTGATGCTGCTGGCGTCAGGGTCTTCTTCTATCTCCTTGCTCCTTTTGCCACTGTCACTGGCATCAGGAGCCACTTCTGGCTCCTGGCTCCTTTTGCCACCGTGATTGGCGTCAGGAACATCTTCCGGCTCCTCGCTCCCCCTGGCAGGTTGTCCTCCGCAGGGGCAGGGAGCTTCCGCAGGCTCTCTCTCCCAGAGGGGCTTCCGGGAGGCACCCAGTGTTGGTACCTTCACTAGCCCCGGTCTCCCTCCTCCTCCACCTTCGCCGGTGGTCCGCTGTATTCCCGCTGGCTGGTGATTGCCGATGACATCACCGGCCAGCTTCATCTGTACAAAGGCGTGGCTCACGATCTGTGCGGGTCTGTCCCCTGGTTCCAGCTGTCCCCTGGTTCACAGCTGTGTGTGTTTCCCTTCTTTATTTTTTGTCTTTGTGTTCTTTTTCTCAGGGGGCTCCCATCCCCAGGGGTTCCCATTTGTATTTTGGGGTCCTCTCTCCTGCTCTTCCCCATGACACTCCATAACACAGAAGAAAGGTTTAGTTATACCAATATATACTATATTAATAATGCAACCATAATAATTCACTTGAAAACACTGTTAAATCAGAAGCAAGTAAATTATAGAAGGCCCCAAAGAGACAAACTCCCTTCATATTTATAATGATTTTTAAGTATAGTAACTCAGTAGCTTGGACCTTTCAGCAGTTAGGGCCTCATCTAATGTAGATCAAAGTCAGTGGGACTTAGGTACTTGCTATAAGTTATGCACTTGTAGCTTTAGTGCTTAATAAGTTTTTTTCTCAGTTATGGCTTCATTGAGTAGACTGGGACCTTTCCACCCCAAGAAATCCCATTACAATCAAACCTATTGCAGTGAAGGCATGTGCAGTTTCTGCAGGCAGTAATATACAAGGGAATGATGTGGCTAGCAGCACTTCCGGTCACCTTTGACTCTATAACCCAAATAATCTGGTAGTCATTTGTAGTTGGGTCAGCTAGGGGAAGCTCCAGTAAGGCTCAAACTCACAACTTTGGAACTGTAATAAGACACCTTAACAGCTCTGTCACTGTACCAAAAGCAACTCTATGGGACTGTGGCTTACCCTGCTCACTGATAAGTCTTTTTTAGAGTTCACTTAGTAGACTGACTTGGTTAAATACGAGCTTCTTAGGTCCAAATCAGTCTTCAGTGAACAAACTGACCAAAGTCACTGAAAAATGAGAGAAGGCAATTGTACTGAAGGACAGAAGTGGTGGGGGAGATATGGAGCCATAGAATCTACAGCAACCCTGATGAAATTCAGTTGTAACTGTCGTGGGGCACTACCACGCCCCACTCCTAAGGAGGCTTAACCCTGGGAAGGGGAGATGTGTAGCAGGGCACTAGGGTGCCTGCTACTGGCATTAGTAATATGGGCCGAGCTACCAATCACCAGGGCAGCAGGTGAGAGTTGCCATGGCAGCTGATTGGGTCAGCTGACTGCCAGGGGCAGGGCCTGGCCTATATAAACAGCCAGGCCGAAGCCTAGCCAGCAGTTACCATCTAGCAGCCTGAGGAATAAGAGCTTTGCTGCCGAGCTGAGCCGAGCCTAGTGGAGCAGCCTGACCACTCAAAGGGCTGCAATATGGCAAGGGTAGAGAGAACCCTGATTGAGAGACTTTACAGGAGAGCCAGGTGGGCCTAGATTCTGTGTTATAGCCAGTAGGCTGATTTTGTGTTGCAGCCGGTGGGCTCAGGGCTTTATGTTTATCGTTGGGTTTGATGTTACACCAGAGGACTGGGTGAGGCTGTAGGGGTGCGAGGAGGCCTCACGGGAGCTCCCCAG
>NW_017728992.1:162019158-162020220 GCF_001723915.1 Gavialis gangeticus | reverse complement strand
CGGGAGAGCACCGGAGAGGCGCGGTGTGTGGGGGTTGAGACCCCAGCCTGTGAGGGCGGTATTCTGCCCAGTAGGGCGAACGACCCTGAGACGGGTCAAGGGGCCAGGCACGGCTACGGTCCACCTGAGCCCCGAGCACGAGAAGCGCGGGACAGGCCCCAGAGAGGCCGACGGGCACGAGAAGCGCGGGACAGGCCCCAGAGAGGCCGACGGGCACGAGAAGCGCGGGACAGGCCCCAGAGAGGCCGACGGGCACGAGAAGCGCGGGACAGGCCCCAGAGAGGCCGACGGGCACGAGAAGCGCGGGACAGGCCCCAGAGAGGCCGACGGGCACGAGAAGCGCGGGACAGGCCCCAGAGAGGCCGACGGGCACGAGAAGCGCGGGACAGGCCCCAGAGAGGCCGACGGGCACGAGAAGCGCGGGACAGGCCCCAGAGAGGCCGACGGGCACGAGAAGCGCGGGACAGGCCCCAGAGAGGCCGACGGGCACGAGAAGCGCGGGATAGGCCCAGAGAGGCCGATGGGCGCGAAAAGCTCAGGACAAGCCCAGAGAGGGCGGAAAGCGCAAGAAGCATGAGACAAGCCCAGAGAGGGCGAAAGCGGGAAGAGCATGAAGCATAAACCTGAGGGGGGGGGAAGTCCCTTAGGAAGCCTGAGATGGGGCGAGCCTAGGGGGAAGCGCCATAAAGGGGTGAGGGCCAGTGTAAGAGCCCAGAGTAGGGCGAGCGCGCCGGGAGAGGCCCGAGGAGGGCAGGGCACGTGGTTCAGAGCCCGAAGAGGGTGATTACACAAGCAGAAGCCCCAAGAAAGGGCGAGGCAGGGCGCACAGGACGGAGCCCGGAGAGGGCAGGGCGCGCGGGATAAAGCCCAGAGGGGGTGCGCGTATTGAAGGGCCCGGGAGGGGGCCACCACACCGACATAAGAACGTCCGGGACAACTGTGAGGCTTGGGACGTGCTAAAGGGGAGGCAGGAGGCACGCGTGGCCCATAAAGCTGGGGTGCACCATATCACTCACTGGTGAACAGGGGCCAGTACAAAGATAGCACCGTGCACAAGGGGGT
>NW_017728992.1:162013791-162014158 GCF_001723915.1 Gavialis gangeticus | reverse complement strand
GCTAAAGGGGAGGCAGGAGGCACGCGTGGCCCATAAAGCTGGGGTGCACCATATCACTCACTGGTGAACAGGGGCCAGTACAAAGATAGTACCGTGCACAAGGGGGTCAGAAGGCAGCCTCCCGTTGATGCTTGTGAGATCAAAGACGTGGCGGGCAAGACAGAGGGTGCGTTTAGGGCCCAGACTTGGCACGGTAGGGGCGCCAAGGGGATCATGGCCGTCCCTGCGCCCCGCCCCGTGACAGTAACAAATATAAAGCTCTGTACCCTGGTGAGGTATACTCAACACAGATACATAAAAAGAGGTGAGAAAGGGAGGTCCAGGAACATACTCCCATGGTAATAAAGGTGGATTTATTTTCATTATG
>NW_017728992.1:161988018-162008791 GCF_001723915.1 Gavialis gangeticus | reverse complement strand
GGATACATAAAAAGAGGTGAGAAAGGGAGGTCCAGGAACATACTCCCATGGTAATAAAGGTGGATTTATTTTCATTATGTATTCTCCTCCCAATCATATTTGTCATGTAACCAAAAAACATCTGAAAAGTAGACCTGGGGAGTGGGAAGGGTAATGTCCACAAGTGAAAAAATGTCCTATAATAGATGTTTGAGGGCCACTGGCCTGGCTGTGTACTAATGGCATGAGTTAATAGGATAATGTATGGGCTGAGACTGTAAACAAAGCATTGGCTGAACACATTTAAAAATGAAAAACTTGCTGTTATACTTGAAACACAGAGGTTTTGTCTCCTTTGTGCAATCTGTAATGCCAGCAAAGCACTATCAGGAATTAGAGCCTAAACAAATTGCATTATTGGGTTTATCACTATTACTGCAAGTGCTTTCACATCTCTGAGAAACAGTTACAATTCATTACATCAATAATAATTTGATATACTTTGGGAATTAAGGTTCAACTGATTATTCTAAGAAGTTATTGACACCACTTACTAGTGTGAAGGTGGAGAACAATGTCATTAACTTGTAGTTGTTTAGAATAAATTATGAATGTCCCAACAGACTTTAAGCCTTCTAACTTGGGTAGCAAAAACTAGTGGCTTTTGATTTCCATCATAAAAATTGCACAAGTGAAGAAAGGATGTCAACCAACAAGCGTAGGTAGCTATGACATGAACCGTACATTTTCTAGTAACACAGATGAACCTTTTACTAAATGATGAATGGGAAATTTAAATTCCTTTTGGATCACTTTAACTTGTGAAAGTTTTCTTATGCCTTAACCGTACTAGATCGATGGCTCCGAAATTCCAATTCAAGAGTAATTTTGACCTTAATAGAGTCCCTCAAGATGAAAACAACAAAACAAAAAAACAGTCTGCTCACTGAGACCTTGGCTGAGTGAAGATTTCTGAAAAGGGCCCCGGTCATTTTCTTCCACCTATTTTTTCTAATGGAAAATGTATGCATTGAGGCAGGCAGATGGAAAATCTCACTCTCCAGAAAAGTGTTAGTAGGATAATATGAGGAATGGAGAACCTATCATACAAGAGAAGACTCAAGGAGCTTGGCTTGTTTTTAATTGAAGACTGAGAAAGAGAATAATTGTCTATAAACAAGTATGGAGGTAAACACCAGGGAGGAAGAAGAACTGTTTGCTAAGAAACAATGTTGGCACAACAATAAATGGGCATAAACTGTCTGTGAATAAATTTAGAGAGAGGTTTCTAACTATCAGAGCAGGGAGGTTCTGGAATCAGCCACCAGAATGAGCAGCAGTGGAAGCAAGAGATGTAGCCAACTGATCGTGATCAGCTTCTGAAAGGGATTATATAACACGGTTGCTTGCAATACCAGGGAACTGGACTTAATGATCAAGCAGGCCCCAGTCTATTATTCCTGTATGTATCATTGACCATCTTAGAGCTGCTAAATCCAGGACCTTGCACTAGATCCATTCCTTTTTTCCTTTGAAGGAAAAGACCGGGATAGGCTTTCAGACATCCACTCTTAAAAAGCTAATGTCTGGTATTGTGCTGCTTCTGCCACTGTCTTGCTAATCTTCTATCCAGAGTGTTACCAGATAGCTTGACCTTACCTTCTCATCATATCTGATCTGGACTTGGTCTGGCACTAAGTGGAGACTTCTTCAATTTAATTCACTCTCTTACATATGTATTATATAGATGGACTTAAGTCAAAACCCAGATCCATACACTTCAGTCACAAATGGTGCACACACACATGCACAGCTACAGAGTACTTTAAAAGTGGCTGATCACACACCAAATTAACCCTGATCAAACAAGGGATCAGATGAAGGCATTCCATTTTGGACTGCTGTACAGAACTTCTGTTCCCTAGGGTCAATCTTTCTTGTGATCAGGGTTGGACTGATGCAGCCCAGCTCAGCTCCTCCCCGGGTGCTGTCTGCAGGAAGAGAGGGAGGAGCAGGGAGGGGGAATGAGCTGCAGGCTGGGGTCTGCCCAATCTGAGCTGGAGTAGGGGTGGGTAGATTGGAACCCCATGCTTTGCACCTCCCCTTCCCCTCCAGCTCAAGTCAGGCAAACCCCAACCCACAGATCGCTCTCCCTCCCTTCTCCCCCCCTCCCTTCCTGCAGACAGCATCAGAGCTGGAAGGGGGACAAGGCTAGGAGAGAGAGGCTGCACACAAGCTCCTTTGGCTCAATTGGCTCCGAAGTAGAGCTTTATTTCCCAGATACCCCTCCTCCCCAGCACCCTGACCCAACAGGCGAACAGCCATTGGGTCAGGTGGAGCCATTCTAACTCATGGCACTTTATGGAAAGTCCCATGAGTTAGAGCAGGGGACTACATATCTGTCAGCACCCATAGGCAACAAACAGATGTTGCATTTGTCTCAGATGAGACTATTTAATCTTGGGACAAAGAGCAGTTGTTCAGATGTCCATTGTCCTAAGATGAACCCTAAAAAGTTTCATGGGCTAAGAAGTGCTAACAGTTTGTCCCAGAACATTACTAATTGCATCTCAATAGTTGTCCTAGGACTGCATTATTGAATCAATAACAGAAGAGTAGCACTGCATTCAGCTGCTCACTGAACCCTGGTTAGAAGGGTGATGTGTTTAGATGCCAATACCAGGACTTTTCTGTCCCAGGACAAATATGAGTACAGCTTGTCCAGGGGTAAATGCAATATCTGTTCCCAGCTTATTTAACTTTGCATTCAGAACTGAGAGTCAATCTACATGACAAGGGCTTTACCACACAAGATGCCGTCTATACCAGCAGCAGGAGATCTTTTGCCAATATACCTAAACCACCTTTCTGCAGGGCATCACTCTGCTAGCAACAGGACTCTTGCTAGTGGAAGTTGCATCTACATGTTGGGTGAGGGGAATTGAAAATATAGCTATGTTGACTCCCTCCCTCATCCCCCAATCTTACCCACCAAAACTGTGCTCACAAAATTTAGAAGCATGGAGTAGCCTGAATGGCTTCACCTTAGTTCCACTTTTCCTTCTATTTGCCTTCATTGGGCACTACTGTTCTCATATCTGGCATCAGGAAATTACTTCCTTTAACTTCCGAGAGCCCCAGTCAAACCACTGTAGCTTCTGGGAAACCCAAGATTCCTATAGTGAGGTGCATACTTTAAAACAGTAATTCTTAACCAGAATACCACAGGGGTCACCAGTGTGCAAGACCCAGAAGGGGTCACCTTTGCTCCCTCGGATACAGACCAGAAGCAGGGAGAGGGCAGATGGTAGAAAGAGCAGTACACAGTGGCATGAGGTGCTGCCCCCACCACCCTCATCTGGCACCAGTTTTAAGGTACGCCTCCATAATTTTTTTCTGAAATTAGATTCCAGTTTGGTAATTCTTAATCAGGGTTCTACAAAAGTCAGAAAAGTTAGAGTGGTACCTTGAGGCTAGAAAAGTTGAGAACCACCTGTTATAAAGAATAGTGTGCCATTCAGGAATAGCAGTACTAAATCAAGAGAGGAGTGCCAGATGAGAGTATCAGATAGATATTTTCTCCTCTGGACAGAAAAAAAGTTTTCCCTCATTGCCATTTATGAAATGTATATGTTTCACATGGAGACAGGGTGGCCTTTTGAAGTGAAAATGAGACGGAAGTCAGAAGCTCCTGCATTCTATTTCAAGCTCTGGCACTGGCTTGTTCTGTGGCCTGTAGAAAATCATTGGACATCTACTTCAATTTTCCCATCTCTAACGTGGACATATTGATAGTACCTACTAAAACCTACTTCACAAAGATGTTGTAAGAATTAGCTACTCTTTGTCCAGTTATGCTTTGAATATATCAGTCAATCCTAATCAGGTTATCAGTTATACCTCAGCAGTAAACTGAATTGAGCATAGATGCTAGTATGGTGTTACATATCTTTACACAAAATGAAATTATAAATCTTATCTTGTGCTCCCATGTTGTTTATCATTTGTTGCTTCATGAACTCAGGTACTTAGTAATACAAACCACATTTCTATCCTACTTTGTTTTGTTTTTTAAAGTATTCTTTACAGAAAAGGGGAGAGCCATGATTGAATCTTAATACAAAAAAATCAGTTAAGTTAGTCTCCTGAGATCATCTATAGCAAAATGTAATAAGTTTCTTAATATGTGACCTAATTATAACTGCCCTTTTAAGTTTTCTTTCCCATAAGAGCTGAATGTCTATGGTTAAAAATAAAATTTGAAACTGTTCCAAGTTCCATTGCAACTTTTTTAGAATCACTGAAAGTTGATACTTATTTTTAATTTGTTTAAATTTTCTCCCTACTTATAAAAGCATGATTTTCTTCTATCATACATCTCTTAGAAATGTTACAGGCAGATTAACTAAAAGAACTGGAGAAAATTAAATAACATTATTTCTTTTGTTTTCCCAGGAATATGCAATAACTATCATAAGAGATGATACAGAAGTCATCAATGAGGAAAGATGTCCCGTCACTCAGAAGGATCCAGGCATAAAGGCAATGCAATTTTCAGACATGCACCTGAGTGCCAGCATGAGCAGGTAAATAGGTGTATCTGGACCTTATACTCAGTATAAGGTCCTGTATCTGGGCATAACTCACTCACCCACCACCATGGAAATCTCTCAGAACCTTATCTAGATGTCATGTAAGTAGTACTAGCAATCTGCAATGTACAGGCCGCATATGCTCCATTTTCTTGGTTCAGCAGTCTAGGAAATGGAGGGAAGTTGCAATTTCATTTCATATCTGAATGCTGAATTCATTTTATAATTGCCCAGCTGTTCTGCTCACAGCATCTTAAAGACTTAAATGTCACAGAATACAAAGGGGACTCACTAGGAAAAGTAGTTCAGTAGAAGACTCAAAATGGTTTCAAAGAAATGCCCTGGCTGTCTTTACACATTCACAGATTCACAGTCCTGGCTTGATGAAGGAATTTCACCAGTTTGTAACCCAAATACAAGGCTTCATCAGTGTTAAAAAATGCTCAAAATGCTAAAGTTTCTACTAAATAGGGCAAAGATGTGTTTTTAATATGAAGTACAGATCCAGAGTGGATATCAAGGTGAAGTGCTTTGATTTTGCCAATGCAAAAGCATGGTGCAACTACATTAGCCCACTGTAGGGTTAACATGGAATTGAACTAGAGCAGTGACAGCAAAATCAGCTTGGCAGATTTTGACAGAGGGCTGATCTCTCCCTGGTGGAGGACTCTGCTGCTCTATTCAGGAGTTCAAATTCTAGAAGGAAAACTGAAAAAAACCCATGAGTTTATAATACTGACAGTTCCATGTGTTCAGAAATCATGAGTCAAGCCCCACAAAATCATGAGACTCACTTAAAAACAGATTTTTTTAAAAACAAAATAATGTATTTTGGGATCTTTATTTAAACTTTCTGGTTTCTGGTCGGCTTGGGTTCACATAGAATCATAGAAAGTTAGGGTTGGAAGGGACCTCAGGAGATCATCTAGTCCAACCCGCTGCTCAAAGCAGGACCATCCCCAGCTAGTTCATCCCAGCCAAAGCTTTGCCTCGCCAGGTCTTAAAACCTTCCAAGCATGGAGATTCTACCACCTCTCTGGGTAACCTGTTCCAGTGTTTTACTGAGAAAACTACTGAGAGAATTATTCCTAATATCTAACCTAAACTTCCCTTGCTGCAACTTGAGACCATTGCTCCTTGTTCTATCATCTGCCACCACTGAAAACAGTCTAGCTCCATTCTCTTTGGGACTACCCTTCAGGTAGTTGAAGCCTGCTATTAAGTCTCCTCTTCTCTAAACTAAAGAAGTCCAGTTACCTCAGTCTTTCCTCATAAGTCACGTTCCTCACCCCTCACACCATTTTTGTCGTCTTCCAGTGGACTCTTTCCAATTTGTCCACATCCTTTCTGTAGTGGGAGGCCCAAAACTGAACACAGTACTGCAGATGTGGCCTCACCAGTGCTGAATAGAGGGGAATAATCACTTCCCTTGACCTGCTGGCAACATTTCTAATGATGCAGTCCAAGATTTTCTCCACTGTGGTGTGTACTAGACTGCTCTCAACTGCCTCCGCCTCTATCTACAGACTCTGTCATCTTATCATAGCAGGAAATCAGGTTGGTCAGGTATGGCTTGCTCTTGCTGAATCCATATAGGCTGTTCCTGATCACTTTGTTCTCCTTTAGGTGCTTCATCATAGACTCCTTGAGAACCTGCCCAGTGAGGTCAGGATGATCTTTCTAGAGGTCAGGATCATTGTAATTCCTGGGGTCCTCCTCCTCCCTTTTCTTAAAAGGAACTATATTTGCCTTTTTCCAATCATCCAGGAATTCACCCAACCTCCATGGGTTCTTGAAGAGGACAACCAGTGACTCTGAAATTACCTCATCCAATTCCTTCAGTACCTTAGGCTGTATCCAGATGAGCGCGGCCATGCAGTATGTGGCATGGCAGGCACTTCTGTGGTGCCACATACTGCACATTCAGTTGTTCTCTGCACTACAAGGTAGTAGCGTGGAGGGGTTTTTTTGACCACTGGATTTATGCACAAACAAATCTGGACTTGTGGGCACTTCCTTCTGCATGAAATAGAAATCCATGGGTTGGGTGGAGCAGATGAGGTATGGAGAATCTCAGTCTTCATCTGGGGAATATATGTAATATATTCCGTATTCTTTAATTGATAAGGATTCTCCTTTGAAGTGAGGCTTTTACTTGTCTGTAGTGAATATCAAGGTTGAAATTAAAAGTCAAATGCCTCTTAAAAAAAAGAGTTGGGGAGTTGCAAGGGTTCCAGGTGACATTTCTTCTTTCCGTAAAACATTTTCTAATATCCAAGTTTATGTGCATGTGTATGAGTGCATGCACGCTTGCTACTACTGCTTGTCATGTTAGCATGTCACTACCTGACCACTCTCAATGCATGATTTCTTAATAGGCTTTGGAATACCCTGAATAGGAACTGTGCTATTTTTAAAAACTAATTTAAATCTATTTTGGAATAAAATGTCTCAAGTTTTACCAATACAAAGGATGTAGTACTGGAAGCACATTACGAAATTACCTCTAAGTGCAGTGCAGACCAAACTAATATTTTAGAAATAGCTGACTTCATCAAAAACAATTACAGTACGTCATCCCCAACCCCTACTTCTCACCTGTAGCAGGGGTTCTGTGTTCAAAATTTGCCTTGTGGCTGTGATGGTTGAAGGGCTGAGTAAACTAGTATTAGGAGTGTATGGATAAATGCAGAAGACTGGGCTTGATGGCCCAAGAGATTTCTTCTTCTGCATTCTGTATATGATCTTCATTCTGCAGCTCTAATCAGCATCCATTCATTTAGCTGTTGTGTTTTCAGGGCATAATATTTGTCCATATTGTTCCACAGATCTTTGTTTTTATATATTCTGCCTTGCTGTCATCTCTCATTTTTCACTGACCTTTTCATAGTGCATATTTACTCTTGCCACAGTTTCTCCAATAGTCTTTATAAACAGACCCAGAGATGACCCAAGCAGGGTGCAGGGCCCGGGGTAAATCAGCCTGTGTGGGGCCCTGCCCCCAGACTCAAGGAAGCCAGCGGCAGTTTCAATGGTGGGGTGGGGGGTACCAAGTGGCCAGCTGGCCATGAAGCCGGCGGCAGCACAGAGACACCGTGGATGCTCTGCCTGGCTCTGCAGGCCCCCTACAAAGCATGGGGCCCAGGGCAATCACCCCAATTGGCCCCTCTCCCTGCCCCGGGATGGACCTGAACAGACCATACAAATCAATCCATCCATCAGGTGTACTATGCTTTCTCCACATCATTGCCATGATGTTTGCTGGCTGATTGCAAATGTTTCCATGCTACATAATATATTTTGAGATTAAAGCACCATTTTGATGAGGAAGCCACCAGCTAGAATGCTGGTGAGGAAACCACCAGCCAAAATATCAGCACGTGAATTAGGTAAGAACACCAGCTGGCTGACTAGCTCAAATCAGCTGACATATATTGAATCAGTCCATCTTGATTGGAAACTGCCCATTCCTTGATAGGCTTTTGCACAGATGGCCTGCTATGGGTGCCCTCTGTTGGCTTCTACTTTCTAAAGAGCTCTATTTCTGTAGCTGAAGAATATATCACACTACTTCACCAGGTATTTTCTACCAAAATGGTGTCATTATCGTTTCTCCTAACATTCTGTGAAATGACCAGCTCAGTCAAGTGATGTGCAATTGATTTATATGGCCACATATAGCCCAACTGCTTTTCAAGGGGGCAGATGTCTTCTGTCTGGAACAGCTCTTAGTCCCTTGTACCAAGCCCAAATGAGTCAGCTTTATACAAAGATTTCTTTAGGAGTTAAAAAAGTAATAATTCTCTCCCAGGGGAGAACTACTTCCCAGGAGTTATCACTGCCCTTGGTAGAGGAAATTTCCTCCCCACCCAACAAGGGGATTTTGGCTAGTACAGTTCTGTAATCACAGACCGATTAGTCACACTCCAGTCCTACCCCACCTCATTCATACACATCCCTGTTCTCATACACAAATAGAGCAATTCATGGAGCGCTGGTGTTACCACTGGAAATACAGAGTTTTCCCACATCACCTCCTTGTAGTTTGTCATCCCTGGTTAGAAGAATTGTGGTCCATTGCTTCTAAGATATTGTTAGGCTACTGAAGGGGGTCAGGATTGGATCTTTTGTCTTAACTTATGTAAGAATTAAAATGCAAAAGTTAAACTAAGTCTTATCCTCTCACTTTCCTTTGGATAAAAGCTCCTACTCAAAGCAGACATGTTCTGTAATATATTATCCAGTATAATATATTGTTTGCAGTGGTTCTGATTTCCACACCCCCTAATTGCTCAGAGCCCTATCCTTAGGTGATTGCTTATGAGCTCTTTACAGCTCAGCTTTAGCTTACAGAACAGATTTATCCACTGACAAATAATTCTACTGTTTTTCACAGTAACCTTTTTGTCGCATACAGATTTATTCAATAAATGCTTTAAATAGCAACATTTCTATGTTTTGTTTGTCAAGTGTTGCCAGGTTTTTACAAATGAAAGTTGGCATAGACACTGGATTACCTGTCAGCTCTCAGGAGCATGTTCCCTTCTGGTCCTGGCTGAGGTTGTGAACAGACAACTGACAAAGGAAAGTTAAAGCTTTGACCGTCTGTAAATACACAGGCAATATACTGGTAGAAAATTTCAGGCTTCCAGCAACTTCTGGACCTCAGCAGTGTATTTAATGAATGCAGTCAAATGCAGGATGGCATTAGATCCTAAAAAGAAAATCTGTACTGTATTTTAGTTTGCAACTTCAAGGAAAAGGATCTATGTAAAGGTCAGTATTGCAACTAGGAGACCTGAGTTCAAAGTTGTTCTTGGAACATAAGTTCCAGCACTGGGAGGCACATGAAGTGATATAAGCCCTCAGTGAGAGCAAGCCATACAGCAGCCAAAAAGCCCTGCTGGCATTTGGCCAGAAAATATGTTGGATAACAGCTGACAAGACAGGAAAAAGACTGACATAAACATGCAGAGAGAGCTTGATAAATAGCATCACGGATCAGGATGTATAAAATGTTCACATCCTGGGTCAGAATGAAAGAGGTGAGAGTTAAACTAAGGCTAATGTTTCCCCACACCTCTCATTTAGAAAGTGGAAAATCTTCTTCACATTGGTTTGTCTCTCTCAATATGTAGGCTTTCCTACATATTAATTTCTACATATTTATTTATACTTAAAGCAATGAGGGTTGCTATAAAAGAGAGTCATTTTCCTCCCATTTTTTACAATCTGGATCCATTAATTTTCCTCACGCCTTCAGCAGTTATTGCTAAGTCTCTGGGCCAAATTCTTCTCAGCTGTGGTGGTGCAGCCTTATAATGAAGACTTTGCTCCGGCATAAACAAAAGAAAAATGCCTCACATTGCCTAACATTCTGTAAGCATAAAATATAAAATGCAAAATGCCTTTTGATGCACTGTTGTTGCCCATTCAAAGTAACATTAAATACATTTTGAAATTAGGAAAAATTATTTCTACTATTCTACTTGTCAGGCTCTCCATATTCATCATGATCCCTCCAGGACTTATTAGCTGAATTCTCTCAGTACTTTGTTGTCTCTTTCTGGGTTTCTCTGACTTCTGGGCTGCACTTGTGTACACTATAGACACAAATCAGGAGAGGCAAAGAACCAAATAAAAAGGTTCCTTCAGGAAATAAAATGTTTGATTATACAAAGAAAGCTCACAGTTTAGATTGTTCATTCCTGTTTCCCAGAGGATCCCTTGAACATCTTTGTTCTTGGGCTTTTTTTAGAAGAATTTCCTTTTGAGGCAAAATCATTTTGCTGGTGTGCTACAGGCTGCAATATGGTCACAGTTACCTGACTTTGCATTATCAGTTTTCACATCTTAGACTTTCCCATTTCCTGCCTGTGAAACACAGATTCAAGGTGACCTAGTTTGTAGCATTCCCCATGGTTTCGTGATTAGGCTCTAGGACACTCAAAAGGTCCTGTTTATTGAATGCAGATCAGCTTTGTGCAAACAGGACAGCAAGTTTTCCTCAAGCTGCAGGCAAATATTCTTAAATTTGTCAGCTGGTGAATTAAGTCTGAAGAGAGCTGCATGACACAACATGATTATTTACAAATAGACTCGGTGGCCTTTCACCTTTGTCAGTGGCTGCAAATTAATGTCATCTGATGATGGCTGATCAGTAGCCTGAGGAAAATGAGGTGGTGGATTTGGTTCAGTTCCTAGAGGACAAGTGTCCATATCACAAAACCACTCGAATTGACACTATTGTTACTCATATTTCTTGAGAGGTCAAGAAACAAAAGACAAGGAGGCTGAAAGCCCCTTGCTTAGAAATGTGCTATCTGTTCTGTAGATAAAGACAAGACTTCAGGGCTTCCAATCCAGCATCTTTCCTAACTATAAGGTTAATTAAAAATGGCTAACACACTAAATATTTAAAACATAAATGGAACATATGATATTTTAAAATTTAGAAAGCACTATGAGTGATCAGCATTAATGAAAAACAAAGCTCATAAACATTTTATATTTCTATGATATCCATAACTGTCATGCATATGATATAATTTGTGTGCACATGTGCATATTTTGTATGTATCTAGTATTTTGCTGTTATTAGAAAAATAAAGTGATGAAATAGTAAAAAGTAATTATTTGCTCATTTTGCCCATTATATTTTATACTAGAAACAACTGGCATTACCTCCAGTTTGCTGTCTCCCCATCTGGCTAGGCATTGTATTGTTTATGTTGAGTGTTATCCTGGATGACTAATATCAGCTGAATATTTTTAAAAGTTGAATCTTTCCAAACCTTTCTTTATTTTGAAATGTGGTAGAACTGATCTTCCCATTGCAATTGTTTAATGCAGTGGTTTTCAACCTTTTTAAATAAGTGTACCCCCAGTGACTCCCTTTTAAATAAGTGTACCCCCCCCCTGGGGGGGGAGGGATACAGCCAAATGTGGAGTGGTGGCAGCCACCACATGAAAGCTTTCCCTGCCTTCCGTGTCCAGTTGGGTGAGTGGTGCCTGCGTGGCAGCACGAGGTGGTGGGTGACAGCGCTCTGTCCCTGCCTGCCTGCGCATACCTTCTAGGGCCTTCTCAAATACCCCCAGGGGCACATGTACCCCGGATTGACAATCCCTGATTTAATGCATTTTAGTTGTGGCCTCTCCAGAGCTGGCAGGTCCAGATCCCACCTAGTATTTTCATAGCTTTCTGCACTCTGCCACCCCTTGGAAGAGAAAAGCCCATGCTGAAAGCATTGGATAGCATGCCACTGTAGGAATCAAGAGACCTGACTTTATTTTTGGGTCTGCCGCTGACCTGGAGTTTGACCTTGGGTAAGTCACTTACCCTTATGTTTTCCCCTTTGAAACTGTTGTCTAAAGCTCTTGACACACAGCCTAGCACTAGAGCAGGAGTGTCAAATATACAGCCTGTGAGCTGGATCTGCCCTGCTAATTGCTCTATCTGGCCTGCTGGTAGTCCAGTGGGCTACTGGAAGGTGGAGGGTATGGCCACTGGAGCATACCCTGCTACAGAATTCAGGGTCCCTGAACCTGGATGGACATGACTATTTGTGGCAGAAGGGCAAGCAAGCAGATACTGCCCTTGCTTGCTATACCGCCACTTGCTCACCCATGCGCACAGCCGCCTGCTCCTGGACCCAGACCCAGACCCACCTCAGCTGTTACTGGCTCCATGGATCTGGTCCAAGAGGAGCCCCATCATCCAAATCCAGCCTGGGGCCCCATAAATACATAGCTGCTCTAACAGGGTTCTGTTGGCTTCTGAAACATGCAAGACCTACTAAAGGATTCACACATCATCTAGTTCCCATGCACCACACTACACTGACCATCCAAATACATTGTATTCATATTCCAATTCTCGTTATTAATTCAGCATTGCAATACCTGACTGTCTGGATGCTCAGCCCTCCCGAGAGGGGTCAATGGCCTACCCAGCAGGAAATGCTCCTGACAGGAAATTCTGTGTTTTCTTGAGGCTCGGGTGCTTAATTCCAGGCTGCCACACCTTTTGTAAATGGATTTTCCTCTGAAGAAAATACAGTTTTAACTTATGGAGAGTGAGTGAAGATTCATAAACATGAAATAGTTGGCAATCCCCGAGAGGCTTGGAGCCTTGAACCCTCTGCTGCAAGAAGGAATCATTCCATTCTTTTAAAACAGCCAGAGAAGATGGCATTCCCCACAGTCCCTCGGTGATTACAGAATTCATTCAGGCTGGGAGAGACCAAGTATTCTCCAACCACCATTCTGTAAACTACTCTGGAGTGGAGTGATGGAGCTTCATTCCCTCCTGTTAAAACTGTGCTTCTTTGCACTAAAGAGTTACATACTAATTTGTCCAGAAAGTAAGTGAGACTGTGGCCCAGAGATGTCAAACACGGTCAGCGGGCTGAATCCAGTCCGAGGAGCCACTCCATCTGGCCCACTGGACAACTGGTGGGCCACCAGAAGTTGAGTATTTAGCCAGCAGTGGGCACGGCCTCCCACAGAATCTAGGGCTCTGTGGCATGGGTGGACATAGCCCTCTAGCAGGTAGGTGAGCAAGGGCTGCTCAGTCATAGATTAATAGATTTTGGGGTCAAAAGGGAAACTAGCAGATCATCAAATCCGACCCCCTGCCCTGGGCAAGAAAGTGCGCTGGGGTCAGATGACCCCAGCCAGGGGCCTGTCTCGCCTCCTCTTAAAGACCCCCAATGTAGGGGAGAGCACCACCTCCCTTGGAAGTCCATTCCAGATTTTGGCAACCCTTACTGTAAGGAAGTTCTTCCTGATGTCTAACCTAAATCTGCCCTCCATCAGTGTGTAGCCATTGTTCCTAGTTACTCCAAGGGGTGCCCTGGTAAACAGAGTATCTCCTATTCTTTGCTGTCCCCCCTGATGAATTTGTAGGTGGCTACAAAATCACCTCTCTGCCTTCTCTTGAGGAGGCTGAAGAGATCCAGGGCCCTCAATCTCTCCTTGTAGGGTTTTGCCTGCAGGCCCCTAGCCATATGAGTGGGCCTCCTCTGAACCCTCTCAAGGTTGTCCACCTCTCTCTTGAAGCGTGGCACCCAAAACTGGACGCAGTACTCCAACTGCGGCCTGACCAATGCTCCATAAAGAGGAAGTACCACCTCCTTGGACCTGTTTATCATGCACCTGCTAATGCATGACAAACAGGTCAGTCCTTGGTCACCCTGTAGTTGTCTGTCTCACTACCGCTTGTGCAGCTTTGCCATGGCAAGCAGCTGGCTGCCTGCAGCTGCTTGCCACACTGCCACTTTGGTGGCCACTTTCACAACTGCTGCCACCATTGATGGAGTCTCCAGGTGAGTCTGACACTTCTGTTCTAGCCTCGTGGTTAGAGTACTCATCTGAAAGAATCAGAGATGGGCTATAGTCTCTTCTCCAAACCCTAGTTAATGAAAGAGGAATGTGAGGATTGTCACAGTTCTCAATGTCTCTCATAGCAATAGTCTATCAAGTAAGAGACCCAGCATATCATATAAGTAGCAACTCACACCATGACTTAACTGATTGCAAAAATAAAAAGGGAATAAATATGTACATGAAATCAGCCAAACATTCAGCTCCAGCTTGCCATTTTTATCTTTGTGGGAAAAATAAAACAGGCATTTATCAATCCCACCTCCCCCCTCACTCCCCTCCCCTCTCAACCTTGGAAAAAAGACATCCCCTTTGGTATTCCAGCCAGCCAGCCAAATGCGTGAGGCATGCTGTTCAGTTGACATTAATGAACATATGTTCAAAGGAAGACACAACAGGTGTAGCATGAAAAAAGCATGTGCACTGGATCCAGCAAAAACTCTGGGGTATATATGTAAAATGATACTGGTCAGCATATTACAAAGGTGGGGGGGGGTTTGCAGGTGCAGTCACATTTCTGTACAAACTCAAAGTCCAACTTCTCCTAAGTAACTGACAGAAAAAAACATCAACTAAACAGGACAGCAACCAAACAACTGATTGTTTTCTTGCCTAGGAGAAACTATAAAAAGAGAAGCAGAGAGGGGATAGGAGAAAAATTCTAGCAAAAACAGCTCCCAATATTTAGATGTTAAGTCATTAGGGGCAAGGAACATATATCATCTTTGTGTTTAAAAACCTGTGAAAGTGTTCATATCTGTAAAAATATTCCTTTAGAAGTAATACAATTAAAAATATACTGTATATGTAGGCTTAGAAACAGATGCAGAATTTTAAAGAGAGGTGCAGGAGCAGTGATCAGCACTACAGGGGTGGCTGTGCCCCCAATCCCAGCCTCCCCCCACCCATGGAGCAGGCAGACCGCACCATGGGAGCAGCAGCTGGGAACTTTTAAGTCCCAAAGAAGGTAAACAGTTCTCTCTCCAGTTCCTCTCCATGCTCAGAGGCACTTTGCCTCCCTTCCTCCCTTCTGCTGGTATCCCTGCTGTCCACATGGTCCCAGGGATGAGAAGCACCTGACCCACTCCAGCTGGGTGCACGGGGCCTGAGCTCAGCCCAGGATGGCAGTGGCACTAGGTGGGCAGGATCCTGTCCCCTGTTCCTGCTTCCAGGCTGGTAGGGAATACCCAGGGGGAGCAAGCAGAGTGGGAGAACCCACCTGCCTGCTGCCGCCACCCATGTCCTGGGCTAAGCCTAACCCCCATGCAGCCTGGCTGGAGCAGGACAGAAGTTCCTCTCACCCTGGGACCACCTGGACACTGGCAGCAGCAGGGGAGGGAGGAGGGGATGGGATATGCCTCCTAAGCACTGTGGGGAGGTAGGGGAATATAGTTCCCACCTTCTTCGGTATTAAAGTCCCCAGCTGCTGCTCCTGTCACATGGTCAGAAAAGGGATGTGGCTACACCACCCGTTTATGCTTACATAATTTGAGGGAATCCTTCTATCCCCAGAACATAACACAGGCTTCCCTATAGGGAGGAAATCCTTTTTTAATTGAAGTTTCCTCTGAAGAAGATATGGTTTTAAATTATGGAGTAGCATGCTTTTTTGCAAATGCTGAGAACCTAACTATAGCTTGAAAGTCTTGGAGTTTTCCAAGTGGTACGAGATGCATGCACCCAAACACCATCAGTCCTGGTGTTATGGTATTTATGGTCACCTGACACAAATGAGCTTGCTCTTTGTTACTCTGTCAACAAAGCTGCAAAGCATTTCCTTGTATGGACAGGGCTTTTCACATCCCATAGCCAGAACCACAGGACTCACATTTGAGAGGCCTTGAGGAGCTATTGGTTTCATGAGAGGAATTGTTAATCTCCAGAGTGAGAAGCATGGTATGGATTGTGAGAGAAGTCAGAGACATCAGGAATGATGCTGTTGAAGGAGAAGGATGGCAGGAAGACTGGGGTATGGATATTTCAGTTATGTATAAAAGCAGGGCACAGGAAGGGAGCACTTCATCTTCTGTACACCCCCAGTTTGAATGAGCCCTGGGAAACCCTTCTGAATGTCTCTTGAGCTGTTTTGTTTCATGTACTTAGAAAGACAGGCACCAGACCTGCAGTGTTGTATAAGAACGGAGAACAATGCCATAGACTGCACTGTGTAGGAGCATAGGGCGTGCCCACTCACCTCCCAGGTCTTCTTGGGAGCAGAACACTGTACAAGTGCCAATAAAGTCTTTTCCTATTTGCACGTAAGCCAATGTGTATTTGTAATGTGGCTTGTTCCTGGGGAATCTGAAAGAAACACATATCCAGCAAGAGTTTAAAACTAGGAGGTTTTATTAGAGAAGCTAATAATTAGCCATGCTTTTTTATCTCTGCTGCATTGCTGAAGGGGATGGGAAAAGGAATATTTTGGACAGTGCTGAACAGAGGGTTTGCTCCAAACTGGTCATTCATTACAAGTCAGGGACAAACCCCCAATTTTTCTCTCTTATCTCTGATTTAGCTGTGCTTAGTAGAGTTCAGGGCATCTATGAAAGAAAGCACTCTGCTCTCTGAGTATCAACCATTCACTTAGCTGAAAATTTGAGAATCTTGCCTTCTAACCTGCCTCTTGGCATATTAACCCCATGCTCAGATATCTCCACTGGCTTTCTCTCTTTTTACGCATATGCTGCACCATCCAGCTGCTTCCTTTTCTCCAAGCCAATTCCCAGGCTGCTTGTACATTATACTTCTCTTTACCCCTCCCTCTCCCTGCACAGTGGGCAGGAGTGCATTTTCTGCACCTGTAATATTCTCTTCAGACCCT
This sequence comes from Gavialis gangeticus, assembly GCF_001723915.1. NCBI lineage: Eukaryota > Metazoa > Chordata > Crocodylia > Gavialidae > Gavialis > Gavialis gangeticus. Next base: position 161,992,015 of record NW_017728992.1, on the reverse strand, counting down.
GTCTGAGTAGCTCTTTCTCTTTAGCAAGTAACTCTAAACCATTTTTAGCAAAACAGCTTAACTCTGCTCTTTGAGCTGTCAGTTTTCTTGGGTTCAACTACCTCCCTGTACCTTGCCCTTTGTACTCTTCTTAAACCTTGCCCTTCACATCTTCCTCTAAGTGATATTTTTGCCTCTATGCATTGCTTTAATTTAGCTATAGGAACTGTAACTGCCTGTAAATCCTTTTGTCATCCCTTTGTGTAAAAGAAAAAAGGTACACTAAAGACATTGTATTGTGTAAACACTGGATTGATCAGCTGACAATTCTGTTTGGAACTAAAAAGAAACTGGAAAATTCAGAAATAATTTACTGCTCTGATCATCTCTTGTGTGCTCCTTATCAGTTGTAGAAATCATACGGTTACTACCTAGCTGTGCTCTAATTAGCTCAGCCAGAAGCCTGCCAACTTTAACCTGGTTGGAAGAAAAATAAATGTTTAACTGAGAAGTGAGACATTAACTATTCAGAAGATAATATTGTCCATAAACATGTTGCTTTCCTCTAGTAGCTTAATTCTCTTTCCCTTTAAAAGCTATTTTTCAGGTTGAACCATGAAGAACTGCATGTAGGTATTGGAAGTTAAAAAAAGAAAGAGGACCGGCCCAGTGAGAATTGAGGCCCAGAGTTCTTTCTCCAGAAATCAACCACCAGGGTCTAGGCCTTCGGAAACTGATCACAAAAGAACCATAGGAAGGGCTGATTTGGAAACCAAAGGCACTTTTACATGTGCTCCAGAGTGGGGGGCAGCACTTTAATTAGAGCAGGTCCGAGAGCCACTCTAATTAAAGCGCTGCTGTGTCTCCTGTATCAGCGGCCCCATGCTTGAAAATGGCAGCAGGGGTGCTTGAACTAAAGTTCATTCAACAAGCTTTAGTTCAAGAACCCCTACCACCATTTTTAAGTACAAGGATGCTGATACAGGAGATGTAGGAGGCTACTAGAGCACAGCAATTGTAACGCTCCAGCAGACTCAACCAATAGAGTCTGCTCTGACATGCTGGAATTCCAGTGCATTGGAACAACCTTGGCACTTGTGTATAGACTCCCTACGGCACTAGACTGGAACCTGCAGGGTGTGGATGCAGTTCGTGGCTCTGCCACTTACTCATTGCACAGCCATGGACAAATCACTTAGAACTTGTTTGCAGCTGGCTTGTGTCTACTCCTTGCGCCTCACAAACTACATATTGGAAGACTAGGTATAGCTGTTGATCTGCTGCTGAATATTAAACACTTATAAATATGTTGTTTGGGTAAACTGCATGCCCTCTTGCTAATTTCACACTTCCTGGGGCTTACTTTCACACAGAGAAAGATTCAGTTGGTTGGCAGGGGGTGCAGGAGACCAGCTTTTGACTTTATTGGCATAGCAGTATTTGTATTTCTTCTTTTGACTTCATCAATGCAATATTGTGTCTAGATGACCTATGAGTTAATTCAGCACCTGAAGCAGGTCCATTAAGAACCAACACTGGTGGATCAGTTGTTCAATCTCACAGAGTATCTTATACCCAAGAGGCAAAAAAGAATATAGTAATTCCTCTTTGTTTCTGTCCTCACTCAAACTCACTTACAAAAAAACAACTCTGGTATTATTATATATTTTAAAGAACTATAAAAATGATATTGTAGGATGATCCTAAATCTCTACCTTTATATTATAATTCTAAATGATTCCTTACTATTTTCTTGGAGTGGATTTAGGAATTTGCAGCTTTTTTATATAGAGATTCACAACTCCATGTTCTCACTTAAACAAGTATTCTCCTAAATTAGATCTACCAGTATCTGCAGTTAGATCATTAAAATTTAACATGACAAATGGGGTCTGAATAAGAGTTAACAAATATATGATAAATGTAAAAGTGATAAAAGAGGCTTGAATTGTGTTATGGCTCTGGGCAGTCACCATTTTTTTTGACCATTTTGAACCTTTTAAAATAATATTGTAGCCATTGGGTGCATCTACACATGCATATTAATGTGACACAATAAATTCCGATGCATATCACCCTGGAGTTTATTGCTCCCAGGTGCTGCATTTACGTGTGTGCCTGGGACCACAACACAGTGAGCCAGGTTGGAACAGCCCCAGCTGCCAGGGAGCCCCAAGGATCAGTCTACCAGCCCAGGGCTGCTTCCTCCCCCTGGCTCAACATGCTGTGGAGGGGCTAACTGGGGCACAACAGTGCTCTAGTGCTGGGCTACCTGGCAGGCAGCCCCTGGACTGAAGCACTCACACACCCCAGGGAGCTGCTTCAGCATCTACACATGTAATGCTGTAGAGTAAAAAACTCTGAGCAGAATAGTGCTTATATTTACAAGTACTACCCTGCTGTGGAGTTTATTAGTTTACTGATGCCTAATAGGGCTGCACATGTACACACAAGAGAGACATGGGATTGTTTACTGCAGCAGAGAGCATGGGATTGTTCCATCCTAAGTGCAGGACTTTGCACTTGTGCTTATTGAACCTCATGAGTTTCCTTTTGGCCCAGTCCTCCAGTTCATATAGGTCACTCTGAATCCTAGCCCTACCCTCTAGCATATCTACTACTCCCTGCAGCTTGGTGTCATGTGCAAATTTGCTGAGGGTGCACTGTATGCCATCTTCCAGGTCATTGATGAAAACATTGAACAAAAGCGGCCCCAAGACCATGCCTTGGTGCACTCCACTTGATACCAGCTGCCAACTAGATATCAAGCCATTGATTACTAGTCTCTGAGCCCAATGCTCCAGCCAGTTTTCTATCCACCTTACAGTCCATCCATCTAGCCCATACTTCCTTAGCTTGCCTGTGAGAATGTTGTGGGAGACCATATCAAGAACCTTGCTAAAATCAAGATACACCACATCCACCGGTCTCCCTGGATCCATGTAGCCAGTCACCCTGTCAAAATAGGCAATCAGGTTTGTCAGGCATGACTTGCCCCCAGTGAATCCATGCCAACTGTTCCTAATCACCTTTTTCTCCTCCAAGTGCTTAGAAATGGATTCCTTGAGGATCTTCTTCATGATTTTTCCAGGGACTGAGATGAGGCTGACTGGTCTGTAGTTCCCTGGAGCCTCCTTTTTCCCTTTCTTATATATGGGCACAATGTTTGCCTTTTTCCAATTATCCGGGACCTCTCCTGATCGCCATGAGTTTTCAAAAATGATGGCCAGAGGCTCTCCAATCACATCAGCCTCAGCACCCTCAGGTGCATCTCATCAGGCCCCATGGACTTGTACACATCCAGCTTTTCTAAGCAGTGCCTAACCTGTTCTTTCACCACTGAGGGCTGCTCACATACTCCTCAAACTGTGCTGCATCGTGCGGTAATCTGGGAGCTGACCTTGCCTGTGAAGATGGAGGCAAAATAGGCACTGAGTACTTCAGCCTTTTCTGCATCCTGTCACAAGGTTGCCTCCCCCATTCAGTAAGGGACCCACCTTTTCCTGATCCTCCTTTTGCTACTGACATACTTATAGAAACCTTTTTGTTACCCTTCACGGCCCTTGCTAGCTGCAATTCCAGTTGTGTTTAGGCCTTCCTGACCTCATCCCTGCATGCCCAAGCAATGCTCTTATATTCCTCCCTAGTTATTTGTCCAAGTTTCCACTTCTTATAAGTTTCCTTTTTGTGATTCAGTGTACTGAAGAGTTCCCTGTAAATCCAGGCTGCTCTTCTGCCATACTTGCTAGTCTCCCCTCTGACCCTAACCCAAAGACTATCAATAGACCAATCTCATTTCATACTGGAGCTCTGAGCAATCATATGGCTCTTTTTACATACAGCACAACTCCTCCTCCTCTTCTCCCCTGCCTGTCCTTGGACAGTTTGTATCCATCCATGACAGTGCTCCAGGCATGCGAGCTCCCACTGAGTCTCTGTTATTCCAGTCACGTCATAGTTCTGTGACTGTGCAAGGACTTCCAAGTCTTCCCGTTTGTTTCACAGGCTCCATGCATTT
>NW_017728992.1:161982484-161983018 GCF_001723915.1 Gavialis gangeticus | reverse complement strand
TTACATACAGCACAACTCCTCCTCCTCTTCTCCCCTGCCTGTCCTTGGACAGTTTGTATCCATCCATGACAGTGCTCCAGGCATGCGAGCTCCCACTGAGTCTCTGTTATTCCAGTCACGTCATAGTTCTGTGACTGTGCAAGGACTTCCAAGTCTTCCCGTTTGTTTCACAGGCTCCATGCATTTGTGTACAGGCACCTGAGGTAACTAATAGATCTCCCTGATTTGTCAGGAAGTATGAAAGCACCTTCCCTGTTCCCCTCCTGCTTGCTTTTCCTCCTGGTCTAGTGCTTCCCCGCTTACCTCAGGGCTTTGGTCTCCATCCCCCAGTAAACCTAGCAGGGCTGGCCCACAACTTTTTGGGGCCCTCTGCAAGAAAGTTTTGGGGACCCCTGATGTGAAGAAGCCAGCAGCAGTGGTGGGAGTAGGAGGCATGGCAAGCAGCTGAAGAAGCTGGCGGCAGCAGTGGCAGGGGGTGGGGGGTGGAAGTGACCTTGAGGGGGCTCAGCAGCATTTGCCCAGAGCAGCTGTGCA
>NW_017728992.1:161979730-161982050 GCF_001723915.1 Gavialis gangeticus | reverse complement strand
GTGACTGGTTTTGAAGTGGGGGGGGGGAGCTGCAAGATGCAGGGGGTCCCTTGGCTGCGGGGCCCCCTGTGACCGCAGGTTTGGCAGGATAGGACTGGTCGGCCCTGGAACCTAGTTTAAAGCCCTCCTCACTGTCCATGACCTATTATAAAACATTTAATTATGAGAAACTATGAAACATTTATGACAGAACTATTTGGCTGTGAGCGAGAGTCCCACAAAAGGTGAAAGACCCCAACACTTGGGACATTTAAAACTCGACTGAACAAAATGTGCTGTAAAAAATTATCCTGTATTGTTAGTGGAACAGGGTGGAGCAGACTATTAGTGGTTGAGGACACCTGTTGTTTGAAGTCAAACTCTGAGGAACCGGCTGTTTTTTTTCTAATGAGGTCACTTAGAAAGAAGGGGAGGAGAAAGGGGGAGGGATGTGTATAATCCTTCACAACTGAGATTAAGGTAATGTAATATTCATGAGAATATTCTGATTGAGTGGTGTAAATCCCAATATACTGGGATTTCCATACTGAATTACCCCTGAGGTCTAATTCAGTATCTTCTCACTCACAGTGTCCTGAGGCAGACGTTTCAAAGATAGGATGCAGAGTCCACAATTAGGGAGCTGGTAGTTGACCTGCTCCTACTCTAGGTATCATTCTGAACTGTAATAACTAGATTGTCTTAAACCCTAATTAAAGCAGAAGAGTCAAGGTGGGAGATTTAGATTTAAACTTATTTCCAAACTTTGTTAAGGTTAAACATTATAAAATTCTGAATAATCTTGTTTGATGTTTAGGAACTTAAATACCTGATTCTAAATGTCTGATCCTTTTTTCAGTCTCAATTCTCAGACTTTCTTTGGCAACAAGCTTCATGGCCATATTACATACTGTGTGAAAAAGCTTTCCATCTTATTTGCTTCATTTTTAATTTAATTGAATGGTCTCTTGCTCCTGTTCTATGACTGAACTGAGGGAACTGAGGGAACTGAATCTACCTTCTTTAGGCCATTCATTATTCTATATACTTCTATTATGTCTCCTCTTAGTCACTATCTTTCTACAGTAAAGACCCTCCAATCTTTTCTATTTCTCAGCATTTGAGACTTTCCGTGTCCTTAATTCCACTCATCACCGTTCTCTGAACCCTTGTTAGTTAGGACAGTGGTTCCCAACCCTTTTGGAGGAGGGGTCCCCCATGTGCTCGCACCGCAGTCGGTGGCAAACCCAGAAGCGCCGCATGCACAAGTGCCATCGGCAAACCTGGAAGTGTTCTTCACAAACACTTTGCGACTCTCCTGAGGGCCCCCTGGGACCCTGATTTGGGTCGTGACCCTAGGTTGGGAACAGCTGCATTTCTGCGACACTCATTATAATTTCTAACAACTGACCAGGACCAGCCTCTGACATCTGGGACTGTCTCAGCTAAAACAGGACATACGGTAACTGCATTAATGCTACAATGGCATTCAGGGATGGAGCAGCCAGTACAACACACAGTATTTTAGATGGAGCCACAGAATTAATTCCTAGAATAGAATTATCCTAAGTATCTACCATTTTTTAATCTCCCTCCTTTCACAAACCAACATCTTTGATTTTTGATCACTACTAAGTTGTAGACAATGATACTCAGGGTCCGGAGTGATCCAACTAATTTAGGGCACTATCTATACCTGGTGCTCTCACTTCTGAGTATGCTCCACCCACAACCTCTTCCTCACAGACACCAAGACTAGAAATGCAAAAGTGAAGTGTGACAGGCTTGTGGCCACAGGGTGGCCGTGATGCCCCCTAGTGGCCTTGTGGCTCCTGCCCAGGTTGGACTCTTAATGTTGCTCTCCCTAGATTGCTCACCCACCACACCTTGTTTTTATTATTAAAGGTTCATTAGGGAGGCTGCCCATAAGCCTTACAATAAGCGTTAATCCTAACAGTTCCCCATTGGGTCTCTCCTGGATCCTACTAGTCTCAATCCAGCCCTCAGGCCTGATAAGCTGAGAGGGACCTATGCCCCTGTAGGTCACCTGTAGCCTTATGGGCAAATTGTTTGGCAGACTGAAAGAGTCTTAGAGCATGGTAAAATCTGTGCACAGGGTCTCCCTCACTGAGCAGAATCAGCACCGCAAGCTCTCTGCTCTTCAGGAGCTCAGCATTCAAATGTCTGTTCAGGTGTCTTTGGGTAAGTTTTTCTACCAAAAAAATAAATGTAGAATTCTCCGATTATTTGAACATGTGTACACAACCTGAAAGTCTTTATGACATCTGCAGAGTTTGCTACCTCACTCCTCCAACTTTCCTTTCCAGATAATTATTAAGTA
>NW_017728992.1:161973829-161974730 GCF_001723915.1 Gavialis gangeticus | reverse complement strand
GCTCTCTGCTCTTCAGGAGCTCAGCATTCAAATGTCTGTTCAGGTGTCTTTGGGTAAGTTTTTCTACCAAAAAAATAAATGTAGAATTCTCCGATTATTTGAACATGTGTACACAACCTGAAAGTCTTTATGACATCTGCAGAGTTTGCTACCTCACTCCTCCAACTTTCCTTTCCAGATAATTATTAAGTATTAGGGGTGCACCAATAGAGATTTTGGGGGCCAATACCAATAGCTGATTTTTAAGGAGGCATATCAGCCGATACCGATCCAATTTCTGATACCACTGCTTGCAGCTGGTAAGTTTGTTGTGGTGGAAGAGGTATGGGGGGGCAGATCAAGGCCCCCGTAGTGAGGGAGGAGTGGGGCTGGAGCTTGGTCAGGCGCTGCCTAGCTGAGGTGAGGCAGGGTGCAGGACGGGGCCACGGCTCGTCTGGAGGGTGCGGGGTAGGGGGTGGCTCCCTCCACTGTGCGCAACCTGGGAGGGTATGGAGGAGCCATGTGCCCCCCAGATCTGTGCGTGGGGTGAGGCGTGCTGGGGCCAGGGCTGCACTGGGCTCTTCCCGGCAGAGGCTGAGCTGGGCTGCACTCAGAGTGGGCAGCAGTGGTGCAGGGATGAGGGCCAAGGGGGGGAGGCTGCAGCCACCCCAAATTTCACCCTAGCCCCCCCATGCAGCACCCCTTCCCCCCCCCCCAAATGCAGCCCCCGCCCACCCCCCCCCCCACACACACACTGGGAAGAGCCCAGCGCAGCACCAACCCACATCTGCCGACCCATGCAGATCTGGGTACATACACCCACACCCCCGGTGCCCTCCCAGGGTGCATTCAGTGGCATGAGCTGCCCCCTCTGCCCCACGACCCCCGGGATGAGCCACAGCTCTGTCCCACGCCCACCCCA
>NW_017728992.1:161965607-161968590 GCF_001723915.1 Gavialis gangeticus | reverse complement strand
CCTACATGCTGCACTGCATCTGCACGCATGCACAGGCATTCATCAGTCAAATTATCAGCCACATCAGGCTAATTTCCAATACAATCATTTTTCTTTATTTTGGTGCTGATCTGATATTGGACCTATTTATTGGTGCACCTCTATTAAATATTGCTTCATTAAACAACACTGGACCTTCTATAGAACCTTGTGGTACCCAACTTTTAAGCTTTCACCAGGATAAGATCAACCATCCAGTCTTATTCTTTGTTTAATGTTCCCTAGTCAGTTTCTGATCCACAACAATACTTTATACTCACCCCATTAGTGCATAGCGATAGATTTACAAAAGGAGAGATGTTACAACATTGTACATAGCAGAATCTAACTTTAGGCACCATGCTGCTTAGGGGAATTCATACCTCCCACCAAGGTTTCCTATACATAGAGAGTTAGGTACTTAAAAATGTGAAATATGAAACCAGAAAGTTGAGCAGAGTACCACACAAATTACCCAATAGGAAATGCCAAGAAGAGAGAGGGTCTCAGACCCAACCACTGGAGTTGCTATCTCCACTTAGGATTCAGAGTTGGGCATACTCTCATGGGCTAAGTACAGACAGTACAAACCTGAGGCTGAATTGATTCAGTCTTTGCAGGTTAGTCTAAGTTGCAAAGATTGAACCCATAAGCAAATGAACAGACATTCACTTTTGATACAGGAAATGCAGCCACATGCCTGCAGTGGCTGAAGCCAGAAGCCGGGGGACACTAGAGCCCGGCTTTCTGGCACATAGCAGCATGGGCTGTGCATTTGCTTTCAGCCATTTTGAAACTGGTTTATGTGCACTGAACTTCTTTCCTGTTACAGGTTTAAACCAGTTTCTGATCACTTAAACCAGTTTATGTGTAACTTCTGTCCCTAGTCATGAAGACAGGCCTATTATTTTTCTTATAGGTTAGAGCTAGGAAACTTATTCAATTCCCTCCTCTCCAAGAGGGGACTTGAACTATATCTCCCAGGAACATGCCCTGACTACCAGGCTGTTCTGGTGTAGGGCTCTCAGTCTTTCCTGTTGAAGCTGTTCTACTTTATATAAAAAGGCTTAAATATTCATTGGTACAGGGAATGGAATCCACGTCTCCACACCTCCCAAAGGAATGCTCTAACTACAAAATTAGCTGTAGAGTTAATGTCTATCTCAGTCTCAATGAATATTTAATTATCCCACATAAAGTAGAAATGTTTCAAGAGAAAAGAATGAAACAGCTCCAGACCAGAGTACCTGTTCTCTCAGGCAGGGGAGAGATGTAAACTGGGGTTGCCACTGTGCTATTAGGTAGAAAGGAAAAGGCAGAATGTCCTTTCTATAGGGAAAGGGGAAGTTGGTGGGCAAAATACGACCCCCAGGCTGGATCTGGCCTGCCAACAGGCTGGATCTGGCCTGTGGATGCCTCTGCAGCACTCCTCATGGGGCTGAGCCCCACCTGCTCCCACTGGGGCAGCCCAAACTGCATTCCCACCCACTGGCCTGGGCCCTGACCAGCAGGCATAGCTTCTGGCAGGGCTGTTCCTGGTGCTGCTCTGCTCCTCTCACCTCCAGGAGGAGCCAGCCAGCTGAAGCTCCCTTCCTGCTCACCCAGAGTTGTGCAGCAGGGGCAGGAGCGGAAGCCACCGCTGGAGGCGAGGAAAGCAAAGCAGCACTCAGCTGGCTGCAGCCACACCAGAACAGGGTGTGCAGGGAGCAGATTGGCCTTGCCCACTTGTCCAGTTCCCAAACACTGTTCCCCACCTCCCCAAAGCCAGGGGGGGCAGGGGGAGTGCTGACCTGGCCCACAACAGCTTATCAAAGTATGTGGCTCTTGGGCCCAAATAATTGTCCACCCCTGGGTTATACATTCAGAGCATCTCTACTATTTTGGGCCCTAAAGGTATGTTAATTAGGGTAAAACCTAATCTGTGCATCACATCAGGGCTTAGATGTGAATTGGCACCTATTCACTCAGCCCTGTCAAAATACTAAGCAGTCCTGAGCATGTTCAGCAGAAGAAACTTAATCATGGGACTATACCAGAGAAAATGGAAGTGCCTACTAATTTAGACAGCAGCTATGGGATCTGTATGAAGTCACTGGAAATATGTCAGGTAAAAGCACTTACTGAAGCAAATAGTATCTAAGGGCCCTCTTGTGAATTTAGCCCTTAGTTTCTTTAGTAGCCTGTTGTGATATACCTTGTAAAAGGCCTTGGGCGGGCTAAATAAATTGTGTAAACCAATTCTACTTTTCTGCTACTTTATTGATACATGTGAACCATCCTAACAGATTAATGAGATGTGTTTTTCTTTTGGGGAGTCTGGGTTCATTAGACCATATCCTGTAATAGTCCTTCACTTTTTTATTCTTTTTTCTAATTATCATCTTAATCAATTTGCCAAATACAGACATAATACTTATTGGTTCCTTCTGACCCTAGAAACTATGAAACTATGGTCCCAGGGTCAGGGCCAACAATCAGCTGATTTTCCTTCCCAGCCCTGGGACTACACTGAGTCACACCAGGCACCCAGCTTTCAACTTGCTGGTGCAGGGACCAATACTTATTGGTTACTTCCTTCGATCAGCTCTAGAGTCCTTTTTAAAATTTGCTACCTTGCAATCCTCTGGAAGAGTAGCTGTATTTAATGCAATTTTTCATATTTTAGGGCCCCTCTACGTGTTACATGTATGCCTCAATTAATATGTTGATTGTAAATGGCAAGTGTTACACATGCACCCAATTTAAGGTGCCTTAAAATGGCAAACCAGCCATAAAAATGGCCCACATATGTAGAACATTTTTATGGTCAGTTTGCATGGTACCTTAAATTGAACATGTGGCATATCAGTGGCTGCCCCAGGGCCAGGGCCAGCAATCAGCTGATTATCAGACTCATGTGAGACAACACCAAGGTCTCAGACCACCACTGGTGTGTTCTGGGCTTGAGGAAGTTTGCTTCTGGTGA
>NW_017728992.1:161949932-161965596 GCF_001723915.1 Gavialis gangeticus | reverse complement strand
TAAAAGATATCAGATTCACCCAAAGAACCTTGTCTGGATAGGGATATGACTTTTATTGAGTACAATCTAGCCTAGTGGTTCTAAATCTTTTTGTGTGTTGACCCAACTTCCAAGCTCTCAATCCTACTTTTAGTCTGAGCCTGATTGCTGTAACTGAATTTTTCAGGGGCTTGCCCCTTTTAAGTGCTATGAACCTATTTGGAGTTGCAACCCCTAGTTTTGTAATGGTTGATCTAGTCCAGTGTTTTCAAACATTAGACCTGAGACTTCAGTTTGTTGCTGACAACTAAGAGTGTTCCATTGGGCTTCTTGATGGTTAGTTAGCCATTCATTCTCTACCCTCTGGCGTGCTAACTTTATCCCATAATTTGGTACCATCTGCAAATTTGGACAGAGTGCTTTCCACACCCTCACCCAAGTCACTGATGAAGACATTGAACAGCACCAATCCAAGGACTGAGCTTTGTGGGACTCCACTGCCCACATCTTTCCAGGTCAATACCAACCCATCCACCACCACTCTCTGGGTGTGACCCCTAAGGCAACTTGCCACCCACATGACCGTGTAATCAACTTACATCACAGTTACTCAGTTTATCTATAAGCATATAAAGAGATACCATATCAAAGACCTTATTAAAATCCAAGTAGATAACATCCACCTCGATTCCTGCGTCTAAGAATTTTGTGACCTGGTCATAAGAAGAAACAAGGTTAGTCAGGCAGGATCTACCTGCTATGAATCCATGCTGGTTGCCCTTTAGCATTGCTTTCCCTGCTGGACTACCACAAATGTCAAACATCTTCACACATAATTTAGCAGGTACTTGGATTCCATGTGAGAACCATATGCAAACTTTCTTAAGGTACATCTGACAACCATACCCTCAGAGACCATTAAACTCCTCCTTTTCCTCCTCAGATTATGCAAGTTTCCTGTAGGCCTTTAAACACAGCTGAGGCCCAGAGGCTCAACTTGGGTTCTTCCATATCCCATCTCAGCCATTAGTAACAAATATTCAAACAAATCAAGTCCTTAATGACAGCCGTCTAAACCTATTGCATTCAACAGGTTTGCAAAAATCTGACTGGAAATTCTGGTAAATAAGAAAAATAAACAGCTTTTTTTCTTAGCCCCCTTGATTCTGAAGTGTAGTGTAAACAGCGTAAGCTTATTTTTGTTACTGAGGTGAGCAGGTCTGCTGGAAGTTGCTGTTTTACATAATTTCTTTTCAGAATACAATGGAATGCTAAGGTTGCCATTTGCATGTCCTACATGATTTGTTTGCAAATAGCTTGATGAAATTCCATAGTTTGTTTCTTAAATAATTTCCACTGTTTGTAAACATTTTAACATGGTTTCACCTAAAGTAAACTCCTCTTTCAGGTAGCAGAATCTAAGGTATCCTTGGATTCATCTGAGGACATCTGCAACCTAAATCTATATAATTATATCAAGCCAAACATAAAGCCATTTGAGGATTTTAACTGAGTACAAAGACTACACAGGACTTCAGGTTTCACTTGTACTTTGACACTACCTATAATAGATACCCATATGGTTTCTTATAAAACTATATAAAAAGAAAACTTCAAGCTGGAGAGGGGTTTGGAGATGGCTCTAGGCAAAAACCCTTCATTGGGACAGAGAAAAGAGAATACAGACAAAAGACTGGCAGAATGAGACTACATAGCTGAAGGCACATTATGCCTTACCTTCTTCTGGTATATATTCTTGTTCAGTATTGGAAAAAAAGCAGCTCTTTCTATTAACTGAAAATTATTGCAACATCTTCTTAAAAGGTCTGATGCATTTTTAATTACAAAAAAGGAATTTAATATGTAAATCAGCACCCTTTCACAACAGGTGCAGAGCCCCAGAGAAGCTAGTGTAAGGATACAAAAGTTGTTTTTGAACTTTGGTAGCAGTAAAGAAGAGCATATAAGAGACCATCTAATAACTGGAATTTCAAGCAAGAAACTTTGGGAAAATTAGTCCTTATCTACATTAGAACATTTTGCCGACAGAAGTTCTGTCACATTCCACAACTGCCGCTGCCAAACTGCCAAAGTGTGTATGCATCTCTTTGCTTCTGGCAGGTGTGCTTACCTGTATTTCCAGTAGCTGAGCGAGAAGATCACAAAGGTCACAAGACATCCCAATGGTCTTTGTTGTACCCCTTGAGCCAGTGCATTGTAGGGTATAGGTGAGCAGCATTATGAGATGCCTCCCCTGGGATGTGGGTAGACGTCACTTTCCACACATAATACAATTTTCCCTTCCCGCTTTGGCTCATCTTTGCCTTTATTTCCCACCCTTCAAGCCACAAAGAGTCTACTCTTAAGGAGCACTTGCAGGCTCTGCTTGTCCCCCAGCCTTCCCCCAGTAACAGGGTAAGGGCTCCCTGTGACAAGGACTTCCTTCCCTAACCACTACATTGAAACAGGAGATGGTTAGGAAAGGAAGTCCTTGTAACAGTGACATGCCTTTCCTTGTTCCTGGAGACCCAATGTATCTTCTTATGCCATGGTTCATGAAATTGCACCAGCAATTTTAACAGCACCAAGGAGAGATTCAGCTACAGATTAATGAGATGCAGAATGGTAATAGGGTATCTCTTCGGGCATCTGAAAGGACTCTGAAGAAGTCCTGTGAGCATGCTGGACATGAACAAGATAAATGTACCTCTAAGAGTCTAAGTGCTGCAACTTCCTGTGTTCTATATAAACTGTGAGGCCACAGGGACAATTCAGTCCCTACTGAAGCAACTCTCTACTAACTTTGTGTAGCCAGGCACAAGGGCCATAACCAGTGCACACCATAACAGTTTGTGAGGAGCTGAGGCCCCAAGAAAGCATTTCAGTGTCCTATCTTAAATAATAGGCTTAGCCTCAGAGCCTTCATACTTCAGAGTGCAGTGAGATGGTGAAAGTAGGGGTGGAGGCAGCTGGCATCAGGTTCTTTTACTATGCATACAAAGAAAATTCCAGAATAGAATAATATTTGTAATGAAAAGTAACAATAAACAGTGTTCAGTATGTATTACAATAGATAAGTCAACAAAGTATTATTTGCAGTTTTGGGCTCCACATTTCAAAATGAATATAGAGAAGCTAGAGAAGGTCCAGAGGCAGGCAACAAAAATGATACAGGGCTTGGAAGGCAAGTCATAGGAGATGAGGTTGAAGGGAACAGGCATGTTCAGAAAAAGTACTTAAGAGGAGATATGATAACAGTCTTCAAATATCTAAAGGGCTGCCATAAAGATGAGGGAGAATGCCTTTTTTCTCTAGCTGCAAAGAGCATAACAAGGAACAATATCTTGAAATTGCAGCAAAGTAAGTTTAGATTGGATATCAGGAAAAGCTTCATTCTTAGGACACTCTCAGTGCAATAGACAGCCTAAGGAAGTTGTGAAATCTCTGTCAATGGAGGTGTTCAGGAAAAGTTTGGATAAACATTGGTCAGAGATGATTTAGGAGTAGCTATGCCTATGCTATACTATGGAAATTTCCCATGCTTTTGGGCTTTGCTGGTTGCTGCATGGGGCCAGGAAGGAATTTTTTTCTACTCCTGTTGCTACACATTAGGAGGGTAAGCCTTTCTCAAAAACATTGGATATTGGGTGCAGCCAAGGCTGGGAATTTTGACTGGGGTGTGCCAGTGCTCCTGCTGAGACTTAAACCAGGAGATCCTGGCTGACGGTCTTGCCCCTGTGCTCAGTGTCAGACTGATCACTGCATTTGAGGTCAGGAAGGAATTTTACCCCATAATCAGATTGGTACAGACCTGGGGGGGGTATCTTCCTCTATAGCAGGGGACATAGCCCTCTTCCTCAGATCTCTCAAGCATATTTTAATAATCCTTGTAGCAGCAGGACATTGACCACTGTTGTCCCCCTGTTTTACCTGTGGCAAGTTAGAGCATTATGCTTTGTGGTTGTGTGATAGTGTTGCCTGTATGGTTTTAGTAATAGGTTAGACAAGGATCTGCTTAGGATGGTTTGGATAGGGATGATACTGCCTCAAATAGGGGTTTGGATTAGATAACATCCAGAGGGGCTCTCCAGCCCTGCTTTTCTATGATTCTCTGATTCAAATAACCAAACACCATTCACCAAGTTACTCAGATGACCAACACCCAGAAAACAGAAAAACCATCAGAACAGGGGCAAAGGACAAAGTACTCCAAACTGAATTTCACAGAGATTAATGTAGGACCATTCAAAATTGTCTGTAGAATCAACATAGAGTAGAAGACCAGATATGGTGGGGGTAAAAAATCCTCCTGTAATATAGGGTGCTGCATGCAGAATTTAGGGCTCAGGCTTGGTGAGGAAGGTAAGTGGATAAGATGCTGGGTATGATGATCAATAACCTTCTGTAGCATGTTGGTCAGCTGGTTGAGAATCTGCATCATATTCCCTGCATACTCTTACTGGCCTCCCATTTCTTCTGTCAGTCCTACAGCATGTTCTCCTTCCACTGGCAGCCCCACCTGTCAGCACCATCCATGTGACAGATCACCTGTGTGAACATGTCTTCCCCCTGTGTTCTCCTTCTCCACTTACGTACCTGTCAGTTGGGTGGCTACTAACATAGGATTGTTGTAATGACAGCATGACTGAGAAGACTGAAAAAAGAAAATGTGGGGCATGTCAGATTCACAGCTGTAGCTTTAGGTAAAGGAAACTGTGAAAAATCCCTAATACTTTTTCCCATTATAACAGCAATGAAGCCATTTGGCCTGAACATTAATGCCATTGCTGCCATGGTAAGCTTCCCTGGCTGGTGGCTGCAAAGTTGTTGGTGGCTGGTTGGGCTCTGGAATGGAGTTTGGGGAGGAAAACCTGAGTAGATCTGCAGAACTAAGTAAGCTGTTAAAAAATCTTTGTAGGGCATTGTAGTTCTATGGCCAGTTTCCCCTGAAGAGATCACCAAGGCTCAAAAAAAGGAGATGATGTAGAAAGCAAAAGGATGCCCAGGGTGCTTTGCTGCCTACATGCTGCCAGAAATAGTCCTTGCTTAATTTTTGAACCAGGGATTTAGCAAGATGTCCTATCAGAAAGGGAAAATAAGGCCACCATCCCCAAGAACCAAAATGAGTGGCTGTGGGAACATCTGCTGGAGTACTTTCTGGTAATCCCCAAGGTAGAAAGGGACATTGATGTCCCTCTGTGAGATAAACATGATTCTCCACAAGACTCTGTGGGTCATTTGGCAGCATAGCTGTTAAGAAGGCAAAAACCTGGAGCCACAATCCATGACCTCACCCCTACCTGACTATGTTTACTACAGAATTTCCCAATAACATATATTTACAAGCACAGGTGTCTCTAGGATTTTGAAAATGGTGGGGTGCAGATGGTCTAGTGCATCATCCCATATAACACAACACATATTTTTCTCCAGTTAAAAAGAAATTGGGTGCTTTACTAATATGTTAGCAGCCTAGGGCTACATTATCCATTTAAAATCAAAGCAAAAAACAAATACAAATTATTGGAAGGTGCATTAATTTTCTATTAAGTCTAAAAAGCACAACAAATGAGGCAAAAGTTAATCAAAAGATACTGTTTCATTAGTTCGGTAGTCATTAGAGTTAAATGTACATCTCTTTTTCAGATTCATCAAACAAAATCTAGCCTTCTTATCTTGGCAGTGCTTCACTACCAGTGTTTCACTGAAAATTATTTCCACATCTGAATTAATGTTCACCTGAGTTAACACTTTTAGCTACAGTTAAAAAGTGTGCAACACTGTTAAATAGGACGTACATTACCAGGAGCAGCTAATAGGCAGCAAAACTGCTGAAGAAAGGATAGCTTGATTAGTGGAACATCAAGACTTTATAAAGAGGAGAGGGCCATTAACATCTGTGAAATAAAGTGTTTAGATGGAATCAGGTAGATTGCAATGAGCCATGAAGTCAAGTGACTCCCTCAGCACTGCCTGACTAGAAATGCTGCTGCCACTGCCAGGCAGTTGGTCTTAAATTTTGTGTGGAGCAAAAATCAAATAGGGGTGGGAGGGAGAAGGGTACAACTGCATCACTGCATTCCTCTGGATCCACCCGTTTACAAGCATGTTTCCCCATCGGGATCCCCACCCTGACTAAACACACATAAATACACTCTACTTGAATCACAGAGGTTCATGATTCACAAGCCAAAAAACAACTGAGACTTCTATCTAGCAGGAAGGGCAGGCATTTACCAGACAGTACTTTTCTATTTGAGGTATCTGCACCTTTTTGTTGGTAAGGTGGTACTTAAAGCCTTGCTTTCCCTTTCAATCTGGAGATCAGGAGTGGGGAAGATGTGAAATTCATCCAGTATAGTGGGGCATGCTAGAGAAGAACAGCCAAGAGCTGGGAGAGATCAAAGTGCAGTACTTACAAGTGCCTGTTTCAGTGTTTCTGCTGTTGTCTGTCCACTACCTAGGATTGTTTTTGGTTGTAGAAGTTGTGGCTATCAAATAACAACTGGATCTAGGAGACCTCAGGATTACAGTTCCTCCCCTTCTTCCTTATTAGGGAAGTTATCATCTTCCTCTGCATGGAACCTGAATGATGTTTCAACCTGAGCACTGTGGACTCTTTGGTAAGACACTTAATTGAGAAGACAGGGGGTTGTCTGAGGCTCCTGGGATTGAGTACAGCTACTTGAAGGGGCACATCACCGGAAAGACCCTTGAAAGTTTATTGTGCATGATCATATGGTGATAAGGTTGATCAAGATCCTTTGCTTTAGGTGGGCACTGGGTGCTGCTCCTATCATACTCTGGGGCATGTATCTCTCCCACCCCCAGCTCCCCCAGACAACATTATCAGAAACATGCCAATTTTTCCTGTTCCTTTAAAGCTAGGGTTGGATAGTTCTCTAATACCAAAGCCTGAGGAGATCCAGGGGTATCTTTCAGGAACAGTCAGAAGAATAGGCCTTGGCTGAAAGTCTTTTCTATACTGCAGACCTAATTACAGGATTACATACATGTGGTGGCAGGAAACAGAAGTTTCCAAAATGGTGGGCTGATTTTAAGCTGTGGAAAAAGTGGGTTTTAGTTTCAGCCAGTACAAACCAGGATCCAGAATGCACAGTGCAAGGAAGCATGAGATTGCTGAAGAAGGATTACTAAGGCTATCAGAGACAGAGGAGTGTTTATATGTACCTGTTCTGAACAGCCATATGGTAGCAGAAGCCTTCTGTCACTAGAGATGGTAAAATATTAGGAGTGTAACCCAGGTGATACTCAATTATGTACCCCTTCTCCAAATGAAGGGAGTGTTAGTGGGCAGGAGCACTGGGAAGACATGGCTGCCCAGCTAGGTGCAGCTTTCCACCCCCCCATAGAGTAGAGCCAGGACACGTATTGCGGCTTAACTATATATGATTTAATAAGAGATAAGAAAGTTAAAATATGACATATATACAGAGGATATAGAAACTATAGGCAGTACACATACAAATCTATGCAAATATTCTATATACAGGTGAGGGAGCAGGTAATCAAAAAGGGAGTCTCATGAAACATTATGCAGTCTTACACTCTAATAGAGCACAGAGTTCACAAAGCTTGAGGTGCCTATTTCACAAAGTTTGAGGTGCAGGGCTCAGGGGGAAATGAAGGAAAAAAACAATAAGCAATATTTAAAACACTGGCAACATCTCAGTAATGGGTGGCCCCAGATGAGAGGAAGGGAGTAGGGAGCCCCTGTAACCCAGCTGCCCCCTTAACAAACTTAAATTCCCTTCCAGGCAACTCATGACTCTGCTGAGGCCCAGTGAGGCTGTCCTCATCTGCCAGGACAAGGTTTCTCCTCCCTTGGCATGGGGGCCCTCAGCTGCTTTGAAGCCCTCCCTACCTTTCGCCCACTCCTGGCCCTGTGCACTGTCCTGTGCACCATAGGCCTCTCCCGGCCCTCCGTGTACCAACCTGTACACCACATGCCCAGCCTTGTGCTGGATGGGGGATCTGAGCTGCCGCATGCAACTCCCGGATCCTCCATGCACTGACCTGTGCACTGCTTACCCTGCCTCATGCAGGGGGTTGGAGACCTGAGCCACCTCATGCAACTCCAGGGTCTTGGTCTGCTCCTAGACCCTCCGTACACTCGTGCAGGGGTTGTAGACCCAAGCTGTCACCTGCAGCTCTGGAACCTCGGTCCGCTCCCAGACCCTCCAATGCTGTGCTCCCTCATGGCAGGGCTGGGGGACGTGGCTGCTTGCCACTCCCCATCCAGCAAGTCTTTTCCGGTTCTTCTAGGGCAACCGCTCTGCCCTGCTAGCCAGCTGTACTAGGTCTTCTTAGACCTTCTCTCCCTCCCTCATTGCCACTGCACACTGCCTTTTCATTCTCTCCAGGGGCTCCACCCCCAGATTGGAAATGGACCAATCGGGGTGGGGGGGTTAGTCCATGGGTGACTGGTGCTGCCTTAGTCAAGGAGGGCAGATCTCAATGCCCAGGGAGACAGGTGCCCCGTGGTATATCTCAATGCCCAGGGGGACGGGTGCCCCACAGCAGATCTTGCTGCTCAGGAGGGGTCCCCCTGCAGCAGATCTTGATGCCTGGGGTGGGGGGGCCCCCTGCAGCAGATCTCGCTGCCCAGAGGGAATTCCCCCATGGCCGATGGCTGCAGCCGCTTCTGGGAGTGACTGCAGTGATCGGCCAGCACTTGCAGGGGGAGTACCAGCACTCCTGCCTGCCCCCCCGCCCATCACCTAAGCAGCGAGCATGCCCAATAAGGGAGTGCACTGGTGGTCTCAGGGGGTGCATGTGCACCCCTGTGCAACCCCTATGTGTCACCACTGGGTTAGTCCCCTCTCTGGTCCACCTCTTTGCCTTGCCCTTGGGTAGGGGCAGAGCAAGCCTCTCCCCTGTCATCACCTGATTGATGGGAAAGGGGAAATGCCCCGCCAATCGCTTTGAGCCTCCTCAAAGCTGGCATGATAGGCTGCCACCATCAAGCCCGCCACAGGAGTTTTAATAGCTTACAGGGACTTTGTGCCTAAAGGATGCAAACATCTGCTACTAAGACTCAATTTTCCTATCAGAACATTGCAGCATAGACCAGGCCTCAGTTAATGTCTGAGGTAACTTTAGAACAGAAAAGGAACCAAGTAGGATAAAGTTGCCCATCCTGTGGGCTTTTCCTGACAGTCTACAGATTTGCAGATCCTTCCACTTGTCTCTTGAGGGAGGCCCTAACCCTGATTAGTAGTCTTCCTCATTTTTTTTTTCCTTTCTTGTCTCCTAGGACCAAGGCAGTCAATCAAAACTTCTCCATGTGCCGATAGATAGTCTGGTTCATTAGCACAGTGAGCAAGCAATGCTCCTCCATCCACCTGGGAACCCTGTGTTTAAGCACCAGCTGGACAGCAGCTGCTCCTACCGGCTTCTTGGACTGTCTTCCCCAATACTAAGTGTCAGAGGTAAACAAATTTCTGTCCTTTTTCTCCTTTCACCATGATTGTGAGGGGAATAATAGTCCCCTTCTCTGCTATTTCCCCAGGTGTGGGGAGATGCCAAGTAATCCTGCCCCGCTATGCCAGCCAGCTTCTAAAAGTTATCTGTAGGGAGGAGGGGAAACGTACCTCCAGAATTTAGTTAAGGAAATGGGGAGAAACAATTAAATGTTGTGGACAAAAGAACTTTTGGGGTCATTTGATGTCAGTTCCTTTTCCTTTCTTCCTCTTTCTACTTCTGCCCTTTCTGTCTTCATGTTAGTTTATGCAAATATGTATAAATATATGCAAATGTTAAGAACTTTACAAATTAATAATCCACTGGTTTTTGCTTCCTGGATCTTGACAAATCTGCCTGACAGTCCGCGATAGCAAAAATGCTAGTCACACAACTAAAATATAGTGGAAGAAGCGTGGCTCAAAAACAACAAAGAAAATTTTCTTGAGGAAAAGGAAAACCCCCTTAGATAGATAAATAGATAGATAGATAGATAGATTTAAGAAATTAAATTCCTGGATCAAAAATGTAGCAAGTAAGATAATGTAGAAATATAGGACAGATGATGTCTGCCCAGCCACTAGAAATATGCAGGAAATGTAAGAATAAAAGACAGTGAAACACTGTCTATTCAAGCAAATTAATCGGAGACAGCACATGCAAAGGTGAGTAATATGTGATTCCTTGGATCTGAGTCAAAAGGCAGCATTCATGAAATCCAGAGAAGAAGCTGAAATGGTGTTTTAGAAAAATAGCCTGTCTAAAGGAGAACCAGTGAAAAGTGTATTGAAATAGAGGGCTACTGGCAAACAAAAACTACGTTCACTTACTGTTTATGCTATGGCATACTACATCCACCTTCATTAATAAAAGATTGGAAATTAGATGTTAGGGGAAAGACTGGTGCATTCCTCTACAAAATACTAACCGTATTGCATACAATGTTAGCAATAACCCATTCCAACACTCTACAGTTAAATCTCCAACAGTAGCTAAAAACGAATATGTACCCAAATATTATCTAGCTTGCACTCCTAGACAGAGCTTTTAAGTATTCTGTACTCTTAAGATTTTCTATTAATTCATTTTTCACCATCTACTATGAAATCTTTGTGCAATACTCCAATTTTATGGTTTGCATTTTGTTATTGCACTGAGTTTCACAAAATAAAAGTTCAAAGTTCCTGTTACAACAGCTGAGTAGTACAACTCCACTGCAGCAGTTACTGCACCATATCATCTTGCGTGTTCCCCACTACTCATGGGGTACTAATCCTATGACTTCCTAGAATGAAAAAAGAACTAAATATGGTAAAGAAAAATAATGTGATGGAAGACATTATGGAACCAAGAAAACAACAGGCCTCACAATGCCTGTTACAAAAAAAGTAAAGATCTCTGTATGTGCACACTTCTAAAGAGGCTCAAGGAAGTACTATAAACAAGTGTTGAATATTAGATTTGACTTGAGCAACAGTAGGATCAGAGGAAAGTAGAGCTGGAAAGGACCTCATGAGGTCACCTAGTCCAACCCCCTGCTCAAGGTAGGAATATCCCTGTCTAAACCACCTCAGCCAAGCAGCTGTCTAAACTGCTCTTGAAAATTTCCAGGTAGGCTCCTAGTTTGAAAGTTCTTCATAATCCTCAACCTAGATTTTCCCTGCTGCAACTTGAAGCTGTTGCTCCTAGTCCTGTCCCCTACAGCCACAGAGGACAGTTCATCTCCATCTTCTCTGTAATTGCCTTTCATGTATTTGAATATTGTTATCAAATCCATGCTCAGTCTTCTCCTCTCCAAACCAAACGATCCTGGTTTTATCAGCCTTTCCCCATAAGTCATACATCTCAGGTGTCTAATCATTTTTATCACTCTCTGATGACCTTTTTCCAATCTGCCCACATCTTTCTTAAAGTGTGGAGCCCAAAATTGGATCCACTACACCAGGGAGGCCTCACCAGTGCTGAATAGAGCAGAAAAAAAAATCACTTCCCTTGATTTGCAAAAGAGGCTCCTATTGCTACAATCCAGTATATTATCTTTTTTTGGTAATGAGCACACTGTTGCCTTATATTCAGCTTATGCTCCACTGTTACCCCCAGGTCCTTCTCTGTAGTACCACAGCCTAGCCAGTCATTCCCCACTCTGTATTTGTACATGTGATTATTTTTCCCCAAGTGCAGGATTTTGCACTTGGCCCTTTTGAATGTCATCTGACTGATTTTGGACCATTTCTCAAGTTTATTCAAGTCATTCTGGATCCTAGCCCTACAACCCAGAGCATCTGCAACTCTGCCCAACGTGGTATCATCTGCAGATTTGCTAAACATGCACTAAAGTCCATCATCCAAATCATTAATAAAGATGTTAAACAATACCAGACCCAGGAAAGACCCTGGGGGTGGACCCCACTTGATATCTCCTTCCATCTAGACATTGAGCTGTTGATAACTTTCATCATCACCACATGTCTACCATATTGAATACCTTGCTTTTATTACCTCTCACTGGGCATTATTCATGCTCCAGAAATCTTCCAAAAGAAAATAAGTGAGATGCTGTGAAGCTGGAAAATACTTGGAGGACTTAGAGGGGGAATTCTGAGAAAGAGCATAATGTAAAGTTAAAACAAGATCTGTAGGCAAAACAATGTCTAAAACAAGGTTGCTGGACTGAAGTTACCTAGAGAAAACCGTATACCATGTCTAACCTGAATACAGTTCTCAAGGGTGACACGTAGGAAGTGCACGCAGGTGCACATGCACCCTCTGCACGTGGCAGCACATCCCTTGCGAAAAGGTGCCACCAACACTGTCAATGGTGCCTGCCAGCAGTCGCTGTTCACTACCCTGCTGCTGGCACAACCAGCAGAATCTGTGGGCAGTCCATGATCACCCCTGGCTGCCGTCAACACTGCCGCCGGTGCCTGTGGGTTGTCACTGAGCCATGATCAGCGTTAGCCACCCTCCCACCCCCCACTGCCGCCAGTGCCAGTGGCATGTGCAGAGCTCCCTGCTCACCACCACTGGGCTCTCTCTGCCACCAGTGCAGCCATGACCCGCCAGCCGCTGGGGGCATGCACCATTCATGACAGTTCTCAGATGAAAAGTCAGTACTAGAGGTAATAACACCAGCTAAAAAAATAACTAATGATGGTCCTTTGTGGAAGTGATTTTCACTCCTATCCTCAACAAGGCTAAACTCATCATGAAGAGCTTAAAACAGACTCTGAGATTGGTTCAATGTATAAGAGTGAGCTTTTTCAGATCTAGAGGCCAAATCCGCATTTGTTATTTTATAATACTTCCAAGTCTCTGCCATTTCAGCAGTCTGGACAGAAACGAAGGAGAGAGAGTGGCAAGGAATATGGCAAGAAGTTATATAAATGGCAGACCAACTACACAGAAAAAGTGTATATTCAAGAAAGGATGCTGGATATGATGTACAAGCAGATATATTTGCATGATGTTCATACATAGCACCCCACCCAATCCTGTCCTGCAATTCACTGAGAACGCATGAACTTGGGAAACTCCTATCATTCTCCCAACTGCAAGGAGCTGACAATTTCCCAGGCCACGGCACTATCCAAGACCAGAAGGGCTACTATTCCATCTATGGATTTTTATCAGCCAAAGATGTTCAAACTGTACATTAGCTATTTATGTTCCATTGTAGTTGATTTTAAGTTTACATTGGCTTGTCATGCACAAAATCTATAAAGATTTCATCATTTGTAGCTGTTAAAAATCACAATGATACATTTTTTAATAATAACATCCATTCCTAATAACATCAGTTTACAAACCTGATACATTATTTTCATTTAATCAATTAAACTAGACCAGTTCTGTTGCACCTTCAATTAAATTAGTACAAGTTTGAATAAAGGCAAGGTCACATCCCAGTGACAAGGGAGGTCAGGAACAGTTCTGCTTGCAGAGATTTCACTCTCATTTTACAAGGGATGCTTCTTTTCTTTGGCTTTCAAGTAAAGGAACTGAGGGGGGGTTTTTCCTACAATGAGACAGGAGGCTTAGTCAGGTCCATATGGGATGGCTGATACTCCAATGAATAAAGGCATTTGGGCATAGGTACCAACTTTTATTTTTGCGGGGGGAGGGGTTCCTATGATGATTGACATGTGGAAAGTTTTATGCATTTCAGGTGACAGCCCTCTTCCCGAGGAGGGGACAGGGCCCTCTGCCCCACACATACTCAGTACCTCTGGATTTAGGGATACTTTACTTTAGATCTTCACTTTAGCTCCCAGACATTGAAAAGACAGAGAACATCTCTCTTAAAGAGTCTTTCCTTTAATTTTGAATGAACTAGGGGATCTGAGACAAATCTGTATCAAGTCTCAAAAACATTCTGTTCTGGAGAGACTGTTTCTGCTTCTTATAAACACCAGAGGGTCTTTCTCTCCTCCCCATTTAGACCTGCTTATATAGCTTGTCCTACCAGTAACATCTCACTGAAGTGCATGAAGAAGTTCTCCCTTCCCCGTCTTAAAAATGAGGAATTCTGTGCATGGAGGTGGCCCACAGGAATAAAATTTAGGGCACATTCTTTCTTCCCAGGCAATGCAGGGACTTGTAATAAGACTGTAAGAGGAAGTCCAGTATGAATTTGTATGAGGGAGTCTATTTCTTTACCCCCTCCCATTAATAGACTTTGGGCAGGTCCATAAAAGGTAGTTTCCACATCCTCCCCCACCCCCGTTCTTTGAAAACTTTGAAAAGCTGGCTAAGAAACTGTCTCCACCTTCCGCTGCAGGTGCATGGCCTTCACCTATCTAACTTGTGAGAAGACTGAGGATCCTGTCTGACTCCTTGCTCTCAGTTTGAACCTGTAACCTTGCCCTTGTTACTTGTTCCCCAGAGTAAGTCAGGCCCTGACTCTGATCCTCAGCCTGAGGTGCTGGGCCTTCAGGGATGGATGCAGCTGGCTCTGTCCATTAGGAGAGAGAGGTAGGTAGCCTGAAGTCAGGCAGAAGGCAAGGTAGATTTGCATGTTCATAAACTAACTTGGAGATGTACAGTATAAGCTAGGCTTGTAAAGGAGGTGGCCCATGGAACAGACATGGCATACAGAGGCACATCATCCACCCCCAGTACTGCCCCTGGGTCTGGAGTTGATTCACACCCCTCACATGGCATGCAACGAATCAGCCCTGCACCACACAGGGTGCCAGTTCTACCTGGCCTGGGACCTGCACTGCATGTGGGCCTGCCTTAGGCAGTCCAGGCCATGCAACATACATGGCACCTGCTCTGGCCAGTCTGGGACACACACAGTGCCTACCCCAGCCAGCCTGGGACACACACAGCACACAGCACCCACTCCAGCCATTCTGGGACCTGCACTGTATGCAGCACCCCCTGGCTACTCCAGGGTAGGCACCACATACAGCATGGGCCCCAGACTGGCAGGAGTTCAATAAGGACAGGTGCAAAGTCCCTGCACTTAAGACAGAACAATTCAATGCACCATTACAGACTGGGGACCAACTGGCTAAGGAGCAGCTCTGCAGAAAAGGACCTGGGGGTTACAGTGAACAATAAGCTGAATATGAGCCAACATTGTGCAAAGAAGGCTAACAGCATACTGGGCTGCATTAGTAGGAGTATTGCCAGCAGATGGAGGGAAGTGATTACAGGCAGTCCTCGGACTTAGGACACAATTGGTTCCTGAAAAACACATCTTAAATTGAAACGTTGTAACTTGGAACCAATTTTATCATAAGAAACAATGTTATAAATGGGGGATTGGTTCCTGAACCAAGGCATGATACCTATCTTCACCAAAAATACCCCAGAATTTTGTACTCAATCAACTATAGATGAGTCATACAGCTACATTAATGTATTTATATTGTAAATAGCAATCATATTGATTTGGAAGGATTTCTTTGAGGTGACTTTGCTGGACTTTTTGAAGGGCTCTTGGTTGGAGTCTTCTCAGGAGTCTTGGCTGCAGATTTTTTGGAGTCTTGTCTGGTTTCTTAAAGAAAGTGTCCAAGGCAGTTTAGACCGATGTTCTCCAGGGAGATGGATGAGACAGTGAATTTGTTCGCTGGCATGTCATCACATCAGATCAAGCATTGTAAAGTCAAAACTGACATCAGAAAATTGAAGCAGGCTGTCAAGTTATAAATGTTGTAAGTGTGAAAAGTTGTAACTCGAAACGTTGTAAGCC
Source organism: Gavialis gangeticus (assembly GCF_001723915.1). Classification (NCBI taxonomy): domain Eukaryota; kingdom Metazoa; phylum Chordata; order Crocodylia; family Gavialidae; genus Gavialis; species Gavialis gangeticus. The sequence continues at coordinate 161,949,935 of NW_017728992.1, read as the reverse complement.
GAG
>NW_017728992.1:161943380-161944932 GCF_001723915.1 Gavialis gangeticus | reverse complement strand
AAATTGAAGCAGGCTGTCAAGTTATAAATGTTGTAAGTGTGAAAAGTTGTAACTCGAAACGTTGTAAGCCGAGAACTGCCTGTATTCCATTCTATTCGGCACTGGTGAGGCCACATCTGGAGTTCTGTGTTCAGCTGTGGGCCCCTTCCTACAGGAAAGATGTGGACAAATTCACGAGCCCAACAGAGGGCAACAAAAATGGTGAGGGGGCTGGGTGACATAACTTATGAGGAGAGGCTGAGGGAACTGGGCTTATTCAGTCTAGAGAAGAAAGACAGAGGGGTCAGATTTAATAACAGGGTGGTTACAAAGAAGATGGAGCTAGACCAGAGTGGGCAAAATACAGACCATGGAGGGACTTTGTCTGGCCCCCAGTTCCACCTGGCCCAGGCACCATCTGGACTGTGGCACATCCCATCACCCCCAAGCATGCAGTGGGGCTGGGACAGCTTCACAGCAAGGCTCCATTTCCTGGCAGCCCCAGTGGCAGTGGCTCCTTGTAGCTGCTGCCACTGGTGGCCCTGGCCCCATGGAGACCAGCTGGGACCTGCTCGGGCAGGGCCCAATCCCAGGGCTGAGCGCACAGCCCCAGCCCTGTCCTGTCCCATGTGGGGGTTTGGTATCCCTGCAGCACCTACTCTGGACCTGCCCACCCCAACCACAATGAGCAGCGGCAGCAGTGGGAGCCAGGTGCAAGCCGGGCGGGAGTTCCAGGAGCCCGGGCACAATTCCGGCTTCGCCCCGGTGACCCGCTCGAGGGTCAGGCAGGCCGGGGGCGGCTCGGCAGGCCCCGGCAGGCACGCGGGGCCCTGGGGTCGGTGCCCAGCGACCCCAGCGAGGGGGCAGCTGGCCCGGGCCGAGGCGGCAGGGGCCCGGGCAGCCCTCCGCGACCGAATGTCAACCCGGAGCTCCGCAGGGGACCCGATCCCCGGTGCAGGCCGGGTGGGAGTTCCAGGAGCCCGGGCACGATTCCGGCTTCGCCCCGGTGACCTCGTAGGAGGTCGGGCGGGCTGCGGCGCTGGCTCTCAGGCCGTGGGGCTAGAACCGGGTTGACCTTGCTTCCCACCCGGGACTTAGAAAAATTTCGCCCTGGCGCAGCGCGGAAGTCCCGATGAGGTCGTTTTTGAACGCGGCGTACGGCCCTTCGATCCAGGAGGGCGGACACTTTTGGTGGTTCGTCCCGGTGACCGGGCCGGGTGCCACATCCACAATACTTCCAAGAAAAGTCCGCGGAGATTTATAGGGGCGAGTGTTTTCGGACCCCTTAGGCAGGCAGCAGGCTCAGGCCGAGGCGGCAGGGGCCCGGGAAGCCCTCCGCAAGCGGATGTCAACCCGGAGCTCCGCAGGGGAGCCGATCCCTGGTGCAGGCCGGGCGGGAGTTCCAGGAGCCCGGGCACAATTCCGGCTTCGCCCCGGTGACCCGCTCGAGGGTTGGGCAGGCCGGGGGCGGCTCAGTGGGCCCCGGCAGGCACGCGGGGCCCTGGGGTTGGTGCCCAGCGACCCCGGCGAGGTCCCTGTAGGCGAGCTGTTAGGAAGGCCAAGGCGGACATAG
>NW_017728992.1:161941084-161943369 GCF_001723915.1 Gavialis gangeticus | reverse complement strand
ACTAGGTCCCTTCCGACCCTAAATCTATGAAACTATGGACTCCAGGTCCCGCTTTTCTCACCACTGCTGCTGCCACTGCTCCTCATCATGGCCAGGGTGGGCAGGTCTGGTCTGGAACAGGTACTGCAGGGACCCTGACCCCTCACACAGGCTGGGCCCTGCGGCCAGGGCCAAGGCAGTGCACTCAGGCCGGGGCTCAGGCCCTACCTGCCCTGGCCTCCATGGGGTTAGGGCTGCCAACAGCAGCTGGAAGGAGCCACTGCTGCCGCTGCCAGCTTTGCACCCAGGCCGCTACCACCAAAGCCAGGCAGCAGCTCCAGCCATTCCACTGGACAGAAGGGCAGCCCAGAGGCAGTGCTGGTGGCAGTAGTAGGGTGACCACCTGCCCCTAATTGTGCAGGACAGTCCCAGAATGGGAACCTCAAGTCCTGGTCCCAGGCTTGTCCCAGATTCACAGCATCATACAGGGATCCACAGGAAATGGCATTTCCCTGCAGGCTGGCAGCATTCCAGCCTGCAAGGGGCTGCTGGGAGCAGGACACAGGTGTTTGCCCACACGTATGTGTATGTCCACACACATGGCTGGGAAATACAGCTGGAAAGCAGCTCCCTGCAGGTAAGTCAGGGAGGGGTTATGGGGAGGAGAGGAGGTATGGAGGGATGGGGGGCAGATGGAGCCCTCCATGGTGAGGGAGCGAGTGGGATGGGGCTGGGGGCACTGCCCAGCTAAGGCAGTGCATAGAGTAGGACACAGCCATTGGCAGCTCATCCAGGAGGCACAGGGCATGGGAGGGGAGCAGCTTCCCACTGCTGCATGCTGTCCTGGGGGGTGGGGAAGAGGGCAGGGGTGGATGCAGGCTGCCTCCTGTGGGCTGGGGCTGCGCATCCTGCTGTCCTCCCCACAGGGAGACTCCACCGCAATGGCAACACCCCCCCCCCCGCCCGTTAGGCAGCAGTGGGGATGGCAGAGGTATGGAGTTGTACCTCCTGTTGCTGTTGCGCAAGCAGAGGGTGTACGGCTGGCATAGGGCTCCTGGGAGAGGGCAGCAGGGCTGCCCGGAGCTCACAGCACGCAACCTGTATCTGCCCCCCTGCTCCATTTGGCTCTGCTCTGGCTGTGCCACCAGCAAGGAGGTGGAAGGGAAGGAGGAAAGAGGGCATGTGCCCCGCCTTTAAATTTTTAAAACATGGTCCCTCTAGGTGGTGGGAGTCCGGACACAGAAGCAACAGTGGTGGCTCCTTCTTGCTGCCATTCCCTCTGGTGCCACGGACACTGGTGCAGGCAGAGCCGGAGCCCTGGGCTGAGTGCACAGCCCTGGCCATGGTATTCGGGGTCCCTGCAGTGCCCTCCCTGGACCTGCCTGCTCTGGCCCCAATGAGCAGCAGTGGCAGCAACCAGAAAACGTGAAACCTCGAACCCACCGCCCTCCAGCTCCTCCCCACCACTGCTGCTGCCACCATCGCCACCTCTGGGCCACCCCAGGCTCCTGTGCCCAGTGGGGTAAAGGCACAGGGCAGGCCTGGCACCTATACCAGCTCCCTGCCCACCTGCAGCCCCATTCCACATAGGGAGGTTTGGGGAGCAGTTGTGTGTTGGGGGGTGACCCAGCCCACAATAGGGAGCTTTGGGGAGCTATGTGGCCCACGGGCCCAAATATTTGCCTACCCAAGCTAGGTTGTCTTCAGTGGTGGCAAATGACAGAACAAGAAGCACCAGAGTCAAGCTGCAGCAAGGTAAGTTTAAGTTAGATATTAGGAAAAACACCTTTACTAGGAGGGCAGTAAAGCACTGAAGCAGGTTACCCAGAGAGGTGGTGAGATCTCTATCCCAGGAGGTTTTTAAGACCCATGCAGACACCGCATTGGCTGAAATGATCTAGTTGGGGAGGCCCTGATATGAACAGGGGGTTAAACTACGGTTCACCCTCATTTTCAGTGATACCAGTGGGCGCCGTAGGAAGCTCGTGTCACAACAGCCCTGCCCGGGCACCGCATGCGGCACCGTCCCAGACAGGCTGGAGACGGCACCACAGCGGGGCAGGTCCTGCCCGAGCACAGCCCTCACCCAGCCCCGCGGATAAGCCGGGCTCCCGAATTGGCTGCAGGTTGCGGTGGGGGATGCAGGCCGCATCCGTGCCGCCTCCTGGGGGGCCGTTCCCATCCCCTTGAGCAAGGCCCCAAGCCCGTGTCGGCGGCCCAGGCTGCGAGGGCCTCGGGGAGAGGAGCGCGGGCTACAACACGGAGCCAGGGCGACCCCGCCCTGCCGCAGCCCGGCCGCGCGCCGC
>NW_017728992.1:161931277-161935240 GCF_001723915.1 Gavialis gangeticus | reverse complement strand
AGAGCCGAGCGCGACGGGCCTTGCCCTGCCCTGCCCTGCCCTGCCCTGCCCTGCCCTGCCTCACGGCTCCGGGCGCGGCGGCGGCATCCGCTGCCTCCCTTGCTCCCACCCTCCCCGCGTGAAACCCGGCCCCAAAATGGCTTCTTCCCACTCCTCTCCCCGCGCGGGCAAGGCCCCGGCGCGCGGCGTCGCGGGCTCCGCGCACCCTCCTCCGCCCAGCCCTGCAGTCGGGAGGAGGCTCGTGAGAATCGGTAATAAACGAGCCTGAGGGCAGGACGAAAGGGAGTTTCTGCTGCCCAGGTGGATACGAAGGTCTCAAGGAACCTCTGGTATATCTGTAGGCTTTAAAAATAAATGAAGGCACTAGTCACTAGGGGTTGATGAAATAGGTGGGAGGAGGGGGTTGGCCTCTGATCTTTCCTGACATGAACAAGAGTCAGGTTGGTTCCCAAGTGCTGAAAAGCCCTGTTGGGGTGCAGATCCTTAAGGAGACCTGAGGAAGGATGACTTGCTTTTAAAAGCTTGTCCAGCTTTATCCCAACTGCCTCGTTGGCCCAAGAAAAGGCAGTCACCCTAAGAAATCTTTGATCCCTCGGTTGTCATTTTTGCCAGCAAAAGATGTTTCTGATGCGTTAGGCTGCATTTTAGTGGGGCTGTACAGACAGAGGTAATACTAACTTTGTCCACCAAGCTTTCACTACTGAAGCTGAGAAGCACAACTTGGATGAGAAGCTTGTCCCACTGATCCTCTAGGGAAAGAGTTAACATTCCTAGAAGGGCAGGATCCTTAGTATGAATGAAACCACTACATTCAAAGTAGTTAACAACCTTTAAAAAAAAATCTTTAGAGCTTTATAGCATGAGAGAGAAGGCTGTTCCTCCAGCCTTTTTGTTTGGCCCATGGAGCAGCACAAAATTGCTTTCCCCAGCTCTTTAATCATTGGCATGATGAAATGGACAAGCTTCATGATGTGGCTTGGGAGAAGGCTGTAGAGAACTAAGACTGATTGAGGGGGAGGAAACAATCTGAATTATGTAGAGCACAGAAAAGGTGTGCCTTCAGCATTTTTAAAGTGATCTCTGCAACAATAAAGACTAGAAGCATCAATTAATAGTCTGAATTTTTTAGAAACAAGCAAATCAAAGTCTTCAAGTCATGACAGAGAATATTGAGAATCCCTAAAAGCTGACAATTAGAAATATTACAACTTAAAACTACTCTAGAGAAATCCTTGATTTAGATATGAGGCTAAAAATGTCTTTGTCCTTGATAAATGTTTGAATAATGCCTTCCTATTTTTCCTTCTCAGAAAAATCAGCATGGATAAAAATGAGCTGGTGCAGAAGGCCAAACTGGCTGAGCAGGCTGAGAGATATGATGACATGGCAAGCTGCATGAAGTCTGTGACTGAGCAAGGAGCTGAGTTGTCCAATGAGGAGAGGAATCTTCTCTCTGTTGCTTACAAAAATGTTGTAGGAGCCCGTAGGTCATCTTGGAGAGTAGTCTCAAGTATTGAACAAAAAACGGAAGGTGCTGAGAAAAAGCAGCAGATGGCCCGAGAATACAGAGAGAAAATTGAGACTGAGCTAAGGGACATCTGCAATGATGTGCTGGTGAGAACTAACAGAACTGTAAACTATTGATTTAATATTGCAGGGTAAATGATATTAACCCCATTAAACCTACATTTAATATAAGCTGAAAATTGAGGCCTGTGATATCAAGTCTTTAATCTTTATCTATACCATTTAAAAAAAAAAAAAAACTAAGACAAGTGGATGACTTTTTCCTCTTCCCCTTAATTTATTTGGTAACTAGTTCTCATGGACATCTACTAACCTTGTCAAATCTTAAATGTACATAAACTCTAAAAATTCATAGGTTGCTTTATTGTAGGATGTATATTTGTGAATAAGCACATATGGGTTCATTCACAGATAATGACTGTGTTCATAAAAGCTTTGGGTGTGGTTTCTCCAAGAACTGTGTTGTCCACAACTTAGTTCGTTTCTGGCATCTTAATATACTGTGTTGCTTGTAAGAGGTAATTCACACTATGGAAATTGTGCCCCTCCCTGGCTTAGATGATGTAATGTTAGTTATGACTCAGCCATGCAGAAAATCCTCTGCAGGAGGAGGCAGTGGCAGTACTGCTGATTCCCTCTTGCAGTTAATAGTTCTTTAGTGGTAAACTATAGTAAAGGTAGCCTGAGAGTTAAACTAGTCTTGTAGCTTACAGAACATAGTGTGGCTTGTTGAATGGTAATTGAAAAATGCTTGGGTTTTAAACTAATTGGGGGGTGGGGAGGGAGTCAAAGGGGTGGGCAGGACTTTTCAAATATGCAATAGGACACTCCTACAAGTTCACCATTGCTTACTGGGTGTTTGTCTTCCTGTTGTGTGCTGAAATAGATTCTACTGCTGACAGCAACAGCCATGTAGACCATGGACTTTACTAGTATTATCCTCGTTCTTTACAGGACTAGAGCATACCTGACTTTCACAAAAGTCTGCAGTATATGCAAGTATTGGTTAAAGTACATCATAGAATCATAGACAGTTGGGGTTGGAAGGGACCTCAGGAGGTCATCTAATCCAACCCCCTTCTCAAAACAGGACTGTCCCCAACTAGATCATCCCAGCCAAGGCTTTGTCTAGCGGGGTCCTAAAAACCTCCAAGGTTGGAGATTCCACCACCTCTATGGGTAACCTGCTCCAGTGTTTTACTGTTCTCCAAGAGAGAGTTTTTCCTGATATCCAACCTAAACTTCCCTTGCTGCAGCATGAAACCATTGCTCCTTGTTCTGTGATCTGCCATTCAAAGGTGTGGTGTGCACCCTTTCTGAGTTTTGATACCAGTGACCATAATGACATTCTGAAATAAGTCTTGTCTGCCTTAGAATAATTACATGAAATGGAAGTGATGATTCTCATAAAGAAATGGAGATGTACAGAATACAGATTTACTAAGGTGTAAATGAGAACAAGGATGATGCCAAGTTTCTGCTTGTATTTTGGGCCTAACTTCCATGGTGATTGGCACACTCAGAAAGCTTAATCTGTTTTGACATTTTGTAGAAGGATAACTCTTCAAGTCCATATGAAATTGGTGCTGCCAAGCTTTAAACAGATGTAAAACTAAAAACAACTTTCTCAATGGGAGGTGGTGTTGAAATCTCCATAAGAAATGGAAATTAAATAGTTCATATTTTGGTATTTCTTACTGTTAGGAAGGAACAGTTTCTCTGGGGCGTGGAATAAGTCTATGATGCTAACCTGTGCAGAAGCATAGATTAAGCTTGGGACCAGCAGTTTGAAATATTCCTAAATCCCGCCAGAAAGTTTTCTAGCAAATAGAAATATTTTGCAGTCTGACAATTAGTTCTTGAAGCATAAAATGCCATTTGAGAAGGAGGTATGAACAGTCAAAGATGACTGACTGAACTATAATGCAGGAAGCAAAAAAATGTTGAATACTTACTACTTTGTGCATGGCTTGAAGCCTGTAAGTATCCCTCAAGTTACAAAAAGCAGAACTGTAGTTGATACAGTCTATCAGAATAATAAAAGATCTTTTAGATCATTACTATATAGTATTAAAATTATTTTAACCAGTTAAAGTGTGGTTCATCTGGGTGTTGCCAATTCACCCTGTTTGGACAGTACTACCATCCAAATGAAGTAGTCCCAAGCAGTGACTTTTAAAGTGCTCTTCTAGTTTCTAGATTTGAAAAAAATATTTTTAACTTTTTCTTGTATCCCAAGGACTTGATTTGCAAGTATTTTTAGATGTGCAACCTAATTACCAAGGTTAAAAATATTGGGTAAAGAATTAGATTTATAGCTAAAACCCATTCCTGTTTTCTTGCCTGTGATGCCCCACTTAAACTAATTAATATGTACTGAGAAATGTTCTAGTCAAATTGCTTGACTCAAACTGGTAGACTGGTTAAATCCACTCT
>NW_017728992.1:161924465-161926277 GCF_001723915.1 Gavialis gangeticus | reverse complement strand
TTTTTAACTTTCTCTTGTATCCCAAGGACTTGATTTGCAAGTATTTTTAGATGTGCAACCTAATTACCAAGGTTAAAAATATTGGGTAAAGAATTAGATTTATAGCTAAAACCCATTCCTGTTTTCTTGCCTGTGATGCCCCACTTAAACTAATTAATATGTACTGAGAAATGTTCTAGTCAAATTGCTTGACTCAAACTGGTAGACTGGTTAAATCCACTCTTTTCAGCTTAGCAGGTGAAAATCAGCAGCAGGTGTATGTATGTGCGTGCATGTGCACACACATACGTGCACACATCTTGCATGATCCTTCATATGAAGACACAACTAGGCTGACCCTTAGATGCAACTGTTCACAAAAAGTTAAACAGAAGTTGGTGAAACTGAGCAGATAATCTGCTTTTAAACATTCACAACTTTCCACTAAGTGAAACTGCCCTTGCAAAATTCAATTAAACCTCAAAACATGGAGAATCTCTCCAGCAAGCTTTACTCAAATGAATGTACTTGTTCCACTTCATTGAAGTGGGACTGTAAGATGTCACTCTTCCTCCAGCTACCTGCCAGGGTCTTAAGTAATATTTCCTATCTTGAAGTGTTACATCATAGCTTGGTGTGGAAGTAACTGGTGTCCTAATCATTGCACTTAGAAGAAAATGTTTTGGGGATGGGAGAGGGTGGCAGTTAGTTAAATTAATCTGCCCTATTTATAGGTCATGGCAGCAGTTGGTCCTACTGTGACTTCTTGTTACCTCCAGCTAGGGCCAAACAATAGAAATAGGGAAGGTAGCATTGAGATCCAGTTGAGTGGGACTTCTGAAATTACATTGTTTCCAGTCCTGCCATTAACCTGCTGTTTTGAACTTGGGTAACTCATTTTCTATACGACTTTCACTTTGTTCCATAAATATTTAGATGTAAAACTTTAAATGTAAGGAGACCTTTCTTGTGTCTACACAGTGCTTTGTAGAATAGGAACTTAATCTTAATTGGGCTAAAAATGCTACATCACAAGAAACCATCTCTTACTTTTGTATACTACCTCTTTATTGCAGCATATTGAAAGGTCACACACTGGTTTCTAACCCTAAAAATTAAAATACAGAGGACAAACTGGAAAACTTAACTGTCCTTAATATAAATAGAACATTACAAAAAAATTCTGGTTTATAAAGTATTATTCATACGGAACTAAAGTGATTTCCTCCCTGGCCCATCTCCCATGTTAGCCAACAGTATGCTTAACTTCCTGTCTGTTTCAGCAGCAGGAGGTTTCATGTGAAGTTATCACTGTGCTCTCTTCCTCTTAAGATACTAGCATCTTTGCCCATTACAGGAAACCCTCACTATTCGTGGGTTCGGCATTCATGGTTTCAGATATTCGCGAATGACGAACCCGCATTTTAAATACGCTTTATACACTTGCAGGAGCTCCGCAATCCCACCGTAGCCATGCCCAACCCCCTCAGCCGCTGGGGGCACTGCATTCATGAATGCAGACTGTGTTGTGCCTTATTTGCAGATTTCACCATTCGCAGGGGATACAAGAACGTGCAAGATTCTCTTTAGTCTTGTAACTCAATTTTTCATTGTACTCACAAACTAAAAATAAGCTCTCCAGTTAAATGGAAATTTTGAAAGCCAGAATGAGGAGTTGCTCTAGACGGTATATATTACATATACAAGTTACAAGTATTCTCTGAGTCCTTACCAGCTGTAAGCTTTTTGTACGTGGGTTTCAGTATTCGCCCAAGTCTTCTATCACCTGGTAACGTAAAACATGACTAGTAGGCAACAATTTAAATTAGAAAG
>NW_017728992.1:161913915-161924378 GCF_001723915.1 Gavialis gangeticus | reverse complement strand
CAGGAGCTCCGCAATCCCACCGTAGCCATGCCCAACCCCCTCAGCCGCTGGGGGCACTGCATTCATGAATGCAGACTGTGTTGTGCCTTATTTGCAGATTTCACCATTCGCAGGGGATACAAGAACGTGCAAGATTCTCTTTAGTCTTGTAACTCAATTTTTCATTGTACTCACAAACTAAAAATAAGCTCTCCAGTTAAATGGAAATTTTGAAAGCCAGAATGAGGAGTTGCTCTAGACGGTATATATTACATATACAAGTTACAAGTATTCTCTGAGTCCTTACCAGCTGTAAGCTTTTTGTACGTGGGTTTCAGTATTCGCCCAAGTCTTCTATCTCCTGGTAACGTAAAACATGACTAGTAGGCAACAATTTAAATTAGAAAGTAACCTTAGACAGTTTATCCTTTGTAACTGCTATAGGCAAAGTGCACAATGTACAGAGGATCCTTGCTTTCCTCCAGTTTCCCACATATAAAACATACTGTTCTCCCATGTCCTATTTTAGGGACTCTGTGCAACTTTATCTCCTTTCCCATGCCCAAGTGTTTGGATAGCACCTTTTTCTGCCCATCTCATTCTTCAGGTGCAATTCCCACTTCTTGTGGGTTACTGACCTCTCACGGTCCATAGTGCTCTGTCCCTCCCCTAAGTCCTTGCTACCTTCTTCTCTGGGCTATTTCTGTGAAAGGTCAAGTAATAACCTCTCTAATGGAACAAATGAATCCATGTTGGGACTGGTAGATTTCTTTGCTTGCAGTACTGTCCTGTCTGAGGGTCTGGGTTGTCTTCCTCTAAATCAGGCTCTTCTAGTATTTCTGAAGTCTAATAAATTACCAATTTTTTGGAATTGGTTTGGATAGGGCATCCTAGAGTTGCTGTGCTAGACTGAAAAATGCTGTAAAGCAGGGGTGCCCAACCCTTGGTCTGTCGGCCAAATCCAGCCTGCAGAGCTGTCATCTGGCCTGATGGACATCCAAAGCTCTTCCTTCTCCACCATCCAAAGCTTTTTGGCAGCAAGGGAGCAGCAACAGTGCTAATGCCACTCCCTTGTTGCCAGATTTCAGGACCTGTGGGGAACCTGACAGGCTAGATAGCAGACCTCTGTGTACTATGTTGGATGTGCAGGGCTGAGCTGACATGGGGCTGGATCTGGGTGCAAATCCCAAGAGGGATCTGGCCCACAGACCAGCCCCATACCACTCATCTGGCCTGCAGAGCGAAAGCAGGTTCAAAACCACTATTATAAAGGGTAGAGACTTGCTTTGTTCAACCCAGAAAAATCCAGGGACAACTGCTCTGCATATTGAGGATACTTCAAATGTGGGAGCTGCTTTCTAAAATTGTATGGCAACTCTGATTTCAGACTCAAAGGCATAAAATGGCACTCCCCTTGAAAATGCATTTACATCTTCCTGCAGTCGCTCATTGAAGCCGAGTAGTGGTAGAACCGTTGAAGAAGAAGGTGGAATTGAATTGGCTATCTATAATTTCTTGGCTTGCAATTTTTCTGAAATGTATATCAATTCTTCTTAAAAGTACTTGGTCTATGTTGCTTTTTTTTTTTTTTTTTTTTTTTTTTTTTTTTGAGTTCCACTTAGAATAAATCTGAATAGCTAATTTTTCTTGAAGAATCTGTAGTCTTGACTTGGTGTGTTGAGATTAACTATTACAAGACTCCAGTTCTTAACCCTTTTTTATTTCACTCATAAAAGCTGATACTTCGTATTTATCATTCTGCCTGTTAACAGCTGATGCAGAAATGATTAAATGGCATGACAAAAGTAAAAAAAAATTCTCACTATTGGGGTTCCCCCTCCCCTTCTCGCTGCATGGAAAGAGTTCCTATTAAATGCTTTCACAGATGTAAGCCCACTTAAACTAGAGCCACTTCTGGTCAATGGGTCTAATGTATGGTGGTAGTCTCTGAAATTTGTTCTGGCAGATAAATGAGTTGCTGGTGGGTTCTCATTTAATAACAAAGCAGCTGGTCTCTCTCGATGACGGCTTTTCAGCACGTGCAGGTTAACTGTTTGTGAACTTTCCTGTGCCAGTATATACTATGACATTGTGTTTCAGTCATTGGTAAAGATTTGTCATTGTATTAATGTGGACGTGTAGAATCGGTTAAAATATGCATTTGATTTGTACCTCTTCAGATTTTAATGTCCCATATTTAATGGATCTTAAAGGAAAAAAAGGTGCTCAGCCAAGACTTTATAGATTATGGAACATGGATTTTGCTCAAAGGACTATAAAGAGAGATAAATGCCCAAACAGTTGCAGTCCAATAACAGGTGAAAAACTTCAAATGTTTTAATTGTGCAGCTTCGTGACTTTCCAACCTACCACCCCAACCCACTACTTTTGTATTAAGAAATGATAAAATAATGTTTTCATGCATGGAATTTAGTTTTGTCTGTGAATTATGAACGTAACATATACTGCTACAAAGGTTATAGGTATGTTTCATAGTAATCTTTAGCCAGTGGCCTTTAAATGAGGTCTCTTGATGTAAATGCCCATATTCTTATTTCTGTCTGGCTTCAGCATGTATAGTTTTCTCAGAAGTACTGAGGCCAGAGGCAGATGCATATATCTTGAGCCTGATGACTGTGTTCAAAGAACCCAAAAAAATTCTGGTTGTAGCTACACCCATCTTCACCTTTTGTCCATTTCTCTGCCCTGCCCCCCAAGAATATACGTACTAGCAAGGTTTAACAGATTTGCCTTTATTAAGCAGCGTTACCTGGTCAAGCTGAAGCTGCCTACGGCTCTAGTAGAAACTACAGTTTAAAATTCAAGTTTTAATTCGATAATACTTTATAGCCACTTTGTATTCTATCTAGGTCTGTCTAGCAAGCACATGGAATTTTTTTGGGGTGGGGGTTGTTCTGTTTTTTGTTTTAGCATTCTTATAGCTGGAAGGGATCTTTGGGCTTTATACATATTCTTGACAATGAGGCTTTACAGACGCATGTTATTAGACAAATTACTTACTAGATGTAATACGCCTGGATGTATATAATGCACTAGTCACTGTGAGATAAATATGGGAGGTCCCTCTGAGTATAAGAAAAAGATATTAAATGGCCAGTACAGGTATGTGCTGTTTCAGTCAGTATGTGTGAATGATTAAAAACATCATATTACAAGTTTTCTCCAACATTTAAGTAACATTTTAATACATTTAATTTCAGTAGCAAGAACTGTGGTTTCATCTAAAGGATCTGGGAAGGAATTCTTAATAGGGGTGCACTGATAAGGATTTTTTGGGCCAATACTGATAGCCAGTTTTTAACCAGTCATATCCGCCAATACCAGTCTGATTGCTGATATGCAGCCTGGCAGCTGGACACTGCTCTGCCAGCTGGTAAGTCTGTGGGGGAGAAGGGGCATGACGGGGCAGGGAGGGACAGATGGAGGCCCCCCGCAGTGAAGAAGAGAGTGGAGCTAGGGTTGGGGCAGGCACTGCCCGGCCAGGGGGGCGAGGGAGAGGAGCAGTTCCCGTCACTATGCCCACCCCTGGGGGAGGCATGGGGGCCATGTGCCCACCAGATCTGTGCATGGGGCGAGGGCGGACTGCCTGCTGCAGGCTTGCAGCCAGAGGCTGCACCAGCTTTTTCCTGGTGAGGGGGCTAGGCCTGGGCTGTTCTCAGAGCAGTGGCAGTGCTGGGAAGTAGTCTACAGCCACCCCAAAAGTTGCTATAGCCCCCTATAACACCCCTCCTGGCACTGCTGCCGCCCATCCTGCCTGCCCTGAGCACAGCCCCAGCCTAACACCCCTACCGGAAGAGCGTAGCGCAGTCCCCAGCCCCAAGTGCACAGCAGCAGCTTGCCCTCGCGCTGTGTACAGATCTGGGGGGCACATGCCTTCCCTGGGGTTGTGCGCAGCAGCAGGAGCCCCACCCCACATGTGCAGTGCCTGCCCCAGCCCCACTCCCTCCCTCACTGCAGAGACCTCGATCTGTCCCCCTACACTCCTTCCCCACTACACTCCTTCCCCACTACAGACTTACTAGCTAGATGCTGCTTTCCTGGCTGTGTACATGCTGTGGCTGTGCACATGCATACAGCATTGATCATTGACATGATCGGGCACATCAGCTAAAGAAAGCCAATTGCCAACAATGTCATTTTTCATTTTATTGGTGCCAGTACATTGGTTCATATCATATTGGTGCACCTCTAATTCTTAGCATTCATTTAACTTGTGTGCAAGAATATAAGTGTATTTGCCAGTGATGAGTAGGAAACTGTATCCTGTCAGAACTATTAAAAAAAAAAAATAGAGAGGGAGAAACCAGCAGCTGAATTGTTATGACCCTACCTTTTGTCTTTGGAGGATGCAGTTCCTCATTTTGTTGCTTGAAAATTTGTATGCCTAGTTAATGAAACTCAGCTAGTGTTACTACTACTCAGAAGATATCTGGGTAAAGGACACTAAATTTGAATTTGCTTATTTTAAATAGAAGCTTCTGTCTTTTTCCTAAATGCTCAGAATCATTATTCTAGTTTGCCCTATTACTTTTCCTTCCCCTGCTTGCATTTTTAACATAAAAACAATATTATAAACATTAGTGGTTAAGTCTTGTAAAGCTACTTCTGGTTTCTCAAAACTGGTAGGTTAACTAGTAGCTTCTTTTCTGGTAAAATTAAGTCATGAGGATATTATGCTGCTAGACACACAAGTAGTTCCAAGATTATTTTTTAAAAGCCACAAAGGCCAGATAAAGTTTGGGAGAAAAGTGTTTTAATGTTGTTTGATTTCTTCTCTCCCCTGCTTAATTGAGATTTTTGAATGCAGGTAGCAGGAACTGCTTATTAGTAGCAGCACAAGACTTGCGTAACCTACCTAGAAAGGGCACCAGATGTCTGCATTGTAACTTTGTTTTTTGAGGCAGAAATTTCTAATACTAGTACAGAAGTAGCATGCTTAAGTGGGTGAAGGTTCCAACAGTTACTTCAACAGATGCTTTATAAAACATCTCTGTAAAACTGGAAAACGTTCTGGAACCATGAACTATGATGTTCAGGGATCCCACACTACCTGACTGCTGAGAGCTTCTACCCACTGCCTGTACATGCCTCATAGTGCGCATGTTTGAGTGCACAGGCATACGCAGGTACAGAAACTCAGATCAACATAACATCTTATTCCAGTATATCATACTACTAAAAAAAACAATGTCAGTTTACTGGCAAAGCACTTGAGTCATGGTCTGTCCCAGTAAACTTCTTGAATGCATGCAGTCTTCAAGCTTAAATTCTTACGGGTAGGACTGGTGCTACTGTTAGTAATAACTGCTGATGTGCTGAGCAGGAAGTAATAAGGACTATTTGGAGAGCTTGCATTATCCTGGCAAAGCCCAAGGGTTCTCTTGTTTCTCTGGTGCAAGCCTGTAAACTATCATATAACTAAAGAGGTCTTAGCATGTTTGGCATACATTTAGCTTTGCATACTTGTCAGAATGCCATATTAAAATGGGTTAATACAAGGTTGGAATTATCAGAATTCTCTTAGTAAGAATTTGTTTTCTCATGAGAATAATGTATTAAAGTCAGTTGGAAAAGCCCTTTCTTGCTATGAGCTTTCTAATCGAATACAAGGCATCATCAAAGTGAAATACAGTGTAATGCTAGCTAGTACCATGTGGTCTTATAGCACTGGATATATTGTGAGGATTGAGGTACACGATACTGTCTCCATAATTATTATTCCCCACTTCACAATAGGGAAACTTGTATCTTGTTTACAGGGATTAGAACCCAAGACTGTCATTGACCATCTTCGCTAATCCTTTTCCCATCATATTTCTAACATATTTTGGGCTGCTGACAAACATGGGGGGGAGGGGGGAGGACGGACAGAACAGCTCTTTACCAGAAGAGGCACTGCATCAGTTTGACCTGGCTTGCCCAACAGCTGTGGATCACACACTTCAGCGGGGCTTTTTGGTGCTTTTATCTAATAGCTGATCAGATAAAAAGCCCCACTGAAGCATGTAATCTATACAGATGTTGGGCAAGCCAGGTCAAACTGACACAGTGCCTCTTCTGGGCAAGTACTGCACTCAGCGCAGGGGTACACCAATAAAGCGCTTTTTGTTTGTTTTTTCACATCTGTAAGCAGCCTTGAATTTTCTTAGCACTGCATCAGTTGAGTCACTTCACTTGGTTGCGGGGTTTTTGTTTGGGGGCTTTGGGGTTGTTGTTTTTTTTTTAAGGCACTGATGTGGGACATTCATATCTTTCTGTTGTTGGTGAAATGCCCTATATTAAGAGTTGACAAAACCGGTTTGGTTCACTTGCTATAATTGCTTGTCAGAAAGGTGAGAGTAAAGTTAGGACAGCCTTAGTATACTGGTAAAGAACAAGGTCGCCAAGAGCTATGTACAAAATATCTGAATAAGCTTCTCCTAAGAAGCTGAATTTAAATGGGAAAATAAGAGCATTTTTTGTCCATTTCCTCAAAATATGGTCTGGAGCACAAGTGGAAAGCCAGTGTCATAAGAGCTGCTTGTTTCTAATCTTCCTGCAGAGGCAGAAAGACAAATGAATTAAAAAAACCAAAACCTAACGTTTTTGGTAGGCATAACTGGGCTCCAGCTCCCGAAATAATAAGGTTCCCGATGATGGGGGTAGTTGCTGGATAGAAAAACTCTGATGAACTTCAGTATAGAGCCCATGTGTGTGAGGGGAGAAACATTAATAAGAATGTAAGTGTCTTAGAACAGTCATCTTGGTCAGATTTATATTTTAAAGTGCGTCTTCTCTTTTATACAAACATTCACGTTTGAATTTGATCTTGAATAGGGATTAATTACTCCCACAATTTAAATGATACTGACGTCATCTCAGCAGTCTCTACAAAATAAAAACAGACTGAGTGCCAGTGTTTGCCTGCCTGTGAGTGCTCATAATATTAAAAATCTAACTCATTTTTAGAAGAGTTATTAATTAAGGTAATGGGAGCTCTCTACTTCATTTAAAACCACCCTGAAAAGCAATTTGAGGCATACAGGTCATACCAGAAATAGTTGGCATGAACAAAGGCACAAAGAAAGGTCTTGTTGCACTTACCAGCAAAATGTAGTAAATGATCCTTAATATACTTGGGTTTGCTGTTTAATTTTAAAATTGAATTGTGCCTTTTGTTTATAATAGTCTAAGATTTAAACAAGCTCACTTACCTAATTCAAGTAACATTTGGTTTTTCGAATATTTTCCCCTTCTAGAGCTTGAGGGCCCTTTTCCCACATGGGCAGGAGTATTCCCAGGCATTTTACCTTTATTTGATATAGCTGCTCATAAGTCACTAACAGATGGGCCGCACTCCTCATGATGTGTTTGTCAGAAGGGAAATATCTTAACTAGAACATCAGAGTGCTGAAGCAGTCCTTGGCTGCAATATTAATTATCTAAAATCCCCAGGCAGTGACATGGACTCTTACTGAAAATTCCAGCTCTACTGTACCCACACACAATTAGAAGCATCTGACCAAAATGGAGCGTTGGTTTAATTTCCTTTTACTAATTTAGTAATGGTTACTATTCCCTATTCCTTAGTTTCACTGAAGTAACTGCTTTTTTGCCTTCAGATGTTGCAGGATTACAATTTAACATTTCATGAGCTGTATTCTGGCTTTACATTGAAGGCCACACCACAATATGACAAACTGAAATAGGTATCCTAGCTATATAATGGTGAAGGCTTTATCTGGCAGCAGGTAATTATAACGGGTCACTGAACTTTTCATTCACTAGCCATACTTCCAGTCCAATATCTGTATCTCACAGATGCTCACTCTTCTTGACTTTTCTTTTAGACTTCATTGTGCAAGAGCTTAGAACCAAGTGACTGGCTCCTCAGGCCAAAAAGTTGCACATTACATATAGCGCATTGTAAATCTACATGTTTTCCCTGAGCTATATACTGTTGATTAACTGGGGGTTCTGTAACCAACAGAAATAGAGGAAGGATAGGTCTTTTGTGTATCACTTTCAGAACAGTCAGTATGCTTGCTAGCTGATGTCACTAATTAATTAATTGGATAAATTTGAATTGGGTGAAAAATCTAATGTGTCAATACAAAATAAAATAACTTCCAATAAAATAAATTAATTAGGCATTGGTGTGTAAAGTGTTCATGTTAGCTGCTTCGGTGCAAGCCTGAGACTGAACTAATCTCCCTCTAAAGTAGTCCTTGTAGGTCCAGCTGAGTCATTGGCAGAATAGTGAAGTTTGTGTCAATGTAGTTGATACTGTATCTTGAAATCTGCAGTCTTGTTCAAACATCCTGGAAGTGCAGAAAACATACAACTTCTTAGATTTGCTAAATGGATGATGAAGAGAATGCCTCAAACTAATAATAGTTTGAGACCTATGTGAAATCTCATCATTCCAGAAAGGCGCAACCATAATTAAACAGTCCATGGCACAATTGACCCTAAAAAAAAAAAATCTGGATGTGTGAGTAGTGGAATACTCATAAAATGGTAAGATACTGTCTGAATATTCCTTGCTTTTTACTGTCGGAATATACCTTGATTATTTGTGATACTACAGAAACAAAAGCCAAAAACAAAGAGTGGAATGACTAAGATTGCTCCCTTGAGAAAAGGGGTTAGTAAGGGAGACCGTTGAAAGTTTCAGTAGCATAGGAACACCTGACTTCTTACAATAAGAGGACAAAGAAAAAGACCTGACCAAAATTGAAATGCATCATGAATCATAAGCAAAAAAGTCTGCTTGGCTTATCTGTGGAACTCCTTATCTCAAGATACTAAGACCAACCAGAGCTTCTTAGAATTCCAGGAATTAAATACTGATCCAAAAGAACCACCCAATTTACATTAGGTTAATTTAAATCTCCATTTTTCAGGACACTGTTAAATGGCAAGAGTAGAGATGTACAATATGTAACTTTTTTGGCAGGGGAACAGGAGGGTGTGGCTTCCTAAACCATCCTAAAATGGCCCCTGCTAGATGGATGTTAGATTAGGGATCTGTGATTTACCAGACTCTAATCTGCCAGATTATCTAGTCCTCTCAACTAAGGGATGTGTGTGGAGTGATAATGACACTTGTTTGGATCACCTTTGTATAATCCTTTTGTTCAATCAGGAGAAGGCCATAGCCTGGCTTGTCTGTTGATTTCTTGGACCCTTTGGACACTAGCTAGACCCAAAACGCTAATTCTCTCCAGGACTACCAGTGACCAGTCTTAGTGACCTCATAGTTGGCCTGTATTTGTGGTCATAAACATTAGTCTTTATCAGTTGGTGTGGAACAGATAAATGAATGTTAAAGTTCCTGTTCCTATTCAAATGGATCCAGAATCTAGGTATGGGGAAGGGGGCATGTGGCAGCAGGGCATAGCCAAAGCAAAAACCAACAGTGGGAGGCAAGTATATATGGGTATGGTCCTTACGTGATGCTTGCAGTTACTGTTTCTAGATGTTCATAAACTCTGTAGCAGCTAACAGTTGTTGCTGACATCTGTGTAAGCTTCATGTTCCGTTCTTGGGACTCTGAAATTTGGGTCATAGGTAAAATTTTGAAGATTTTATTTGTTCTAACCAGTAAACAAAACAAAAATATTCCTTGAAACTGTCACCAGCTTGTGTTGGGTCAAATTCTTGCCAACTGATTGCCACAATTTATGTAAGACGCAAACATGAGTCATCTTAACTGTTGCCATTATCCAGCTTTTAAAATTGCCTGATACCTATTTCTCTGGTGCTGAGAAGTTTACTATCAAAATAAGATAGTGGAACCACTCACTTAATGAAAAATGTTGCAACTGCAGCATTGATTACAGTAATGGATGTTTAACTTTTGTTAGAGGATAGACCCAGGGGTTGGCAATTCCCAGCACGTGTTCCAGAGTGTGGCATGCAAGGCCATTTTGCTTGGCGTGCCACAGCCGGCCCAGGCTCTGGCCAGCTGCCACTGGCCACGGAGCCTGGGCTGCTTGCAGCAGGGCTCAGTTGAAGGAAGCAGTTGCCCAGAGCCCTGGCTAGCTGTGGCAGGCAGCTGGAAAGCTGCAAGCAGCTCTGTCAGGCTCCACAGCCCTGGGTGGGCTTTGTAGCAGTGGTGGCTATGTGTGCACCTTCAGGTGCACAGCTGGAAAGGGGCTGAGGGGCAGGATGTACACAGGTGGCCAGGCAATATGGAGCTGGAGAAGCTGGGCATCAGTGACGAGTGCAGTGTGTTCACCTGCATTGCCTTGGGGATATGGCTCACAGAGCTGGATGTACCATGTGTTATCACCTGGGGGCTGCAGCACAGGTAAGCAGGGCAGGAGTGGTGTGACCCAGCCAGCATGGGGCGGGGTATAGGGTGCAGGAGCGGCAGTGCAGGGTGTGGGGGATATGCCCTGCTGCCACTTGCCCCCTTCCACCCAGAGTGAGCTGCGCCCGCATCCCACACCCCCGCCCCAGCTGGGCAGGCAGCAGCA
>NW_017728992.1:161912779-161913601 GCF_001723915.1 Gavialis gangeticus | reverse complement strand
CCTGCCCCCCCCACCCCCCCCCCCCCCCCCCCCCCCCCCCCCCCAAGTAATGTGCTCCCCGACCCCAGCTGGGCAGCTTGTCAACAGGCTTACCAGCTGGAGGCAACTGTGTCAGCTGCCTGTTTAGTCTATGGCCAAATCTTTTGGATTTGATTCGGCTGAAGCAATTTGCTGTCCTCTGAATCAGCTCAGTCTGAATCCAAAGCTAATACTTAACACTTTGCACAGGCCTAGCATACACATTTGGTGGCATATTACGATTTAAAAGTCTTATGTAGCAAACTAAAATGCATCCCATGTATTTTAGTTGGCTATGTAACAAATTACAGCAATATTCTTTGTGTGTACAAGGCAGCAGGGACAGTGCACAGGGCACCGGAAGCCCAAGCGTGCTTGGGGAAGCTCAGGCGTGGCAAGCTTCCAGTATCCCATGTACTGTCCCTGCCACCTTCTCCAGCTGCCAGCACACCTGGCTGCCCTCATGCCATCTTCCCAGGGCAGCCAGCCCATTTTCAGGCAGTCCCATGTGGCGGGGATGGTGGCCTGCCAAACCCAAGCTTTCCCAAGCACACCTGGGCTTCCAGCACCTCATTAACTGTTGGATCCAGCAGGTGCTGTCTGTGAGCTGGGGCTGCACCTGCATAGCAAGCAGCCTGCCCAGTCTGCCCTTGGGGGCACTGCTGCCACAGAGGGAAGCACTGGACCTCCCCACACCTCAGGGGTGGTGTGACCCAGCAGCAGCTTGTGCAGACGGGCTCCATGGGGGGGAGGGGGATGGGGGGTGGCGGTGGCAAGGGGCCCGATCTTTTTTTTTTTTTTTTT
>NW_017728992.1:161886391-161912595 GCF_001723915.1 Gavialis gangeticus | reverse complement strand
TTTTTTTTTTCCTGGAGCCTGCCTGCATCTCCCATGGCCAGGTAGCGAGCTTCTGGTGGGTTGCACAGCCCCTGAGCTGTGGGAGACCCCCGTGCTTCCCTCCAGTGGCCATGCCCCATGGGCAACACCCACTCACTGGCACCCCACCCAGGTGCTCCTGGGGGCCACCACCACAGCAGAGGGAAGCACCAGGGGCCCCCTTACAGCTCAGGGCTTGCTGGTGGCTCGGGGAGAGGAGGGGAAGGATTGGGCCCCTTGCTGCTTTTTCTCCCCCTTCAGCAGAGCCTGCCTGTGCAAGCTACCACTGGGTTGTGCAGCCCCCGAGCTGTGGCAGGGCCTACTGCTTCTCTCTGTGGCAGCGGTGCCCCTCCGCTTATTCTGTCTGTCTGGAGCACCCTGGTTGTTTCAGTAAACATTGTGATTGGCTGCCAAGACGTCCAACCAGAGTGCTCTGGACAGATAGAATAAGCCTATTATTATTATAGATTAGGCCCCTAAACAAGTAGTCTGCTTCTCTAAGATGCAGAGCTGCTAAAGACATGCCATCCTTGGAAGAAAAAAAAGCCATTTGCTTAGAAGCATCCATGTGCAAAAATGTTTGTTTAGATTATATACTGAAATATGCTGAAAACTCAGTTGGGTATCACAGCCAGTGATTTTTTTTTTTTTTTCATTTATTTTTTTTCCTACCCCAATTTGCTAAAAGAGATGCTACAGTGGTTTAATTTAACAATAAACCACTAGCATAAAACAGGATACAGAACACCAGCAGACCAAGTGTCCTACTTGCTACTTGAGGTGAAGTTAAAAAGTCTATATCACTATCTATTAAAACATTTTCAGTTTGTATTGGTGAACTGTATGTAGAATAAGTCTTTGAACATTACAACACGGTATTCATCAATGAAATAGATGGAAAAAAATTAGTCTAATTAAGGTGGGGTTTGTTGGGGGGAGAGGGGTTGTTTTTCATACTTGTGGTAATAGCCTGCAATGCAACTAAACTGGTTTTGCAGTACCTTTGAAAGGTAAGATAAAAACACTACTCTTTGTTTTTAATTTTAGTCTCTTTTGGAAAAGTTCTTGATTCCTAATGCTTCGCAAGCAGAAAGTAAAGTTTTCTATTTGAAAATGAAAGGAGACTACTACCGTTACTTGGCTGAGGTTGCTGCTGGAGATGACAAGAAAGGTACAGTGAGTCCATTTCTTGCTAAACTTGTCAAACTTACTTGATTTGAATGGCATTGGGACTGTCTTCCCCACTGCCTCCAAGGTGGCCTGTCATTCTAATTAGTTAACTATTCTAGTAAGTGTAATGACTTAAATTTCTACTTCACAGAAGAATTTGAAGAAATGTTGAGTAGCCACAGTTGCATTGGTATTGTAATGCAAATGCCACTGCAGAGACTAAAATATGGGGATACCCATTGAATGGTGAAAAGAAGCTAGTAAATAATAGCTTCTCTCAGAGTACCACCTTGTCAATTAAGGGAAGTGATCTTGCTATGGCAATGTAACATGATTAAAGACTAATCTCTTGTATGCGAAAGAGGGGCAAATTTGGGTTGCATGGGCAAACTTAGTTTTAGCATTTCCTAACTTATGAATACTTGTTGCAACCTCAAGGTTGGTCTGCAACAGGGGTGGGCAATTATTTGGACTGAAGAGCCACTTAAGGAGTTCCGGTGAGCTGTTGCAGACTGGGTCAACATTCCCTCTCCTCCCCAGCCCGCAACAGCTCACCAAAACTCCTTAAATGGTAGATTACTAGACCAGTCTGGGGGTGCCAGATGGAGTGGGCAGGTGGGGTTTCCATGGAGACCAGCCCAGGATCCCTGCAGGCAGGGCATGCTCAGCTAGATAGATGGGATGGGGCTGCGGGCAGGTGGGGACTGGCATGCAGAAGTAGGATGGGCAGGGCCAGGGTTGGGGCCCAGGGCAGAGCCACAGTCTGCTCTCTGTACAGCTCCATTCTGTCACTGTCCCATGTTCCTGGCCCTGCCCATGCATCCTGCTCCAGGACACTGCTCCCTGCCCTCCTGCAGCCTCATCCCATTCAGCTGTCTGAGTACACTGGCTGGGATAGTGGGGGTCCCAGCTGGTCTCCATGGGGACCCTGCCTGCCTGCCTGCCTGCTTCGTCTGGTGCTCCTGGTGGTGGGTGCGAGGCAGATGGGCCAAGGTGCCTAGGCAGTGGGGCTGGGTGTAGTGGCAGTGGTGACGCTGGCAGCGGCAGCCAAAAGGAGCCAGAGCTGCCAGGAAGAAGAATCTGGCAGCTGCCTTGGCTCTGCTGTATGCCGTGGGCAGCAAGACTGGCCTCATGCACTATGGCCTGGGCTGCCCCCCTGCACCTGGGCCAGGCAGGGCTGAGGGATGTGCTGTGGGCCATATTTTATCCATCCCAGTCTACAATAATTGATTTCCTAAGCTTTGTTTAAAAAGCAGGCTAAAATGAATGTCATATAATGTGGTGTATTGAGATAAACACTTTCCACCAGTAAAGGTAGAACCTTTTAGATCCTCTGCAATTTGGGTTAACAAAGTAAATGGCAGTAATAGGCCATCTACGTGGACCGGTCATAAGAGGATAAAAGTTCAAATTTTACCTGTGGCTTTTGGAGATAGCTGCTGACTGAAAATTGAGTCCTGAAGTATTTGACTCATTCCAATCTCTGGAGGGAATCTGCTCATGGATGCAGGCTTTTCTGTTCATTTTCTTGCCACCCTGCCACCCCCCTCACCCCCCCAGCCCCGTTCTCCATATTCCTGTCCCATCCCATTCCAGTTGTCTGTCTGTGCTTGTCTCAACCCTCCTATTCCAGTCTTTGCTCAGTCCTTTCAGAATTCTACTGATCATCTTCTGATCTCTCCTAGTTCTCCCCCATCTCCCTCAGTTTCTCATTTAGTCTCCTTTTCCAAGCTATTCCTGGTTCTCCTTTGCATCAGTCTTTCAGCTCCTCCCACTGGCTTCTAGCCAGTACCAATCTCTTCCCCACTCCTAAGTCTCCATAAACTTATTGTTCTATTTTATTCCCCTTATTCCTCCTGGATTTGGCTGTTGTCCCTTTGGCATCTGAATTCAGTGATTTCTTCCTCCCCACTGTCTGCCAGCACCGTGGCAGTCTCCAGAAGTCATTAAAGGGAAGTGACTTCAGCCCTGTGCTAGTAGTCTGTGACGACTGGACATGGGTAGTGCAGTCAAGTAGGAACTGGGAAGATGGAGAGGAGCATGCTCACTGAGGCTGGAATCCCTTGAGCAGTTCTCTTAGTCTATAACTTAGGTAAATTGAAAGAGTGTTTTAATGGGCATAGCAAAAAGCACGTTCATGACACAGGCCCTTTGCAAAACTTGAAATCTCTGGTCTAAAATTGGAATTCTAGAGATTTCCAGAGAAAATGTTGCCAGAATTTAACTAAATGCTTTCCGTCTTGGAAATGGCTGAACTGGATTACTTTCTTCCCAAAAGTCAGCCTAAGATGTGTAAGGCATGATATTTTCTATACAAACAGCTTTTTGTCAAAATTTTGTAAGTTTAAATGGATCTTTATTGTGGAAAGCATCTTAATAGACTGGGTTATCAGCTATGCCTGGGATTAAAACATAGACTTGCATTGTTTTTCAGTATCGAACACATTGCCACATAAAATAGTTTTAAGTAAATCTGTATGTGGTAAAGTACTGTTGTTCAACTTTATTCTAACTATTTCTAATTCTGTTTTATTCTTTATTACTTGCCTTGTCATTACATGGTGGCTTTTTATTCTTTTCTCAGCACTAAAAAAAATGCCAAAAAGATTAGGTTGCAACACAGCTTTAACTGATCAGTCATAAAAAGCATTTAGCCGTGTTTTGGTCCAGGATACCTGGCAGTGTTTCTGTCGACCTATCATTTGGTTAACACAACAAATGTTCTTCTAAAAGTATTACCGACAAGGTACTACTTTAACCCAAGATTGCATTCTTGTGAGTAAGCAAACTTAATCCTAATGTAGTCATCTTATATTACACTTGTATGATAAAAACAGTACCTCTAAACATAGCTGCTTGAGTTCACTATCTGAATTATTTGCATGCCTCTTTCTTTAAGGGATAGTGGAGCAGTCGCAACAGGCATATCAAGAAGCTTTTGAAATCAGTAAAAAGGAGATGCAACCAACACATCCCATCAGATTAGGTCTGGCCCTAAACTTCTCGGTGTTTTATTACGAGATTCTGAATTCCCCGGAGAAAGCCTGCAGCCTCGCAAAAACGGTAAGCATTTAATTTTTTTTCATCTTTCTTGTGACTTTTTATTATTATGATTACATGAGAAATAATACTTTTTTCTTTAACATCAGGCTTTTGATGAAGCCATTGCTGAACTTGATACATTAAGTGAAGAATCATACAAAGACAGCACGCTAATAATGCAATTACTGAGAGACAACTTGACAGTAAGTACAATTAAAACTTCCTTGTTAAGCAAGGGATCTTGTCACCATGAAGAGTTTTAGTCACTGCTTGACTAAAGTGTGTGATCACTTAGCTGGTGGCTACTGTTTGTCATATTGGTGGGTAGGTGCATGCTATCAGTTGGTGAGACCTGTTTGGTACCAAAGAACTATGAGCAAGAGACATGACAGGATTTGCACTAACCTCATGCTTCATCTAAACTAAGACTCTCACTGCTTGTGGTCTGGGTTGAAATAGCCACCAGCTATTTCCCTCTTTCCCCCCACCCCAAAGCCTGCTGTTGAAATTAAGCAGATTTAGCTGCTCTTGTTCTTGAGTGGATTGCTTTCTTGACTGTTGCAGGGGGCTCTGTGATGTCAGATTTTTTTGGTGTTTTTGTTGTTGTAGGGTTGTTTCCCTAATGTTAAGAAACAATTTTTGTATTGCTTCCTTTAACTACTGATAGGTGTGTCAGAAATAGAGTAGGTTGGATGTTTTTTAATAGCTGTCAAGTATTTAAAAAATGGAGAACCTTGTATGGCCAAGAAGAGACTATTTTTACTCTACTAGTTTTCTGGCAGTGATTCTCGACCAGGGTGATGCAACATCCTGGGATACAGTGAATTCGTCTTAAAGGGGCCCAAAGGTTTCAATTGGGAATCCATAGTGTCCGAAACATTCTGACCTGTTGTGGTCTTCAGTGTTCTTTACTCTTTCTCTAATAAAAAAAGAGTCAAAGCTAAGAGCTTGCATTTTTCCAAGGGGTGCCTTTAGACTAATGAGGAGTTGAGAACCATTATTCTGTGGGAAACATTTTGAAGCTGGTCACAAAGTGCATTGGCTTTTATTTGAGGTGTCAACTGAAGACCTCTCGTACTAGCACATCTTTAAGCAGATACCTGGGCTAATGCTTAGTATTAGTGTTCTCATGCAGTTACATCAATTAAAACTAGAAATAGAAATCCAAGATTCCACACTAACACAGTCCGTGTGGGGTCTTTGTCTTTGCTTATGTTCATTGCATGAGTCTTGCTCTTATTGACCTCCACTAGTGTCATCTAAACAGTAACAGCTAATGTATTGTATGGTCAGTGAATGCAAAAAATCTGTTAATACTTTTTGTTCAGACTTTTAAATGCTGTGCTTCAGAATTAATCAAATCATAAAAAAGTCTAGTATTTGACATACTTCCACATATCGTTTATACTACCTGTACACTGATTTTTAACATTTGGCTCCCAAATTTAGAAAAAGTGGTAGGAAACGAAGTATTCAACTGGGTAGATATTTTGGATTTTCAAGTTTCATGAATACCCTAATTCACACAGCAATACCAGATGATTCACTGTCCTCATTCAGTTACTTCTCTACAGTCCTTTCTAGTCTTATCTTCACAAAGCCATCTCTTGAGAGCTTATCCAATATGCTGTTCACTTATGAGGTGTAACAGTAGTTCTTCTTGCTGGTTCGCTTCAGTCATTCTGTTTTGGATTGCCCTGTACTTGCAAGAAGTCTTCAAACCCTAACAAGCATCTAAAACAAGGGATTGATATGAATTTTTATGTTTATATGACTGTAAAAGCACATGGGTTAGATGTTCTGCCTGTCAGGATTTAGGATTCAGACTTTGTTTCTGTTTTTACCAGGACCTTTGGTTACACCACAAACTCCTGGCTTCCTGTAGCTTTTTGTCCCCTTGTTTACTTAAATTATCAGAATTAGTTTAGAACTTAAAAGTTGTGGGTTTTTGGGAGCAGAAGAATGGTAGAATATGGTAAAGAATCAGCTTCTCAAGGGCCTTAGTAGCTAAAGGATTCAGTGGGGCTTTAGTGGAAGTACAGGCTTCAAATCGCATTGTGGTGTTAGTATCTTGACAGTATAGTCTAAAAATGACAAGAAACACTTTTGTGAACCAAAAATACATTGGTTATCTCCTCTCTGTCATGCAAAACACTGTTGTCTAGTTGCCATCTCTGGCCTTGACCTATGACACCTTCTAGGAAATTTAAATCTGGACTTCTTGCACAGTCAGATTTTTTTTGTCTGAAAGCTACCATTTTCTGATCATAGCACTGGGAGTAGTGTGGATTTGCCATTCACTTTCTTATTGCTTCATCCCAGCAGATCTTGGGGGGTTGGGGGCACACCCTCTCTTCAGCTGTGCTGCACATCTGCAGTAAGCTCTGAGAGGGCAAACTATAGTGGTGTTCACCTCATGGGCTATGGAGCTGCACAGAAACAGTGGCTCTGGTCACAGCCTGCACTGATCAGCAGGAGTCTGCACTGAGCAGGCAGTGAGTTCTGAGCAAACTGTGCATGCATGGTACAACCAAAAGGTGGGTATTGGCACTGCTGCACATGTCCCCTTGAACTGTAAAACTAAAAATGAAGCAAGGCAGATTGGGGTGGGGGTGAGGGGGTATCTCTATGCCTCTGCTTCTCAGGAAGAGGATTAACCACACATGAGGCTGAAAATGTTTAATTTGTTTTTCCTCAAGTAGAAGGGGGAAGTCTCTTGCTTCTTTTAATCAGCCCTTACCCGCGGTGTTGTGTGTCACAGTGAGGAAGAAACTAACTGAGAATAAGATTGCTAACCAACTTACATAAGGGAATTTAACCTAGTTGTGAGGAGAAATAATGCCTTTGAAAACAAGAACAGTTTTACCATTACAGTACCAACTTCAGTGTTTAGTTAGAAATGGAATTCGACTGGATCTTCTGCATTCTTCACATTATAAACACTTTACTCTGTTTTTCTCTCAATCAGTTGTGGACATCGGATACCCAAGGAGACGAAGCTGAAGCAGGAGAAGGAGGGGAGAATTAACCAGCCTTCCAACTTTCATCTGCCTCATTCTAAAATTGACACAGTAGACCATTTGTCATCCATGCTGTCCCACAAATAGTTTTTGTTTACGATTTATGACAGGTTTATGTTACTTCTATTTGGATTTCTATATTTCCCATGTGGTTTTGTTTAATATTAAGGGAATAGAGCCAGTTAACATTTGGGGAATTTATCTGTTTTCATCTGAGGTGGCCAATATAGGGTTGTGAAATTTTTATACAAGTTTTACATGTTTGGCATAGTACTTTTGGTACATTGTGGCTTCCCACAAGACCAGTGTTAAACAGCTTCCTATGTCAGGCAAAGAAAACCGCTTGCATATTGGTCTGTCACAGTCAGGGTGGGGTGGGGGGAGGGATAATCGGTTGCAGCCACAGGTGTAGTTAGTGCGAGTACTTCAAAGCTGGAGCATACATGGCTGTGAGGGAACCAATGTCCCATGGATATTGCATGTCAAGCATGTGAAATCTATGGAATATAATCACGTGTACATCTTTGATTGCAGCTGAAGTGTTCCTTGAGACAGTCTGATAACCCAGTCCACTTTTTCCAGAGAAGGGCAGAAACGGTTCACATTCCATTATTTGTAAAGTTACCTGCTGTTGCTTTCATTATTTTTGCTACACATTTTATTTGTATTTAAATGGTTTAAGCAACCTAAGAACAAATGTACAAGTAAAGATGCAGTAAAAATGAAATGCTTGATATCGATAACTACACTGTATATCGAGCACAGCAGTAAAACAAACCCATGTATTTAACTTTTTTTTAGGTTTTTTGCTTTCGTGATTTTTTTGATACTTGCCTAACATGCATGTGCTGTAAAAATAGTTAACAGGGAAATAACTTGAGATGATGGCTAGCTTTGTTTAATGTCTTACGAAATTTTCATGAACAATCTAAGCATAACTGTTAAGAACATGTGTATTAAGTTGATGTAAGTGGAATAAAAGTTTTATGAATGGACTTTTCAACTACCTTTGAAATTAGATTTTCATGTAAATATTTCTTCTCACTAAATGCACTGAGAGAGTGTATGAGCTAGTCAAGTAACTCCCTTAAACTTAAAGAAATGTATGCACCTAGGTATTTGACCCACCTTTTCTGTAGTGAGGAGGCGAGGGGGAGTTAAGTTAGCCTTAACGCAGTTATCTGAAAGCTGTAATAATTGTTGAAGCTTTCTGAGTGCACACATGGTACTCTGTAAATTTATCACAAGTCCTGGGGGAATACTGCAGTTATACAACAACGCTGGAAACATCTAGCAGGTGGGTAGGATAATCTTTCAAACTATGAAGCTGCTCCCGAATGGCAGTAACTGGTTACCAGCTCAAAGGTAAAATCTTGTGTTTTCTTAATGAATTTCAGCATTTGTTCTAAAATGATTCAAGATGGAAAGAGACTGCAGGGAAGGTAAAAGTGTATGCTTTCCCCTTAAAAAAGGAAAATCTGAAATAACCCAAGGGTCGTTACTTTTTAAAAGCCTATTCTTTTGTCTAGTATTATGACTTTAGCCTTGCCTCTCTAAAGGGAAAGGCAGTAATTGCCTGGTGAATGCTGTTACTGAACTCAAAAGGCTGAATTCTAGCTGGGGTCTAATTGAACAGTGTCTGATTAGAACATGGCTATATCCTCCAAAGGACTTTCTTTTCTCCCCACCCCCGACTCCCCATTGTAGAAGTGGGTGCAAGGTGTATTTGTATGGTATGTGATAACTTATTTTTGAGCAGGAGTAAACCTTTTTTTCATTAGAAGTACTTTGCCATCAATGGAGAAAAATAGTGGACTCTAACTTCAGAGTTGCATGATACCTTTTTTTTTTTTTTAAACCTACGTATTGGATTAACTTAGATTTTCAAAGTAAATTTTAATTGAAGTTTACTCCTAGAGAGTTGTCAGTTCTATTTTAATGCAAGTAGGGAGCCAAATGAAATGGTTGACTTACTCCTTGTAATTGGAACATTAAAATTATATACAAAATAAGACCCAATATCTTATTACATTGGGATACAGTGGAGTACAGAATAACTAATACTTGGCTCTTCCATGACTCTTCATCAACTCTTCATCCATGAATCTGTGGTTTCCTTTAAAAAAGGGGGTTGTTATCCACTTTTAAGAAGGCTTTATTCTCTGTTTTGAATAGCAGAGCTGATTGCAGAATATGAGAATTATGAGTGAACAACACTAATGAACTCTGTGAAATGACTCCAGCCTTTAAATATAAAAATGTTAAATGCTCACATAAGGCTGTTTTGTTATCAGTATCTCTGACTGTTTACACTGCATATTTTTCTGAATTAAGGGAGCTGCAAACATTGTCCTCTAAGCACAACTCTTCAGCTACAAGGAGCTTGTGGGGAGGCACAGGGGGTCCAAAATCCCATCAACAGTCTCTCCTCTAACCAAGGAAACAAGAAGTTTGTTTAACATTCTAGATATTATTTGATATGGAAAAGGATTTGTTTATAACATGTTAATGTGTGGTGCTGAGTGCTGTACAACAAACAGGCTTAAACTATGGAAAGGACAATGCTGTTAAATACTATGTGAGGGAAGGGGCAGGACTACTAGCAATTGTAAAAACTAATGATCGTAGAACAAGGTACTAACAACTAAATAGTCACAATGAAGACTATACAGGCTAGACTGGCTCTCCATCAGGAACATTTTACTCACTTTATTCTGTTTACTTTTCTTTTCTAAAAGGTATTTTTGCCAGACATGAGGCTAACCTTAACATGCTTTAACCTGTCCATGTAAGCAGCTAGTAGAAAAAACCGTGAATGGCAACTATCAAAATATGAAGTAGAGAAGAGTTTGAGCAAAGTGTTCAATTAGCCTGTTAGACAGGAACATTGAGATTCATTTTGCTTCTGCTGAAATGGAAATTTTATATGGATTATTGAACTGTTAGTTGCAATGACACAAGCATGTTGGTTCACAAGTTTGCAGATGGACATGTCATGTAGGATGTATGTAAACAGGGGTGGGCAAAATGCAGCCTGGGGGTTGGATGTGGCCTGACCAGGCCATTCTATCCAGCCCATGGGGCCCCTAAAAAATTTGGAAAATTAATATTAATCTGCCCTGGGCTGCCTGTCATGCAGCCCTCAATGGCTTGCCAAAACTCAGTAAGTGGCCCTCTGCCCAAAATAATTGCCCGCCTCTGATGTAACAGTTAGTTTGTTCCACCCTGGCTTCATATAAAATGAAATTATGTGCATTGAGGATGCTACCTACTTTCCAGTCTCTTCTCCCAGTCATCTGATTTATGCTGCTTTGGCAGAAATAATTCTTAATTTGTGAAGTGCCAGTCACCATAGCAACTAACTGCAGTTGAAGAAATTTAGGATCATATTACATAATAGAATATAATCAGCCAGAAAACTAAGCTAAATTATGTGCCTTACATGTTATCCAAAGGCCACCAAGATCTAGAGGGGCCTTCTGTAATCTGCTGGAAACGCCATCTTTTGGTGCTGTAAAATCAAATGCCTGTAGCGAAAAGCAAAAATGTTCTTTCCAGTTGCTATGCCATAATATAGTACAGAGACAGACTGTAGCTTCAGTAAGCAAAACGTGTACCATTCAGCTGTTATCACATTTGTTGTTCTTAATACTTTGAGTTATAACCAGTATTGCCCAGTATGCATTAGTCTGCCTCAGACTGGACAGGCTTTTTTTCCACCAGCTGAAGCCTCTTGTTGGTTTTCAGCGGTGGTGTTAATTATAATGCTCTGCAAAAACTTTGGCGGGAGACAGGAATAGTGTAGCTATGAAGACCTTCAAGGGGGTGGTCACAGCAGCTGCTTGGTCTGGTATGCTGACAATGACTGGGACATCTTTGTTGCAAATTCCACTCCATGGTAGCTTTCTATGTAGCAAATTCAAAATTGGAGAAAAATTGGTAACTTTAGATTCTGTTCCCAAGAGGGAAACGCAGGAGTCTACCAGTGGTAAAAGGAAGGCTATGAGCTGCAGTTGAGCAATATGAAAGCAAAATGTTGCCCCCAGAATCTGATTTTTTTTCAACCTTTTCCCAGAATTTAGGTGGTCCTGGTTCTATAGAAATGCTTTCTAGAACACTTCTACAGGGCAGTTTAAAGTGGGGAGCAGCAGGGGACGCATACTTCTCAGGGTAGGGGAGAATTCTTATGGCTCCATAAGCCATCTTGGTTACAAGCACTGCAGGTGAAACTTTGCTTTCCCTCCCACCTCCATGTACCACTACCACCACTATCATATTTAGCACTCCTGTGGGGATTGTTCCACAGGAGCTGGAAGCCATTGAGATCCTATATTGAAATCTAGTTAAATACAAGATTTTGAGAACTGCATGTGATTCACAA
Organism: Gavialis gangeticus; assembly: GCF_001723915.1. Lineage (NCBI taxonomy): Eukaryota > Metazoa > Chordata > Crocodylia > Gavialidae > Gavialis > Gavialis gangeticus. Next base: position 161,900,964 of record NW_017728992.1, on the reverse strand, counting down.
TGAAAGTATCAGAGATGAGATTCCAAGTGAAGAATTTTTTAAGTTTGTCAAATGGTCTAAGCCCCACATCTGGGGGTTTCTCTTAAATCCCTGAAAATATTTGAAAAATAGTTGTAATAGAAGCCTTGTAAAACTGGGCTCTTTCCTAGCAGTGCTGCTTTTATGCACCTGGCTTTCCTTTTGTTCCTTTTTCTCCTCTTTTTCCCCACTCATAATAATGTTCTGTTTTTTGCAGTGCACAGTAACTCTAGATGGTTCTTCAAAGTTGCAGCATTTCACCCTGGGGCTCTGTATTAGTCGTAAGTAATGTGATTCCTATGTAATGGAGCCTTATAAATAAATGCCTCTTTTTCACTGTTGAATTTTGGGGTCAGCAACACAATTGAAGAAATAAGAGCTAGAAAATGCCTAGTAGAGCATTTGTCTGTACCTTTCAATATCTGGGCTAAAATCTGTAACTTTATGCACAGACACCCTATTGAACCTGCATGGCGTAGCGCTTTGTCCACACGCAGAGTTGCAAAATCAGTCCAAAGATACTGGGTGCCATGAAATACCCAGGAAAGAGGGGCACTGGGTAGAGTTCTTACAGTAAAATGATACTTATGTTCTAGTGTGAGATCCCACTTGCTTGAGTCATCTCAACTCTTTTACCACTTTCTCTACTAACTATTCTGCATGCACAAGATATGGAAAGGGGGAAACTTCCAATAGAGTCTCACATGCTTATCACAGTAGCAAGCATTTTTAAGAAGCCCGTTTTAAAGTTTAACCTAAGCTGTTTAGCTAAATACCTGAACAGCCTAGTTGATTTAGCATTATATGTTTAATTCCAGCTCCCAATTCCAATAGGGTTTTGGTGCATCTTACCTTGGTAAGTAGGGTTGACTACCTCTGAAGCGACAGCCAACCCTTTTCACAGATAAGACTTCTGTTTTTAAAGGCTTTGATGTTGTTCTAGATAGGAGAAAGATTGCAAATTGTACTGCCCAATCCCCTTTATCTGGCTCCTATCAACCTCTTGTCTTATTCCACTGTCAAGTCCCTCTTTATGGTACTTCTCACCTTGCACTGTTTTTGTTACCTTACTGGCAGACTTCATTTCTCAGTGCATTCTACCACATGAGCATTATGCTGAGTCAGCTTTTCAGACAGCAGTGATACTTTTCAGTGTGTGATTTCAGATCACACAGGCTGGAGGGGCAAGTTTATGAAACATTCACAGTTAGATGGAACAGCATTTTCTCCAGTGGTCAAAGTCAAAAACAACCAGTGACAAAGGTTGGGGGGAGAGATCTCATGGAAAAGTCCTTGTAATACTTCTCCTTGCCTAGTAATCCTGGTATTATCCAAAATCAAGAATATATACGCTTTCACCGATTCCACGCACCGACTCCCATGGCGTAACAGGAGTAAAATAGAAAGAAATGCTTAGAGAAAAAATGCTTAAGACCTAAGTGTTCTTGTTCATAGATTCCTAGATTGTAAGGGCTGGAAGGAACCTCACAAGATCATTGGGTCCAGCCCCCCTGAACTAGGCAGAAAAGACAAACTGGGGGTCAGGTGACCCCGGCGAGGTGACCATCCAGTCTCTTCTTGAAGATTCCTAGGATAGGTGATTGCACCACCTGTGGAGGGAGCCTATTCCACAGTCTGGACACCCTGCCTGTAAAGAAGTTTTTCATAGTGTTAAGCGTGAAATGGTCTTCCAGGAGTTTGTTGCCATTACTCCTGGTTTTCCCCAAGGGTGCCCTGGTGAACAGTTGTTTGCCAAGCACCTGATTTATTCCCCTGATGCAGCAGTAAGCTGCTACCAAATCCCCTCTCAGCCTTCTCTTTTTCAGCCTGAAGAGTCCCAGGTCTTTCAACCTTTCCTCATGTGGCTTGTTGTGCAAGTCTCTGATTATACAGGTGGCTCTTCTCTGGACTCTCAAGCTTGACCTTATACTTGTTGAAGTACGGTGCCCAGAACTACATGCAGTATTCCAGCTGCAGTCTCAGCAACGCTGAGTAAAGCGGAAGAATCACTTCCTTGGTTTTGCTTGAGATGCATCAATTGATGCACTCAGTATATTATTTCCCCTGCTGACTAAAGCATTGCATTGACAGCTCATTCATACTGTGGTCTATTATTACCTTCAAGCCCCTTTCAGTCATGCTGGTCAGTTTGGTGTCCCTGAGCCTGTAAGTGTGTTGGGGGTTGCTTGTCCTGAGGTGTGGAGCACTTTACATTTCCCATTGTTCAACTTTATCTGGTTCTGATCTAACCGGTTTGCCAGCCTGTCTAGGTCCGCCTGTATCTGCAGCCTATCTTCAAGCATGACCACACTCCCCCATAACTTAGTGTTGTCCTCAGACTTAGCCAGTGAGTTCTTCACCCCCATATCCAAATCATTGATAAAGATGTTGAAGAGAACAGGACTAAACAGGGACCCCTGAGGGACACCACTGGCCAGTTCTCACCAGGACGACACAGATCCGTTCATGAGAACTCTCTGGGCCCTACCCCGCAGCCAGCTGCCTACCCACCTGACTGTCACACAGTTACACCTGCAATCCTCCAATTTCCCCGAGAGGACAGTGTGGGATACCAGATTGTGTGAACTGTACTTGATTTCAAAACCTATGGTAGGCTTACTCCTTATTCAGAGTAAAAAATCCTTACCCCCTCACTGAGTGAGATATTTCACTCATGCTCAGAAAATAAAATTCATTCTAGTATGAGTACTAACCATTCAATCCTTACTGTATTGAGCCTGAAAAGTGTTCATGAATCTGTTGTGTGACTGGAGGTGTACTTTAGTACATAAGGAGACTTACACTGATGAAATTTGTATGTTGTGGGCTTTACAGCCTCTAGATCAGTGTTTCTCAAGCCACAGGTTGTGACCCAATACTGGGTCGCAAGAATATATCAAAAGGGTCACAAACAAACTTTAAAAATGGATTTTCCTTTAAAGGAGAAAAACAGGAAACTCTGGCTTTTCCCTTGCAGGCTGGCAGAGTTCCAGCCTGCAAGGGGCTGCTTGGGAGCCCCCCATACCCCGCGCACGGGGCTGGGGATTGGGGGCACAGGGTCGGGACTGGCAGTTGATGTTTACAAATGGGTCCAGGTACGAAAAAGATTGAGAACCACTGCTCTAGATTACCAGTCACAGAGGGTGACAGGATCTCACACCGAGCAAAAGAGTTCAGTCACTAAATGATAGCTGTCCCTGTTTATTCTAGGAGAACAAGTGTGGATATTATCTTGTAAAGCAGCTGAGTCTGGCAGTGGGTGATTTGAACTTGCTGTTTGACCACCGGGTGGTTTTATGCAGTTCTAGCAATATTAGCACTTTTAGTCCTGATCTACCAAAGCAAGTGGCTTTGCGCTGAAAAACATTGAAAGAAACATTTTTTGCATGAAGAATTTCTCAGCTATCGTGACAGGCATAAGGGGACTAATGACGCATTAAATCTAGCCTCGCCTGAAGGAATAAGCAACTGAGTCAAGGCAGTGCAGTACAATTCCAGTCAGCTTATTTTTAAGGATTAGAGAAAGTGAGATTGTTGAAATATGCATGTGGGAAGATGCAGTACTTGAAGGGAGATGATACAAACGCATGCCCTATGTAATGGCTGAAAAGGTGAGAGCAAAGGAAGGGGCTAAGAACAAGACTACAGAAATAAGGAAGTAAGCAGATGTGTTGAGAGATAAGGAAGTTAAGCAGCTAGAGTGAAACCTCAGAGCTCACAGTAGAGACTACACCATTTTACTTCTCCGCCCTATAACAAGGGCAACTGTAATAATATATAATGTAGAAATAGCCAGTCCCTTTCATCCTGAAGGATCTAGAAGTACTTTGCAAGCCATGAGTAAACAAATCAGTCACCCACCCTTGAAGTGCAGCCACTCGAGGGCAATACAAACTACTGAGTATATATGAGTGTTTTATATAGTTTGCTTGTGTAAATGCTATGGGGATAGAAAGCAAATAAGAATGTATCATTTGGTGCCATAGGTGATTAGGCAGGTAGAAAGTGACAAAGTGTGAAAAACTGATCAAAATGCTTTTGCAGTATGCGGTATAGGATCTTTAAAGATGACCTGCAGAGAAAAGTTAAACATGCTGTTTTTAGTCCGTCTCTAATTTGTTGGGGGAGGGGCTGGGGAAGGGAGGTTGTTTTTAATAAATATTTCTTACCAAACCTTTATTTGTGTTAACCTATCTTAATGAAGCTTTGGTAAGACTGTGGCAGTTTGTGTACTTGTTTTTGTTACAAATTCAGGTCTGCCTTGTGGCAAACGTGAGAGAGATCACTGAAGTCAAGGTACTGAAACCTGAACATACAGGAGGAGAAATAGATTTCAGTTTGACTGCTTTAAGCTGTAATTAGGGTGGAGAGTTGTAACTATGACTGCCTAGGAAACACGAAAAAAATAAGGTTTCTTTTTTAATAAACTAGCTGTATGGCTGGGAGAGATTTAGACTACCTTTTGGCACAAAATGCCCTCTAGGTCTTCAGGCCCATATGTAAAGAAAGAGATTTTGTGTCCAAAAGTTTGTGTAACATTCTTTCTCCTAGCTATATGGTTGGTCCAGTCTTATCCCCCCAAAAACCAGAAGCAAGGAAGGTCTCTTTCAAAGTTGGTTACTGTTTTTTGTTTTGTTTTGTTTTTTGTTAGCCAACTCCAGTGTCAAATAAGCATATTTAAAGTTGACCATTTCTTACCCTTCCATTTATTTTGGAGCTCCACAATAATATTTGGAGGGTTTGTCTCCAAAATGTGAGGTTTTTCCTTGATGCATAGTGGTAACCTCCTCCTCTCCACCCACCCAGCCTCTTCCCCCATTCAGATATTTATTTACTACTGTAAAAATGTGAGATCCTCAACGAGCAAAACCAAGGATGACCAGACTTGATGTTCCTGGTGCCATTTCTCCTTAAAGAGCAAAGGAAGCTTCAGCCCCACTCCAGTTAAGGGAGATTTCTAGGACTTAAGGGAAACCTGCCCATTCCCCACCTGACCAAACTACCTCACAGCTGAGCATCCCAAGATCATTTGCTGCCAATTACCAGTGCTGCTGCCTTGAGGAATAGCTGCCAAGTAGGCAGGTCAGCACCTCCTGACAGTTCTTCCAGCTAAAGACCTTCAGGTGTGGTAGGTGGAAAGGTTGGGAAGTGTTAGGACTGATGGAACATTAAGGAATGAATATGGATTTGACAGATTCTCTTTGGTGTGTTGGAGAGTAATTTTATCAGATGTACTGCAGGTGGAAAAATCTGATGGACTCCTTTGTTAATTTTTTGCTAGCCCATCAGGATCCACAAAGACTTCATTCAATGGGCTATTTAGTGCCAAGGGGCAGGAAAAACAGGAAGAAAAAGAAACCAGAGATGCTGACTAGGGTGCTCATAAAACGTATTTAGTAGAGTTCGGAAACCTGTGAGACCTTTAATGGTCATAGCCATTACTCCAGGGGTGGGCCAAATGTGGCCCACCAAGCCATTCTATCTGGCCTGCAGGGCCCTTAAAAAATTTAGAAAATTAATATTTATCTGTCCCTGGCTGCCTGTCATGTGGCCCTCAATGGCTTGGCAAAACTCAGTAAGCGGCCCTCTTCCCAAAATAATTGCCCACCCCTGCATTACTCTGTAGTGCCCTGTTTGGCTTATCTGCAATTGTGATTGTTCAAGGAGCTTGTCAGCCTATCTCACCTTTCTTCTAATTAGTTGAAGCTTGGAAGCAAAGCTAGAACCTCCCCAGATACAGCCAAGAATTTTCTTGCTTCAGATTATGGCTTCTTTCTTTGAGGTTACATGGGGAGACAAAAATGGTGAATAAGTAGAATTTTATCCCTCTAACTTTCAACATTTCCAACGTGCCTTTCTGTATCAGAACTACCAGCTCTGGTAGTTTTTGGTTTTTGTTTTTTTTTTTTTCTGACAGTACTGTACACTTGCCATCCTTGTACAGCCAGGCTCTAGAGCAGTGCTGCTTTCTGTGTTAGTTTCTCTTCTGGAGCCAAAAAGACAACTGCTCTCCAAAGCTGGCATCTGTCAAGTGAAAAATCTTGGGGAGGTGTGTGGCTTTTAATTGACTAATTGATTAAAACATTTAATATTCAAATAAGGAACATCCATCACAATGCTATTTTAAGCACTGTGAAAAAACACAAATGCATCTGAGAGAGAGTCGCATTCAGAGCCAACTTTATGCCATATGTAATACAGCAAACACAAGCTACATTGCACTCTCCCTACCAAGGTTCTTGAGACAAATTAAAGAACCAATTAAATGCCTTTCAAAAGGAGATGAAATGTCCAAGAGGAATGAATTGAATGACCTTTTCTTGATTCTAGCAATGTCTGTTATGCTATAATGGTGGGAGTTTTTAGCTGTTAACCCTGCAGCATTAATTTTAAAACCGTGCATACAAGATATTACATTCTATTTAATTATGTCTCTTCTTTCATGTTGCTTTTCTTAGGATTTCTTATTATACTGTGATCTCTTGTATTTCTGTTGTTACAGCTAGGTCAATTTAGCCCCATTGTCTTAAAAATATTAGATTGAAAAGCCATATGAAATTTAACATAAAAAAATTCAGAGGCTTTTTAGAGCAGTAAGTACAATCTCTTTTCAAAATCAAAATAGTTTTGAATTTTATCAGTTGGATTAAATCCAGGTCTCTACAATCAGATTTTATTGCTGGAAAGATCTGACCTACATCAGTAATTGTATCTCGATGCTCATTTTGACATACTACCACTTAAGTGTTCTAGGCATGGTGGAGATGGGAGAAGTACTGTTGATTATGTTGATAGCTGTACTCCTTTCCGAGAAGGGCAAGATGTTGCAGGATTTCATCTTGAATAGCATTTGGAGCTTTACGTGGTGCGTTGGTCTGAGAAGGAAGAGGTGGTTTCTTGGTCATGGTGTAAATGCCATCCCCATAGCAGTCACTGGAATCTTGGCTCAGGAAGCAGCAGATCTGGATTCTAAGCCCCTCTCATGCAAAGGGGGGTGTGAACCTCCATTACTCCTGCTTCCCAGTATTATGCTGTAACTACCACACCATGGCTTAGGCATCCAATTCCCCTCTCCAAGATGGCTTTTACCCTGGATGGGAGGAGACCATGTTCTAGGCTGGATAACCCTTACTCCTAATGGGCCCAGAAACCTCTCCACAGAGCTGCTCTCTATCCATTTGGGTCTGTTACCCTTTTTTAAATGTAAGGGGCAGTGTTTTAGCTTCAAAAGGGGCACTGGAGAGAGAGGCCTAGATAATGCCAGACCTGTGGTGTGGTGGTTAGAGCACTGTTTGTTGGGAAGTCGGAGGCAGGTCTAAACTCCCTCTGGGTGATATAGGCCTAAAACCCAGGCCTCTTGCTTCTTTGGCAAGTGTTTTAACCACTTAGCTAGCAGGGCTAGAACAGAGGAGGGTCCTCTTGAATCTAACCCCATGACTTGTAAGTTCCTGTCTGGCTGGGTTTTTTGGACTTAGAAACAGTCTTGAAGTGCGGCACCCAGAACTGGACACAGTACTCCAGCTGTGGCCTGACCAGCGCTGCATAGAGGGGAGCAAGACCTGTCTGGACCTGTTAGTGATGCCCCTGTTGATGTATGACAGGGTACAGATGGCTCTGCCTATTGCTTTGTCACATTGGTGACTCATATTCATCCTGGAGTCAATCATGACTCCAAGATCCCTCTCTGCCTCCGTGCTGCCGAGAGGGTCAGCCCCTAACCTATAACCATAATGCTGGTTCCCTCTCCCCAGGTGCAGCACCCTGCACTTGTCCTTGTTGAACCGCATCCTGTTCAGATCTGCCCACTTCTCTAACCTATCCAGGTCTGCCTGGATGCAGTCCCTGCCTGCCAGTGTATTCGCTTTACCCCCCAGCTTGGTGTCATCGGCAAACTTGAACAGGGTGCTCTCCACACCCTTGTCCAGGTTGCTAATGAAGATGTTGAACAGCACTGGCCCAAGGACCGAGCCCTGGGGGACTCCACTGCCCACACCCTCCCAGGTCGACATCGACCCGTCCACCACCACCCTCTGGGTGCACCCCTGAAGCCAGTTTGCCACCCATGTGACCGTGCATCCATCAGTGCTGCAGCCCCTCAGCTTGCCCACCAGAATTGGGTGGGACACTGTGTCGAATGCCTTCTGGAAGTCCAAGAAGATGACATTGACTTCCTCCTTCACACCTAAGCTCTTTGTTACCTGGTCATAGAAAGAGACCAGGTTAGTCAGGCAGGACCGGCCTGGCATGAACCCATGTTGGTTACCCCTCAACATCACTTCTCCTGCAGGGCTCTCACAAATGTGGCCCTTGATAATTTTTTCAAAGACCTTCCCCAGGATAGAAGTGAGGCTGACTGGCCTGTAGCTGCCAGGCTCTTCCTTCCTCCCCTTCTTGAAAATAGGGACCACATTCGCCCATTTCCAGTCCTCAGGGACTTGGCCCAAGCACCAGGAGTCCTCGAACAGCCATGCCAATGGCTCCGCAGTGACACCAGCCAATTCCCTCAGCACCGGCGAATGAAGGTCATCCGGGCCTGCTGACTTGGACACTTCTAAGCCCTCCAGGTAATCCTTAACTAGGTCTGAACTAACAGTCGGGGGACTCACACCCTTCCTGGGCCTCTCTACGCTATCACCCGAGAGCACCCCGTTATCAGCAAACAGGAACACGGTTCCCCCTAGTAGACCACCCCTATGTGTAAGGATACATCTTATTTGGTGCTTCATGGCCCATAACCCATTTCCAAGAAAGAATTCACAGGAAGCAAAGCTCCTGTTGGAATCAGTAAGGGTCTTTCCATTGCCCTTAAGAGAAGAGCTGGAAATTAGAACCTTAATTGGGTAAAAGTGTATCACAATGGTAATGCAGAAGACCATATGCTACTATAAAATCATATTTTATCATCATAAAAGATTGTGCTGTCATTCCCATTAAATTGGGAAATAAGAGTCTTAACTTTAAACTCAACTCCACAAATTTAGCAGGGAAAGCCCATATCCAAGGCTTTTCACTCCATAGAGGCCTGATTCATCATTGCTGAAGTAATGCAGTCGTCATGTAACTGAAATAATGCAGTTATTTGGACAGTTTGCTACTTCTCTGAAGGTGGTAAATATTTACAAATGGGGAAAGTGAAGTTTTAAAACCTTTATAATGTTGGTTTTTAACCCAAGTAGGAATTACATAGGGTAGTGAAAAGCATTTATTTAAACAGGTGGATGAGACTGAAAAATTCATTCCTAATCTGCCTGCCTTGTGAAAATATATGCAAAATACTTTTCATTTGAGAATATTTTTATACTTTTGTTGTATTGGTACATGAAGCTAAACTTAATAATGCTCTAACAGAATTCCCAAACTCTTCACAAAATATGGGTTTATTCCAAAGATTTGAACACATTCATGTCAAAGATGTGCTCCAAAAAGGTAAAGCTTACTGTCCCCTGAGAATCTTTCCTTCACACACTTATAGATAAGATTTGAATGTACAAATCAATTACTGACTTTTGCTTTTTTTTTAAATTGGGCAAAAATAAGTTAATTGACTTCTCATTGTCCTGCATGAAAGTTTTTTGGCTTTTTAAAAATTATTTGCATTCTAAAAGCCATACTGTAATTAGCTTCCAATGACTCTTTTGGGGCATTTTCAGTCTTTTGTGAAATAGGAATCAACACTATATCATTTTTGCTACTATTGCTACCCAGAACCTTTGGGATTGGCAGCAGTTACACACATGAATGTACCACCCTGCTTGTCAAGACTAACCATGGTAACTAGAGAGAAGAAAATCCCTTGGGTTGTCTAATGCTTTGAAATTATTGTACAGGAAGATGAAAATATTAACCAACTCAATGCTGTCCAGTTCTAAGCAGCTAGGTACTGCATGTGACGCAGACTGCACCAATGGGGGCCACACACTCTGGGAGCCATGGGTGGGCACCCCCACCCCACTGTAACATGCACAGGCAGGTGGGTACTCCCCCATCCCTCCACAGTGTGTGCCCGTAAGTAATCTTCAACCTATCTGCCTTGTGGGCCAGATGTTGGTCCACGGGCTAGATCCAGCATTGAGCTGGTGTGTATGTCTGATCCGGTGTATTGGATGGTGCACGCAGTTGGTCCACAGGTACAACCTGGTATGCCAAATCCAGCCACAGAGCAACACTGTACAATGGATCCAGCCACAGAACATCCCTACACACCAGCTCAATCTGGCATGCAGGGGCCACATAGGACCTGTGGATCTGGAAATTTGGTGGTGGGGGAATGGTGGTGGCATTGATTGCCATGGTTCTGGGAGTTATTAATGCAGCCACTGCTCCCCCTGCTGCAAAACCTATGGACCTGAGGGGAGCTCTGAAGGTCTAGTGATATGGCTTCGTAGGCCAAATCTGGCTTGCAAGTTGTAGTTTGGGCACCACTACTCTGGTCTAGTACCATGTCTTCAACTGTGAAGCCCAGTACATGCTCTGGGGGAAGGTTCAAAATAACCTACAGCAAGAAGTTATGGGATAACCTGTACCCCAGGAAAGTTGTGGGTGTTTTTTCTTTCTGAACAATATCAGTGACAGGTTGCTTTAGAGAGGGGGGGTGTGTGTTAAAACTTGCAACTGTAATGCATTTGTTCCTGTTTAGCCATGTAAATGCAGCCACTTCTTGGACTTGTGTCAGACTTTTTAAAAAATCTTTGAGAAGATTTGGAACCAAATGCCACTAAAGTTAATAAACAGCTTCCTTCTGACTTCTAGGCATTGAAAACGCTCTCTGACTACTAATGTGCATTTCTGTTGAGGCTCACAGGCCTTGTGTTCTCTTTCATACCCTCTGTGAATTGTTTAGTTTCTCTCTCACTTCTCCATGTGGTTGTACAATGCTTAACTGAACTCTAAGTGGTTTTAAAAAATTAGATGTTAGAGAAATCAAAGATTAAAGGCATAAAGCTATAACCAAGTAACCTCAGGAAGGTATGGTGATTACATTGCAAGTTCTCTTCTTAGAATGCCAATATACTGTGCAACTTGCCTCCGTTACAGTTGCTATGGCCACATCCAGACGAACACGGCCGTGTGGTATGTGAAACTGTGGACCCATCTGTAATGCCCCACTGCACATTCAGGTGTTTCTTGCACTGCTTCCTTGCAGTGCAGGGAGGGGTTGACCCTGGGAGATCCTGGGGTCAGAAAAACCCAGGCAGAAAGACAAGGCGGCGCACATAGCAGCAGTGCATGCTGCCCAAAACCAGAGCCTGGCCAGCCAGAGTAATGCTTCAGCTGCTGTCCAGGCTCCCAGCTGCAGGACTGCTGCAGCTTCCCCAGCCCCCCAGGTAAGGGGGCTGGGGCCAGCACAGTTGCTGGTCCCAGCCTCCCCTACTCCACCCTGGGTAACCTGCTGCACACCATGTGTCATGGGCGTTCCCTGGGGACAACTAGTGGCACACGGTGTGTTGCTGCTACTTGTCCCCTGGGGAAAGAAATGTCTGTGCTCATTTCATTCAGCCATGTGGTAATTACTGTTTTATAATGTGTTTCCGGAACAACAAAGAGTTGGGGCTCAGAATAACATTTTTGCTCAGCCTGTTCTACACCATGCAGAAAGGCACTAGATGCCTGTATCTAGTCTGGGCAAGATGTCTCTGCTACAGGCCCTGTAAAAGGCAGCCATAATACTGCTTCCCAAGGACCCTTTGTATATAGTATGGATGACCAGAGTTACTCACCCTGGGAGCCACATCTAATCCTGCACTGAAGGTCAAGCTGCAGAGCTCCGACCACTTCTCCAATTTAATGTTCAAGACCTGGGCACTGGCCTCAGGATCAGGCTCCTGCCGCCACAGTGCCAAGCCGCTCTGGCTTTCCCCACGGGGAGTATGCCCCGGGGTAAGCAACACGGCTGCAGCCCCAGCCCTGGCAGCCTGGTGCCCGAGTCAAGGGTCCTGGAGGGGAGAAGTGGGTGGGTCTTTGGCGCTGAAGAGCTGCAAGTACCATGCTGGCGCGAGCCTCATGTGGCTCACGAGCTTCAGTCTGGCCACCGCTGGTATATAGAGTAATGCGAGGAGAGAAGCTGGGACAGGACCATAGCATGTGGGAACTCTGGGCAAGGCTGTGCTTATTGGGTGGCCTTGGGGAATTGCTCTAGTTTAGTCAGAATGCTGGAGGTTAAGTTACACCCAGGGCCTCTCTTCCCAAAACAGCCGGGATTGAGAAGGTGCAAAGGTGACTTGAGTTAACTCTACCTTTGTCATCCTGTGCTGCCTCTCTGTGACACATCTGGCAGTGTCCTTGTCTATTTGCTCCTGCTCCTTGTGCACTTAATCTGAGAAGGGGTCTCTGAACATATTCCAACAAAAACATCTGAAAGGGAGTGATGCTGGGCATATGCTCACGGCTGTTTTAAGGTAGTTCCATTGCCTCATTTGGGGGAATTTGCTGCTGGGGCAGGAGTGGGTGGGGCAGAGCAGTACTCCTGCATGTGGCATAGAGGGGGTATAGACATGCCCTTAAAGGCCCAGCACAGAATCTTCACCCATGGCACTTTCATGTAGAGTAGTAGTATTTCTGGGTCTAGCTTTAATTCCTTGATTTTGGTTTCCCTTTGAATCAGTGTGCAAAAGTCCTGTCACTTGATAAAAAGAGGAACTGCATTCCTTGTACAGAACAGCATTTCATGAACAGGGTGAAAAGGAAGCTGCTTTGCAGAGATGAAACAGGAGCTCGGCTGCCTTGCTGGGAGTCAGAAGTCATCTTAAGGAATGAGTAAGTTATCTTGCACGCTCTTACAAAATGTGTTGCAAATGAAAGAATGGAAAAGCCTCACAACCCACCAACTAGTTTGTGCCTTCCCTATGTATGACCCAGAGACAATTTGGGACCATTTCAGCTCAGTATGAGTGTGCCTGGCTCTTTAGCTCAAGCTGCAGGGGCTCATTTCAGTTCTCCAGCTCCTGGTTTAGTCCCCAGCATTGGTCAATATGGTAAATGCTACACCTACGCGCTCTCAGCAGCCTGCTGAGGTATAATGGGGAACTTGCAATACTTTGAGTGACTTATCTGTACCAGTATTCACAGGCTAAAAACTGGAAACTCTTATCTGTCATCTTTAATTATACCCCTTAGCAATCTATCACCCCTACCTCCATGCCAATCTACATTCATGTTTACACTTGCAAATAGGTCTTGTTGTATATTAAAATGAGCTGCCTGATCACCTGTGGGTACTTTTTTTTAAGAATCCAGTTTGTAATGTATTGGGCTTGATTTTTAGAAGACACTGAGCACTAGCTATTTCCATTGATATAAGCTATAGTTGCAGGTGTTACAACTGTGGAAAAGTAAATGCAATATACTTCAGACTTGACTTCTAATCAAGCATCCACTCCAGATACTTGACTAGACCCCACCTACCCTGCACCCCATACATCAGACATCACGCATCTGCCTTTTGCTAGCCTTCCCTCCAAGGACACAAATTGTCTATAAGCTATATATGAAATAATGAGATGCTTTTGCTTGAATAAAGCTATGCAAGAAAAAAATGCCATGTGTTTGAGATCTGGTAAGCATAAACCAATTGTATTTTTCCCTATTTGTAAATTTATTAAATTGGATACGTTTTGAACTCAACAGGACTTTTTGGGTTTGGAACTAAATCCAGCATGACAACAATATGTTAGTGATAACTTAGCTCTTTTAAAAAGAATACCTGAACTCTGCATGTTCTTGTGGGGGTTCTTAAGTTGTATATAATTTAGAACATTATTCATCATTTTCCCAAGGATTTGGCTACAACCCAGTAGTTTAATATGATTAAGCTCATTTAGCCTTTCTGTAACTCCAAGAAAGCTTTCATGTTTGTCAAGTGAACAGCTTCTGCTTTTTTATTCTTCAATTTGTACACCTATTAGGGCTTGCTGCATGTCATTTTGACAAAATAAGAGTTTTCCAAGCCCCATCTATATAAAAAAAAAAAAAAAAAAAAACTTTCAAATTATTATAAACATTTATATTCTACATAAGATTTTTAGTTTTGCAAGTACTTTTTGTTATTTTCCACACAATTCACAGCTAAATTACTATTGTTGGAAGGGAATCTAACACTATTATTTGGGCTTGCCACCTACTGATACTAGACTATTAGCATTTCCATTTCTGTACTCTGATGTGTGATTCTGCACCTATAACACACACAGACACCCCTCTATTTTCAAAGTGGCATGCAGAGTTTTAGCCACATGACTCCTATTAAAGAAAGTCAATAGGAGTTGCAGAATTGAAATTCCATGTGCTTCTCTGAAAGTGTTCATCCTTACATGCTGAGTGAATATTATCTTCCCTCTCCATCTTCAGTGTTAGGGGCTTTATGAAAATGCAAGGAATCTCAAACCTGCTACTTGTGGTGGCCTTAATGGATGTCAAACCCCTCCTTAAACCCCTTAGGGAAAAACTAAACAGCACACACAGGGTATTGAAAGGCAATAGGAGCTACACAAGGGAGATGGATGCCACTAGGGAGGAGAGCTTTTTGAAGAACTATGTTGATACAAGACCCAGTGGAATAA
>NW_017728992.1:161878661-161881391 GCF_001723915.1 Gavialis gangeticus | reverse complement strand
GAGCTTTTTGAAGAACTATGTTGATACAAGACCCAGTGGAATAAACTGGCTTGGAATAAATCTGGGCTGAAAATCAGAATTTCTAACCATCACAACAGGGGGGTTCTTGAACTATTTTCTAATAAGAGCAATGGAGGCAAAAAAAAATTCCCCCCCAAAATCTAATTTTAAGATGGAGTTTGATCCATTTGTGAGAGGGATTGTCATATGGTTGCCTGCAGTGGCAGGCAACAGGACTTGATAACCCAGGAGGTCCCTTCCACTCCTATGTTTTCATTTGTTTCTTCAAAGAAACTCAGCCTTAAGTAGCCATAAGGTCTGTAAAAGAGGCGAGATTGACAGTGCCAAAGAATGATGCCTTGAGTTTAACCACCAAATAAGAAAAAAAGTAATGCTGCCACCTACCAGTGTGCCTCAACCCTGCCTTGGAAGGACTGACTGCCTCTTGGAATAAAGTGACAGTTCAGGCTTTGTACCTGTTTGCTCCCAAGTCTTTCTGATGGGACTGCTAATAAACAGCAGTTCTCAAGGTGGTTTTTGTGATATGCAAAGAGGTGATTCAGAATAATGCTTTGTGCTGGCACCAAACGGTTTGGGGCATGGCTACTTTCTAGCTTTTCCGCTTTCTCAGAAATTGGAACTTCTCAGTTCCTAAAAGAAAACCTACAGAGTCCATATATGAGATGAAGTGTCAAAGGGGTCCCTACTGGCACTAGACCTGGCTCTGTCCTAGTTTATCAGCAGAATTTTTGTCATATGTTGCAAAGCCAGCATTAGTAGAGTTCCCTAATATATAATTATATTCCCCTCTCAAACAAAGGAGTACTGAAACTGTTGTTTAGAAGCAGAGTTGAGGAGGGATCTATCTGGAAATGGAAGATCAGATCTGGGGTGTAGGTCCTAGGGCAGAGGCCTAAAATCCTTAAAAAATGAGGGGGGAAAAAGATGCTTCTAAGTTTTTGTGCTTGCCCCCAAATCCATCAGCATATTTTTAGAGAATTTGGGTTATGGCATACAAAGATTTTATTCCTCGCTAGCATTGTTTTTTCTTAAAGACGCATCTCAGTGGTCTAACATTTTCTAAAGAAATATCCTGCTTTGCTTTGCCGTGTTTACAAGTGCAGTCAACATCCTACCAAGTTTGTGAACAGTAATCCTGGGGTCTAAAAAAGGGAGATGGGAAAAGAAAGCGAGTCTAGGTCCCTTTATGAGCAGAGTCAAACGCAACTCTGTAAATTGGTACCCTCTTGTAAATCTGGATTGGCCTTGTTGAAATTAATGGAGTAAATCCAGATTTATAGTGGTAACAGAGCAGAATTTGACACAACAATCTAATATTCTCACCTTATAATGTGAGCATTTAATAATAGCCTGAGCTTTCCATCATTCACCCAACCACAGCAGCTCTTATTGTGTTGATAACAGATTTCAGCCATGGAAGAAGGAAAACTGCAACTATTTAACTGTTCTATAAATCATTGGCTAATTTTTTTCAGTGTCTCCCAGGCACTGGGTAATAACTGAACCTAATTAATCGCATACAGTCAAATTCCCAGGTAGCGCAAAGGCCTAGTGAGTGAATATCAAGAGGCTGTATTTTTGTGAACAATTAATGACCATTTTTATAGCTTTCAGGCTGTTAAAGGTCATTCTCTAGTAAATGACTCAATTTAAAAAAAGTGTTGGGGGTAGATATACAAAAGTCACTAGAATGATGAGGATAGTGGCTTTCACTGGCAACATATGAGGTAAGCAGCTTGTTTCTGTTAGTCATTGGTGTGTAGCAGGTAATGGTAGCCTTGCCTTATGGTATAGGAGTCCCCAGGTACCAGCCTTCCAGGAAGGAAAGAGAATTTATGACCAGAGACCCCCAGAGTCCAGAAGAAACTCTTTGGCTGGTGTATTCACTAATCACACAAGCACCCAGGAGCCAAATGAGGTCTTGACCAAGGCCCAGTGAATTTCTTCAGATGCTTTCCAGGGAAAGGTATGTTGGTGAGACATGCCCTGATCCCAGCTGCAGCTTCAGCTGAATTGGAGAATTGTATTTCTATCCATGTGGGATCTGTTGTCTAAAATGACAACCAACCACATTCAATCCCTGTGCTGGATACTGGATTAAAAATAGAGCTGTTGCAAAATCAAGCCGGACTGTGGCAAGCCCTAATTAGGCGTACATAGTCTCTGCTCTGAGCTACTGCATGGGCTTTGTCCCTTTTAAATTGGAGTAGCCTGCTTTGGCAACAGCTACATGTGCAAGTGCTACCTAGCCCATCCATTTTTCCTTGTAGTTTAGGGAAAGAAGCTTGTGAGGAAGGTGGTGGAGGGAGGGAGGGAGACAGATTTTCAGTGCTTGTTTCTGGTGATGTGAGAGAGGCTAGAGTGCCAGAAGTGTGAGCCTGGTGCTCCACTGCCCTGCACTGTGTGGGTTGCACAACCTACTACGAGATGGGCGGAGTTTTATACCCAGTTTGCAGTCACTTGCACTTGTGTAAGTGACTGGTCAGATGCTCAATCATCCATTACTATAGAACATCACAGCAAAGAGCACCAGGAAGAGCAGGATGGTAGCTCTGTGCTCCTCTGCACACAACCCTAGAGAAAATACAGAGAGCTGGGGACCTGCCCTAGCTTTACTGGAAATGGAGCTCTGATATGACCATCCTTACCAGAATAACAGAGACTTGGTGAGAGCTCACATGACTGGAGCACTGTCATGGATGGGTACAA
>NW_017728992.1:161873835-161878650 GCF_001723915.1 Gavialis gangeticus | reverse complement strand
ACCCTGACATCTGCTGGGAGGACAATACAGCAGTGCACAGGCAAGCCAGGAAATTTTTTGGACTGTGTTAGGGACAACTTCCTGGTGCAAGTTCTGGAGCAGCCAAATGCTGTTCTTGACCTGCTGCTCACAGATAGAAGAATTGGTAGGGAATGTAGTATTGGATGGCAATTTGGGCAGGAGTGATCACGAGATGACTGAGTTCAGGATCCTGAGGAAAGGAAGGATGGAGAGCAGCAGAGTAAAGACCCTGGACTTCAGAAAAGTCGACTTTGACCATGGAGCTCATTGGCAGGATCCCCTGAGAAAGCCGGTCTGAGGAAGAGAGGAGTCCAGGAGAGCTGGCTGTACTTTCATAGACATTAGGGCTGGAAGGGACCTTGGAAGATAGAGTCCAGCCCCTTGTCCCAGGGGCAGGAAGTCAGCAGGGATTAGAGGATCCCAGCAAGATAAACATCCAAATGTCTCTTGAAGGCATTCAAAGTAGGTGCTTGAACCACCTCCAGTGGCAGGCTATTCCAGACCTTGGGGGCTCGGACAGTAAAGAAGTTATTTCTTATGTCCAGCCTGAAAGAGTCTTGGACTTTGTCATCCCTTGGGGCACTCTGGTGAACAAACATTCCCCCAGATCCCAGTGAGCACCCCTTATAAACTTATAGGTAGCCATCAGATCACCACTGAGCCTGCACATTTCCAGGCTAAAGAGCCCCATAGCTCTCAGCCTCTCATAAGTTCTGTTTTCCTGACTTGGATCATGCACGTGGCTCTCCTTTGGACTCTCTCAAGCTTCTCCACATCCTTTTTGAATTGCGGAGCCCAAAACTGGGCACAGTACTCCAGCTGCGGCCTCACCAAGACTGAGTACAACAGGAGAATGACGTCCTGGGATTTGTTAGAGAAGCATCTATGGATGCAAGCCAGCATTTTGCTTGCTTTACTATCAGCAGCATCACACTGAAGGCTCATGTTCATCTTGTGGTCAATCATGACCACCAAGTCCCTTTCATTCATAGTGCTAGCCAGCGTAGCACTGCCAAGCCTATAAGCATGCTGCAGGTTTTTCCTCCCAACGTGGAGAACCTTGCATTTTTCAGTGTTAAACACCATCAGGTTCTCATCTGCCCATTTCCTGAGCCTGTCAAGGTCAGCCTGGATCGTCCTCCTGTCCTTGGGTGTGGATGCTTTACACCAACATTTGGTGTCATCAGCAAACTTGGCCAGTCCACTTCTGACTCCAATGTCCACATCATTAATGAAGATGTTGCATAATATAGGTCCAAGGACAGAGCCTTGAGGGACCCCACTGGTCACAGCGCACCACAACAATTGACTTCCATCAACCACCACCTTCTGGGTCTGAGGGCGTATAGAAGCTGGGTCGGCGTAACTTACACCAGCAGCGTCAAAGATTGCAATTGGATAGCTTGCAGACTGGATCCAGACCAAGGAGCCCTATCATCTCAGCCCCCTGTGTTGACCCTGGGTCTTGAGTTGACCTACACAGCATGTACTGGTCACACACTGCACACGGCGCTTGCATGTAGGCACCTATTTCAGCCCATCTGGGACCTGCACTGCACGCAGCCTCTACTCAAGACTAGCTGAAATGAACACTGCATGCAGCTTGTGTCCCAAACTGACAAGATTAGGTGCTGCATCCAATGCAGTCCTGGACCAGCCAGAGCAGGTGCTGGTTTCAGCATGTGGGAGAGGAGTCTGTGGGCATGATTCAGCCCACAAAGTCAGCTTTCCACCATTCATTTGGCCTGTGGACCAGTCCAGAAGTGCTCCTCTGTTTGCCATTCTTATGTTACCCCAGTGGAGTTATGCTATATAAGGGTAACTCTCAGAGCCATCTATAACTGGAACCCGTTCACGTTGTGCTACCAGTGTGGCACAAAGCAGGCTGGGAGAGCCTGGCTCAATGTGCAGGGCAGTGGAGAACAAGGAGTGTATTTATATGGGCTCTCTTCAAACATCTGGTAAAGGGATCCAGGCTGAGAGCCTAGGAATGTAACAAATGTGAGAGTGCTTGGTCAGGAATCTTGATGTGTATCAACACCAGTCTTCATCAGCCAAAAAAGTGACACTTTCCATAGCAACAACAAATGACCAGGTACAGCTTCTGCACTGAGCTGCCATCGCTGCTGCTCTGCCCTCCCTGCTTTGCCTGCTGCAGAGGAGTAGGGTGGGGAATGGAGGACAAAGGGTGTGAGTGTAAGGCAGCCCTCAGTTCTCTTTTGGCTCCCCGCCTTAGGCAGTGCCCAGGGTGCATGCCCTGCTTGCCCACATCTCATTACACTACTGCCTAACTGAATGCATCATTGTATGAATTCCTGTAACTTAGAAGTTTTAAAATAGAGGTACTGGGCTTCATCCCCAGACACACTGACTGACCAAATCACACAGAGCTGGCTCACGAGTAAGCAGGTTTACACGCTGCTCCCCAACTTAATTTACACATCAGTCTGCAGAAAGCCTACAAAAGAGGCAGCCTCTGTGCTAGCAATTGGGAGGAAGGCCTGGTGCATCCATGATGAGTGAGCTCCCTTTGAATGCACACAGCCTTGGCAGCATACTGGATGTGAAGATGAGTGAAAGGCCTGCAGCAGACTCTTCTCTTCGTGGTGGAAGAGTCTGAAGGCCTGTTGTCTTGCAGGAGGGTTGCTTGAGAGTGCTTCCCCCCACCCCGTCCTTGTTAGTATCGCAGCTGCCCAGCCACAGGCACCAAAGTCCTACTGTGTAATGACTGTTTACTTGTTAATTTTATACTGTCAAAAGTGGCTTCATACAGGAAGGAAATGGCTGGGAGCAAAAAGACTGGGTAGCTTTCCTACCAGTCCATAGCTGGAGCTGAGCTCTGTAGACATAGTTATACTGAGTGCTCTACAGCCCAGGGTTGCATCGCTGCATTTGGCCTAGAACAAGGGTTCTCAAGCTCAATCCCAGCCTGAGGACCTGATCCACCCATGGAACTGTACCATCTGGCCTACTAGGCTCCTCATGGGTCTGACAATTTGGCAGAAAGAGTGGTGACAGCATTTGTTGTCACCCCACTGCTGCCAAATTTCCAAACCTGTATGAAGCCTGGAGGACTAGATAATATGGCCCCACATGCTAAGTCAGGTGTGTGGGGCTGGGGGCACATGACACATGGGACTGGACCAAAGCCATGTAGTGCCCAAACCTATGCATTGACTTATGGAGGATCCATCCCATGGACAGGCCCTGTGCCACTTGTCCAGACTATGGGACTGAAAGCATGAGTACTGCTGGACTGGAATGATGAATTCTCTATCCTGCAATAGAGGAAGAGAATACATAGTATTCTGGGCATGTCTGATCATCTTCTGAATCCTTCTTCATTAGTGTATTCTTCTGAATTCATGTTCATGTCCTGCTGTTTAATCTAATCAGACCATCAAATTGCTGCATGGAACTGGTCAGCTCAATGGTGTGAAAACCTCTCTGCAGTCCTGTGTTATTCTGCCAAAGGGGTCCAGACCGAGAAGAGCCTGATTCTCCCAGTCTGCTGCAGCGCAGCTCTCACCCCCCCACCCCCACCTGCCAGGGAGTTGGTTTTAAAAGGCCCCAACAAGGTACTCAACCACATCTGTGGCGTCAATAACTGTGTAATAACTGAGTAATTTTACAAGGTAATTACAGGGTTATTTTTGCCCTCTAAAATAAAGACCTACCTCATAATTAAAAATAAAGAGAATGGCACTTCTAATTATCAGGCTTTAATTAGGCTGACAGATGCACACGGTGGTGCTGCAAGGACTGTGTTCTTGATATTTGCTCTCATTCCCTGCACATACACCCATAGGAATGTTAACTCTTTCACTGCTGCAGAAGAACGCAGTGGTGCTGCTTTGACACACCTATACTATGTTGCATTGTAATGCACCTTGCTGCACATGAGAGAGCCATGCAAGATATGCAGTTTTTTCCCCATTTACTGGGCAAAGTGGCTGCCAAGCCTCCCTGCTATGTTTGAGTACAAAGGGTCATTGTTAAAAGCAAACTGCTGTTTGATTATCCTGTGCACTTAATCCTAAGAACAACACTACCCTGCTCACGACTGTGCCTGAGCACTTCCAGGAGTGCAGTAAGTGCAGCATAAGAAATATTCATCCTCTGTGAGTCTCTCACCTTTTTGCATCCAAAAGGGAAAACTGTGAGGTCACCTTATGTAAGGCCTGCTGTGCTGTGTGCGTGTCACAGCAGGCCACATCAAAGAGGCACGCCTTGCCTGGGAAATGGAACACACTGATGTTTAAAGTGGCGCTTTAATCCTGAGAGACTTCATTCCACAGCTTTAGGCTGGCCCAGAGGGGTTTACCCAGGCCATGGACAGCCCCAGTGTCTCAGACTAGAGCAGCAGGCCACTTTTTTAAGTAACTTGAACATGGATCACTAAGGCTGTTTCTACACATGCTCTGGTGGTGGGGAGGCAGGCAAGAGCCTCTATAGCACAGCAGCATCTTGTGTATCAGAATTCCCACACTTCAAAATGACAGTGGGGGTGCTTTAACTAAAACTTGTAGAACGAGCTTTAGTTAAACACCCCCACCACCATTTTGAAGTATGGGGATGCTGATACATGAGACACAGAGGCTGGCTGGAGCATGCTAATTAACACACTCCAGCAGACTCATTTAATTGTGTCTGCTCCAATGTGCTGTAACAGCGCATCAGAGCAGCCTCCCCATACATTTACAGGTACCCTAAGTGCTTAAGCTGGAGTGGAGGAGTATTTACACTGGCCATGTCTACATGAGATGCTGACTGTGCAGTCGATACTGTGCGGTC
>NW_017728992.1:161863879-161868835 GCF_001723915.1 Gavialis gangeticus | reverse complement strand
TGCTGTAACAGCGCATCAGAGCAGCCTCCCCATACATTTACAGGTACCCTAAGTGCTTAAGCTGGAGTGGAGGAGTATTTACACTGGCCATGTCTACATGAGATGCTGACTGTGCAGTCGATACTGTGCAGTCGTTTAGTAAATGGCTGCACAGTAACAGATGCTGACGAACGGCTTTTTCATGACACAGCACAGTAACTCATGGCTACTGTGCTGTAGTGTCATGTCACGCTTTCTGCCATGTGACACTACTGCGCAGTAGTCACAGGCTACTGCACTGTCAGTGTCTCTTGTGTAGACGCAGCCGCTGAGTGTCTATATTATCTTGACGATGGAGAGGTGAAAATCCTGGCCCCCTAAAGTCAACGGCAAAACTCCTGTTTAATTCACTGAATCAAGGATTTCACCTAAGAACATCACACCATACTGTATTTCATTTAACTATAGGGAGGAGTCTGCTCTTAAGCATCCCTGGAAATTCTAATCTCAGCTTTGATACCTGCTATGAATTGATCTTCATACTGCTGCCTGACATCTGATCTTAAGCCATCTAGCTTAGCAACTTGTACAAAATGTAATTTTAAGATAGGAACCATAAATAACAATGTGTTCCATCTCTTCACATTTTAGTGGAAGATAATCGTAGCCTGATATCTCTTCATGCTTGAAATATTGCAGAAAATACACTTCTTTCTTCATGCCAGAATCAGTTTGGGGGCCATGCTCCCTGGGGAGTTCAAGGGAAGTGTGTTATAAAGTGAACATATAATGGATTTATTCTAGTTAAGTGCCTAGGTGCAGGAGACTGTCCTCAGAGACAGTGTCATAAAATTCACCTTCGTTTCACCAGTGCCTCAAAGGGCTGCTTGTGTCATAAATGGGCCATAACATTTTCTTTAAAATCTCAGCCCTAGAACTAATTTAAAATGAGGAAAAAATACCAGTACAGTTATAAGAGTGTAGAGGTTTTAGCTTTCAGCTGCTGTTTTGCATCTCTGATTCAGACCAGCTTTGTTTAGCTGAAAATTTAACTGTTGTCTTCTGTTTAACCATAATCACCTGATCTCAGATCTCTCTTCCCTTTTCTTGACTGGGAAAAGAGTAAAAGGGTAGGGTACCTTCCTTTCTTGATAAGTCGTCTTTTCTACTGGTCAGGAAGCTGCAGACATAGACACTACATCCTTTACCAACGGGAGCCATCAGGAAGCACAGATGAGCGCAACTAACCCAGTTCAGCTCTGCTCAGAGTAGGCATAACTGCTGGAGTGTGGATCGGTGCACCCTAAAAGCAGCATGTTCCTTTGTCCTCCATTATATGAAGGACTCTTCTGCAAATGTTGGTCCCACATTCCCAATACTGAATGAGTGAAAGGTCCAAAGAACCTGAAGAACAGACAAAGAGTGACCCCAGGGGTGATGCTAGTTCTACTCCAAGCTTAGCAAAGGTTGGAGGGGCTGGAGAGAGGAGCAATGGTTTCTAGCCACACCTCCCAAACTCCTCCCCAGCCTGGGCACCAGAGGAAACTCCTGAGCTAGGCCTCCTGTGTTGCACTATGCAGCTGGTTTGGCCAGTATCTGAAAAAGAGAGAGGCAGCTGGTTAATGACATCCAACTGGAATGACACAGAAAGGAAGAGTGATGACATTCTTCCAAATACACAGAAGACATTTATGAGATGAGCACTGAATTCCTGATGGTATTTCAGCTTGAATAGACAACCAATGGGTAGATTTTCCTTTGCACATGTACTTAGAAGTGTATATTGTTTTCCATTACTGACATGGCTGGGTGCCTCCTATCAATAAATGCAATCAATTGAAAATCACCAGAATGTAACAGAATCCCCCTGCTGACTAACACAAAATCCCAGACTCTTATTCTAAAACCAGACAGCTCTAAATAACCTAGGCCAGATTCTCAGCTGGTTTTCACTGATGGAAGAGACGCTGTGTTACCTTGAAGCTAACTAAACTCAGATGATGTGTTCTGCTCATTTCTGCTTGTTTCATTCACTTTGATTAAGCTATGGGCTTCCAGACTGAACTGGAGCCTTTAGCCTTTCCCTTAGACAACTGATATAATTTATTTTCTCACAATGCACCTTTCCTCCCAAAAAACTAGCTGCTGGATATTGGAGTGTGCATTACATGTGAGAAATATGGTAAGAGCAGGTTCTGCCACTTACTGGATGAAAGTGAAAGTCAAATCTGCAGCAAGCCACAGGAAGCAGGCTTGGCTCCCTAGCTGCTGCTACTCAGTTACTTACTCCAAGGAAAGACCTTTTTTTCTTCATTCTGAGCATCAAAAACACGGTGTATTCTGGGATGTGGTACATGCAAGAACATATATGGTACCTTCCGAGAAGCAGTGCAGTGTTGCCAATGGGATTTTGGCCAGGGCTGGAGTCAGTCTAGAGGATGCAAAGAAGCCCAGCCCTCTCTTGTGCTTCAGTGATGCCTTGGGAAAACCCCCTTTGATTAACTACTTCTCTCACCTGCCTGCCTCCTAGGGTAGAGCAACCCA
Organism: Gavialis gangeticus; assembly: GCF_001723915.1. Classification (NCBI taxonomy): domain Eukaryota; kingdom Metazoa; phylum Chordata; order Crocodylia; family Gavialidae; genus Gavialis; species Gavialis gangeticus. Next base: position 161,866,312 of record NW_017728992.1, on the reverse strand, counting down.
TCACGGCTACTGCATGGAGGAAGACATAGTTCTTCTCCCTCCCCTCAGCAGCTTGGCAACATCTTCACTCGAGGAGGGCCCTGAGGGAGCCATGTTCTTCCTCCCCTTTGAGCAATGAAAACAGCTTCTCCTTCCCCTTCAGCACCTGCCTTCAGAGGGTAGAAAAGGTTAAGAAGCCTGGGACAACCTGGAAGGAAAAGGGCATCCCTCCTCACCCCCCACCAAGCCTGCCAAAGCAACATGAAGATCCTCAGGAACAGCAGAGGTGAGACTGTGAGGAAAGGATGAGGAGGGTGGCCCCAGCTAGGGGGATGTGACAATTAACGGACAGATCTGACAGGGGCCGTGGGGGGACAGGATTGATTTGGGGGCTGAGGCAGAAATAATTTCTGCGCAGGGCCAGGCAAAGGGGAGGGGTAAGAGCTCCCGCAGCAGGGGCCAAGGTGACTTTATTCAGTAAATTAGGGAGCGCTGGCAAAACTGATCACATGGATCTATCATGGTAATATAACCTTTTTGTAAAACAATTACTTCATGTTTTGGGGGTCAAGCTCCTGATTTTTGAACCTCTGGAGCTGACAAGATGCAGTCCTACCAGCAGGCATTTCTCCACTGAACATAGAGGCTGGGCCCCCTCTGATAAGCCTCGGCATTCACCCTTCTTTAGGCCAGTTGCTTTGCCCCACAAAGCTGCTCCTCAGACCAGTTTGAAAGTAACACATGGGAAGTGGAGCTGGCTTCTCTGCAGGTGCCCGCTCATACCACAGAATGCCCTTCCTGCCTGTCCCTGGATGCTGTGCTCAGCCCTCAGACAAGGCTGTTTACCTTTACCTGCTATCAAGTGCTCATCGGTCATACACAGCATGCCTTTCATGTTCTGTTGTAAATGCTGTGAAGGGCAATGACTGTAATTACTGTGCTTGCACACCCAGCCCAGCTTTAGTAAAATAAATTTCTGTATCTGCCTTCAAACTAAATATCTGGAGGTGGGGGCCAAGATAGATGTTTTATCCCCACGAGTATGTGGTTATTTTTACATAAACTGTCCACAAAAGGGCAACTCACATGTAAACTATCCACAGAGCTGAAAAAGAAAACGTGTTGTAACACTATGGTCAAGTTTTTCCAGCCCAGCTGGTTGCCAAGAAAGGCTCAGGCCCAAGGGTGCCTTGAGGTGCCTTGAATTAGTCCTGCGCAGTATTCGACTTCCCTCTCTCTGCATCTCAGTTTGCCACAAGGCCTCAGGAGAACTAACGGAATGACACTACGGGCGGTTATGAAGGTGCAATGAGGGGCTTGGATGGGATGTGCGTGACTTGCTCGTCTCACTAAACTCAGCCTCTTGCTAGTGATTTCAGCAGGAGTAGGAGCAGATCCTGAGAGGTCAATGCCACTTCTCCCAGCCACCCTCGCTGTCAAAATCTTCCACTCTCCTTTGTGAGTCAGCCAGTCATGAGAATGGTATATTCACTGACAAAGCACTGGTAAGAGAGCTAAAGTTGCTCAGTGGTATCTTGTGTTTTTCTGGAGCCATGTGCTCGGCAAAACGCCAGCTTCTGAAAAGCAGGAGTTAAAGAGTGAAGGTACTTCTAAGGAAAGCTTATGAAGAGCAGGAAGTCAAAGGAAGGTACACTTCATATCATGTAGCTAGGGACCTACCAAATTCAGGGCAGTTGCCCCCTGATTTTGTGGGCCCACCATAGCATCAGGTGCCATTTGTGTGTTGGAGCATGGCAGGCCCTGCCCCCACACCTCTGATTGGTGAAGGGGCCTCAGAAGTCCTGCCCCTCCCCAGAGATTGACAAATAGATGGCCATCTGTCAATCTCTGGGAAGAGGTGGGACTGCCAGGGCCCCTTAGCCAATCAGAGGTATGGGGAGGGGGGTGACGCACTCCACCACAAAAATCCCCCCCACTTCTTGCCCCCTTTCCCTTCCTCCATGCTTCAAGATGCCAGGGCTTTGCACCTTTTTCTGTTTGAAGCCCCCTTTTCTGGGGGCAGGGTCCCTGCTTGCTGGCCATTTTTGCACTTTTTCACAGTCTCCACACTTTTTCGTGGGGACTGGGCTTTTTTGCAAGAGACCTACCAATTTTGTGGTTTCCATGAAAATCGCGAAATCACAGTTTTAGTAGGTCCCTACACATAGCCCCCTTCCAACCCAGTCAACTCCTTCAACTCCAGCCAGCATCTAACACCCACCCCCCAAATCCTATCTCTTGTGGAAGACAGAGTGTGAGGGGTCCAGGCCACCCAAAAACAACAGGGCTTCCCCAGGCACGAGCTTACCTGGGGCAAGGGAGATCCTGGCATACATGGAAGGTAAACTATGAGGCTGATTGGCCCCTTAATACAACTCACTCCCTCTGTTTTCTAAAGCCATGTGTTCCCCTTTCAGCCTGACCCCTTTCCCTGGGTTGAACACTCCAAACCTC
>NW_017728992.1:161854300-161858879 GCF_001723915.1 Gavialis gangeticus | reverse complement strand
AGCCTTCCTTGTGGTTTTCGAACCATTTCATCTAGACACCATCACTTCCGGGTTCTCAGTTCTACTTTGAAGGAAGTTACAACTACAGGGCCTGCCTCTCCCATTTCTCACTGTACAGAGCAGCAGAGGGACTCTTCAGCATTGCTGCTTTTTAAGCTGAGACTATGCTAAATTTTCGCCCTCTTAATCTAAGCTGCATTTCTCTAACATGACACATTCCACTCATCAGCTACCTAGTAAATACCCCATTTCCCCCCCTCACCCCCCGGCTCCTAATCCCCCCCCTCAGCTCTTCCCCTATTCTCCCAAATCCCTCTCTCCCTCAGCACTGCTCCCACCCTACACCCTCATTGTTCTAAGCCTATTTTCCCTGGTGATAAACCCTATTTAAAAAGACCTAAAAATGTTATGTGCACCTCTTGTTCAAGGGCTGTGTATCAGGAACCACTTAACCTTAAGAACACTTAGTTCCATTATTCAGGAAGCAAGATTATATTATCCTGTCTTTTATCTTCCTACTGGTTAGTCAATACTAAATGATTGATCAGTACCAGTGCTCTGCTGCCAGGTAGAAAAGCACAGGCCCAGCAGTCTCTCTCCTATGCCAGTGCTGCATGCATAATTTATTAGCATTCAGAAAATAGGTGAGAGTCTCTCCTAAATTAGCAGAGCACACTACCCCAAGCAGAGTATAGCAGCTTGCCTACACATCTTTCTCTAACATCTCTCAAGGATGATAGGGTTCAAATTTACACATCAGGGTGAAACACAGGTCCAGTGACCAGGGCACACTCTTGTGATGGCTGTTCTGTACATCTCATCTTAGAGAATCAAACCCTTTCTTTAACACAGTGGTTCTCAATATATGGACAATAAAATAGATATGAGTCAGCAGTGTGCCCTTGTTGCCAAGAAGGCTAATAGCATACTGGGCTGCATTATTAGGAGCATTGCCAGCAGATTAGGGGAAGTAATTATTCCCCTCTATTGTGCACTGGTAAGGCCTCATCTGGAGTACTGTGTCCAGTTTTCAGCCCCCCACTATAGAAAGGATGTGGACAAGTTGGAGAGAGACCTTCAGAGAGCAATGAAAATGGTTCAGGAGCTGGGGCACATGACTTATGATGAGAGACTGAGGGAACTGGGCTTATCTAGTTTGGAGAAGAAAAGAATGACGGGGGTTGATAGCAGCTTTCAACTACTTGAAGTGGGGTTCCAAAGAGGATGGAGATGGACTCTTCTCAGTGGTGGCAGAACAAGGAGTACAGCCGAGTCGCATCTTACACGGGAGTTATGTTCTGAAGTCAGTGCATAAGGTGAAAATCGCATATAGTTGAAATCGCCCTTCCCTCCAGGCTTTGGTGCCAACCAACAAGGCGGGCGCGGCATTGCACAGCCTGTGCATGCAGTGCAACAGCTGCGCCTTCTGCACACACTCCGCCCCTCTCGCCCTCCGCCGCCTCATCCCGCCAGGGCAGCCAGCTGAGCATGAGTGAGCTGCAACCCCCCAGCCATGCCGGCACGTGCAGGCAGTACCACACGGCGCCACACTGTGCACCGTGCCCTAGCCGACACCCGGCGGCCAGCCCCAGCAGCTGAGCATGTATAGCTGAATTCACGTAAGTTAAATACGCGTAAGATGCGACTTGGCTGTAATGGGCTCAAGTTGCAACAAGGGAAGTTTAGGTTGGATATTAGGAAAAACTTTCTCACTAGGAGGGTGGTGAAGCACTGGAACAAGTTACCTAGAGAAGTAGTGAAATCTCCATCCTTGCAGGTTTTTAAGGCCCGTCTTGACAAAGCCTAGCCTGAGATGACCTAGTTGGGGATAGTCCTGCTTTGAGCAAGGGGTTGGACTAGATGACCTCTTGAGATCCCTTCCAGTCCTAATTTTCTATGATTCTATGATTTCTGAAATTGAGGCACCCCTCCAAAATTTCTGTGAATTGAGTGGCACCCAGTTTCAAAAACTAATGTATATATTACAGTACTTACCTCCTTGCAGAGAGACCTTGCAGTAGGGGGTGGGGGGGATCAGCCACATAGTGACAAGCCTGAGTTTATCGCTTAGCTTATCTGCTTATCTCCTCACAGCCTTCAAAGGATCTGGCATCACCCAGGTGCCACAGCTCCCTAGTTAAGAGCCATTGTTCCAATGAGCTTTTCAATACTCCTTCCTCAGAGAGGCCGTGGGTATCATGGTCTAGCTGAGATAAACTTAGAGTAGCTGAGATCTCCTGAGGGGACATTGAAACCCAAACAAACATCTTTTTTTCAAAAAGTTTTTAAAACAAGTTAGAAAAGTACCATATTTTCTCACATACAGTGCACTCAGGAAAATAATCCACACCTTGTTTTTGAAAGGCAATTTGAAGAAAAAAATATCTTTTAGAGACTTAAGACTGCATAGATCAGGGAGAAAGTGTTCATCAGCTGACTCACCCTCCCCTTCCTGCTTAACTAAAGCTCAAACCCTAGCTGATGGTGAAGATTGGTCTCCATGGTTGGATCAAGAATTTTGAAAAGAGCCAAAGAGTCTCCAAGGCTATGAAATAGGAGGAGAGATACAAAGAGCAGCTAGCAGACAGCAAAATTGCCCCAAGGTGGATTAGCTTGATTAGTGAAACATCAGGAACATTAAAAAGGATAGACAATGTTAACACCTCTGGAGTAAAGAAGAATGAGCCATTAGGTCAATTGACTCTCTTAGCTGCTTGAAAAATAACAGATGTTGCACTGTGGAGCAGGAATCAAGCATGGTGTTTCTATCTTGGTCAGAAAATCAGCTGCCCTCCTTAATACACACACCCCAATTTTGGGGGGGCGGTGATTTGGCAGAAAAGGTGTGTGTGTTGTATACAAGAAAATACTGTGTGTGTGTGTGTACACTGTATTTTACAATATATTTTATGGAACCCCTTGCTTAAATTACACCAAACTTGGACTGCTGCCATTTCTCTTCCACCTTTTTATCGGGTACTCTGTTTAACTGGAAACATTGTTCAACTGTAAGTACAAGTAAGCTGGAACTCCCCTATCATATCATTTCTTCATCTTCACCTCTGTATAAGGAGCCACCTCCTGGTCACCAGGAGATACCAGGCTGTCTACTTTGTCTAGCGTGCTAACTTTGTTAGTTATTTCTTGTTCTTTACATCTATAAACACATTGCTGGTATTCAGCAAGCAAATAAAGGACTAATAAAGATGACAGAAAAGAACTAGAGATTAGCATGTAGTATTTAAAAATATCTATGTAGGTTTCATGATCCCATAACAGGGTTTCCATGGTGAGGTATTGGTTTGTGTGTTGGAAGTGGAAATGTTACCTGTCTCCCCTACCTATCTAAGTAGAAGGACGATCAAGCCTCTCAGCAATTTCTATCTCCACAAAGTTACTCTAGATTTTCTCAATAGGCTGTTATGGCCATGGAACACCCTGTACCATTGTCCAGTGTGGGATAGATGAAAGGTGGATAATTAACTTCCCACTGGAATTGGTCCACCCATGCCAAGGCCTGGTTTTGGCTCATCTACTTCCAAATTGGTTCCTGTCCACACCTCAACTGTGGTCAAATACAGAGTTCAACCACTAGATGGAGTATTCCACTTACTGTTTAAATCTCTGGCCTCTGGCCACCTTTAGAAGACACAACAGTAAAAGATCTACTGATCCATGAAGTGTCAAAAGAGTTAAGGATGAGAGCATGCAACTCCTAACTTCCCACTGGAAGTTAACTCACCTAACTGAGTTTTCTGACTCTTGTAGCTTTAAATCTGTAATGTCCCTGGTTGTGCCTGGTACAGATAGGGACTGATGGAAAAAAGAACAGTTGGAACCTTTCCAACCAGAGTGTGGTTAATTCCACTATATTGATAAATACGAGAAATAAAGTTGAGAACTAGCAGGTCTGACATCTCCAAATTCTGGAGTGTTGGCATCTGGTGTTTTAGTTTGGCTCCTATTTAGCTTTTGTCTATGGGCAGATTGTAGCTGTTTGGACTGATACAAGTTGGTAGTGCACAGAAGAGTTTGGCAGCTTTGCAGGTGGAAGGGGTCACAGGCTTGGCTATGTAAGAAGGAAATGGGGGGTTTACTAGTGGATGGAAAGTGAAAACCACCATGCAATTAGGGTTTGTCAGCATGTGGGTGTTGTGAAGCGGTTGCTTGTTTGTCCCAGGTGGGCTAGCAAGGAAGACATGTCCTTGCCAAAGATGTGACTTTGACTGTCAATCTATAAATGTTAAGAAATTAAGCCTGGGAGCTGGAAGTGCTGTGAAGTTCCATTTTGTTCTAGACTAGATAAAAATAGGAGGAAGACAAGTACAGAGCATAAAGTTCATAGTGTGCAGAGCAGTGATATCAAGGTGCAGTCAAACCTTTCTATGTCTTAATGCAAGGGTTTTCAACCTCTTTTAGACTAAGTACCCCTGATGGCCAGACACCGAATGGGGGGTGGGGGTAGCACACGGCCAAACACCAAGTGCGGGGGGGCGTGCCAAGTGGGGGGTGGTGCAGGGACAGCAGGTGGGAGGGCAGGGACAGAGCATTTCCACCTCCTAGGAGCAGGGCTGGGGTG
>NW_017728992.1:161852104-161854029 GCF_001723915.1 Gavialis gangeticus | reverse complement strand
ACAGAGGGGATAGGGGACAGAGCATTTCCACCTCCTAGGAGCAGGGCTGGGGTGGGGTGGGGTGGGGTGGGGCGTGGCAGGGCAGGGCAGGGCAGGGAAGCTCACTGGGCTGGGTTGAGGGCAACGGTGCCATGCTGTGGGGAAGGGAAACTCACTGAGCTGGTGTGTGGTGGTGGTGGCGGCTGCTTCATGCAAGCTTCTCCACCCTGCAGAGGGACACTGCTGCCTTTGCTCCACCTCAGTCCTGCTTCTTGGAGGCAGCGGTGCTCTGTCCCCGCCTGGCTGCACATACCCCCTAGGACCAGTCCAAGTACCCGCAAGGGTACGCATACCCTGGGTTGACAACCCCTGTCTTAATGTACAGTAAACAATTCCAGGTTCCTGCAGCCACCTGTCTGGTATGAGACAGAACCTGGCAAAAGGGCACTAAGAAGAATTTTACAAACTTATCTACAATCTTCACTTTATGTTTGGTCAGCAAATTATCTTGGGGCTGCAGATGTGCACATGCACATGCATGTACATGAATAAACACAGGCATATGTCCATGCACATGTGCACATACACAATCCCCATGTGAAAACCTGAAGCATAATTTAAAGCAGGGCAGGCCAAGTGGCAGGCCACAGGCTACAAGTGGGTTAAATAACTGTACATGCCACAGCCACTGCATTGGCACAATTCAGTGCCACCACGGGATTCTGGTCACAGTTGATGATTCAAATTGGTAGCAGGCTAAAATGGAAGGCAAGCAGTGGTGGCATTCATCCTCTGGGTTCTGGAACTGTGCCATTACAGTAGCTCCAACAAGCCACTGCCCTGCCGCTGGACGTAGGTTGTCCATCCCTTGGCCCCATACTCCAGATCTGGCCCATGGAGGCAATTGAGTTTGATAGCCCTGTGTAACAGGGAACCCTACTCCTGTTACTAGAAGGCAGGTCGAGGGTTCAGAAAGACCCCAGATGAAGGAGAAGAGCGGGGGGTGGGGTGTAACAGGGAACACTAGCCCTGTCACCAGAAAACGGGTCCACCCCTTTAAGGCCATAACTTTCTGGACACAGAATGCTGGCAAGGAGGGGGCTAAATACTGAGCCTAGCCAGCTAGTCAGCTGACCGGAAGGGGCAGGCCAGGACTATAAAAACCCTGGGGACAGCGGCAGTAAAGGCTGGCAGCCAAAGGGGAAGGAGTGCATCCCAGAGCTCCATAAGAGGCTTGGTGAGTGGTCCAAAGGCTGGAAGAGGGGACTACGGAAGCCCTGAGAGATGGCATCTGCCCCAGAAGCCAACAGTGGCATCTGCCCCAGAGCCAAAGCATGAACCTGGCGTAAATGTAAGCTGGCATGTGCCTTTCTTTGATCACATTTTTTTTAGTGGCTGTTATTGCCCATGGACGGGACTCTCAATATTTCTTTTGGTTATTGAATACCCAGTGGTTTGGGTGAGGCCATTAGGGGAAGGAGGAGGGGACCCCACATTTCTCACAGAGTGGGGACCCCAGCACCAGCGAGGGTGTGGCTTTTTGGGGTACATAGGCCCTGGTGCCAGAGGGGGCGCATGATTTTGGGGTGCACTGACCCCAGTGCCAGAAGGCATGACCTTAAAAGGCCAGGGTGGCCTGGTGCACCTGACATGCAATTCTAATCTCTCTTTTTGTGGGACTAAGCAAGTCTGTCCTCTGGCCTTGATCCTGCGCCACCCCAGCTGTAGGGCTGGTGGCTAGACCTCTAGGCCAGGGAGACTGGGCTCCAGATTGGAGCAAGAAAGAGGGCTAGAGCCTCGGAGTCAAACCCTGTTTGGTGGGTTTAGACAGGGAGGCCTAGCTAGAGAAAAGCCAGGGTCAAGGCCTATGGAGGCGAAAGACCCTAACATACGAAATACAATAGGCAGTCTCCCGCTTTCAAGAACATCAACATAATAATTTCCAT
>NW_017728992.1:161839096-161847104 GCF_001723915.1 Gavialis gangeticus | reverse complement strand
AGCTGTAGGGCTGGTGGCTAGACCTCTAGGCCAGGGAGACTGGGCTCCAGATTGGAGCAAGAAAGAGGGCTAGAGCCTCGGAGTCAAACCCTGTTTGGTGGGTTTAGACAGGGAGGCCTAGCTAGAGAAAAGCCAGGGTCAAGGCCTATGGAGGCGAAAGACCCTAACATACGAAATACAATAGGCAGTCTCCCGCTTTCAAGAACATCAACATAATAATTTCCATCAAGACGTGGTAGGCGAGTAAAGAGCGGGACACAAGAAACCTTAAAGGGGACTCCAAGGATGCCCCACATTGGGTGCAGATAGCAGGGAAGATGGTGCTGAGGAAAGCAACCTGTTACACCCTGATTAGAGAATTATGGGGAGCAGGAGAGATTGGATGCATAATGGAAAGCAAGCCCCAGCTTAAATTGTGATTTACTTGTTTCCTCTTAAGGTAAACTTTGATCCGGCACTGACTGAAATAGTAGCAGAGATAGACTAAGCGGTGAACTCCAGATCCAAACTGCCTGAATTTATTTCTCTCAGGCTCTGGAAAGTTCAGATCTAAGATCAAAGATTTAGAAAACTAGGATCAGCAGCAAATTTCAAATCCAGCTCAAAAGTTTTCTAAGGTGTTAAGGTTTCAGGTTGTGTGGCTCAAGTTCACCTGTCAGTTAGATGAACACTTTTAGGAGCAGAGTGATTTCTGACTCAAGAAGCAGGTTAGTCCTGGGCTCTACAGTGAACTTTGTGTGACTTGGACAAGTTACTGAGGGCCTGAGTTTCAAAGGCATTGCACCCAAACTTCATTTGCCTTCAGCAGACAAGACGGGTGTTCAACACATCTAAGGAATCAGGGCCTGGGTCCTGTGCAGACCTCAGTTCCCAAGATTCTGAATCCCAATGTCATTTCCTGTAACCTGCGCATGAGCAAACCACTATGGAAAAGGATCGTGGAGCTGAAAAAGAGTTGTTAAACCAACATATTGCATTATGTGGCCAGGATATAAATCTCTGTTTGATGCTACAGAATTATTTGAATCTTCTTTGGGAAGTACCTAATTCTCTCTTGAATTCTATCAGCTTTTAGTGATATATTGACTCCTGTTACATTTTTATAGAGCTTTATTACATGGATCGCAAATGAGGGGTTGTAAGTCTAAATGGGACATGGCATTTACAAGTGGGGTCATAAATGCCACAGAAATCCTATTGAAGGAATGCTGAAAGTGGGTTCGTGAATTGTGTGGAAATGGGAGTTATGGACCTAGGAGGATGGGGACAGTCTACCTTATTGGTTTCATCCCTGTTCAGTTAAAGGACTTTCCCTTTAACATGTGGATGAAATGCCTAAATCTGCAAGGTACCCTAAGGTAATCTGGCACCAGTCCAGCAAAACAAGTATGTGTTTAGTACTACTACACATGGGAGCAATCCCAGAGAAGTCATTAAAGTTTCCTCTGCCCCTTGCAAAATCAGACCCTACATATCCTATGAAAAGACAGGCATGGGACTGCTGCTGTCCTCAGTCATGGTTCTTTCTATCTAATGCAGAAAGTGATGAATCACAGCCAAAGCAGTTGACTATTAATTCACGTCTCAATTTAAATAGTGAATTTCACTGCAAACCTATTAGCTCACCAGAATACCTGCCTCGCTTTTTCCCTTATTTCTACAGAAAAGTGAAGCACCTCAGGAAAAAAATAAGAAAAAAACAAAAATGCTCTGTTTCTTATTAATGCAGGAAAATGATGACAAAGCAAGATATATTTGTGGCAAAAATAAGGCTTGCATAGCAAAACAGCAAGCTTGTTATCTCATCAACATGGTGCAGACAGAGGGGGAATTATAAATAGCAGCAGTGGTAATGCCTGGGAGTTGCAGCTTGGCAATGCTGCTGCTGGCCACTTCTTTCTGGCTGTAGTTCAAGCTGATGTAGAAAGGGTAAGGATCACAGCAGCTAGAGACGGAAACTGCCCATTAGCTCACTGATTCCCTTCTCCTGCTGGGGCATGACACAGTCCTCACACGGAGGAGCCATGAGATATAAAACTGACACCCAAACCTACTCAATTGGCTACCAAAGGGCAGGGAAGTTTGCAGCTTCCTTCCTTTCTCCATTCCACAGTCTGACACCCAGGGGATTTTGTGTGAGCAAATGCAATTTTAATGCTGAAAATAACTGGAAAAAGCAAAAGGCAGAGCTGGGACATGAAGGAGGTTGATTATTTTTAATCAGATGTATTGAGAATTAAGGCTGGAGTGTGTAATACAGTGGTTTTCAGCATTTCAATACCATAACCCATGTTACAATGCCCTGTAACCGTAACGGGAGTGTGTTGGGTACCAGTCAATCCAGACCTGCTTGTCACCTGGCTGGGAATTTGGTGTATAGTTTATTCATTTCATGAGGCAGATTTTGTTTAATACTCAACACTTCAGGGGTCAGTAGCCAAGAAAAATGGAGTGGATGCTGTGCAGTAGCATGTATTTGTTTTTGCTGGGGGGAAGGGTACAAGTGCAACTAAGTCTGTTGCGCCTTGACTGTTTGAGCCTCAAGGAACAGGGACAATCACTGGCCTTTGGAGTTAGCCATTCTCTTCCCATCCTAGAGTTTCAAGGGTTGTCAATGTACATTGATTTCCTTTCTGAACTTAGACCAGCTAACATCTGAGACCCATATGCAGTGCTTCGTTACTCCCCCTTTCTGCTCTAGGAGGGCTTGTCTGCACCAAGGGATGAGGACCTGATCACTGGGATCAAAGATCCTTTTGAGTTAGAGCTTTTAGGGTTTTATAGTGATCATGGGTTTGTTTTTTTTCCTGTTATAAAATGGGATCATGGTATCGAAGCTCAATGAAAGGAGCACATCCTATTGGCTTCAGTGAGCTGGTCCTCAGATGCTAAGTGAGCAGTGCCCTAAGTGGTCTGACGTCTCACCAACTCCATGTTCATGAAGGGAATTAACAGCGATGCAGTATGGTCTTTCACTCTGAGCACTGGCTGATTATCTTTGTCAAGAAAATAGGAGATACCTTTATGAAGTAGAGTTTAAGGGACAGCACCACCTGAAGTTTAATGATGTATTATCCTTTTCACGACCATGCCGAAGTAGGAGATTGAGTGGGTACAACATTGGCTTGATGTGGGACTTTCTGCACCAAATGAAGAACAAGGATTGCCCTACCTGGGAACCAGAAACTGCTTCATTCTCATTTTGGTTCTGACACTAATTCCCTTAACACCCCTACCTCAGTTTCCCCACCTTTAAAATGGGAACACTAATACTACCTACTTCATAGGAGCACAGACAGGATTCACAGGGTAACATCTGAGGAGAAAAATAGTTTGTGAATGAATAATGTGCATGATCACATGATTTGTGCATAATCACTGTTGCTTTGCCTATAAGATAGACTAGGACAATGCCATGCAAAGTCCTGGAAATGAGTACTTGACTTCAGAACCACCTCGGGTATGCAGAATCCCCAGCGAGGCCAAAATACCAGGGGAGGCCATCACAGCAACTGAAAGGTTCTGAATGACCTTTCAATTGCAAGATGATAAATCTGACAGGAAGCCAAGAAAAATCCTCTCCAAGAACAAGAAACTACTTTGCAGTCTATTCAAAAAGCATTTTTTAAAAATCTAATTTGCTGCACAGTAAAGCTTTGGGTGGGGCCTTTCAGAACATCTTCCAAAGGGGAAAAAAACAAGGATGGTGACAGTAGAGAAGAAATGTCCAGATGCCCACAGAGCTGGCAACAAAATGCTGCATAGTTAGAAGGGACCATTTAACAAAAACAAAGCTTGCTGGAAGAATCAATTTTTATCTGAAATTGGACCTGAAAGTATGTGGAATCAAACCCACATTATATCCAAAGCTCTGTACCAGCAACTAATCAGTCTTCATGACACCACTGTGGGACTGACACCAACACACAGGCTTGAGAATTCCAAAAGTGGCAACACTTCAGTCTGTTCACTTTGCTGTTCCCTCCTTTGCATCTCCTTCACAGGTCCAAGGGATGTGGCTGCTCTCTGGTGGCAGCAGGGAATCTTTGCAACCACAATACTACTGATCCTTCAAAGTTTGCAGCATTACCATACATATATGAGATTTGTTTGGTTCTTTGGTAAAATTATAGCACTAAAAAAAGAGAAAGTGTGTTACTTCGGTACATGGAAGATGAGAGAGAGGCTTGCAGACTGGATGCTGCAATGTATAGGTTTGTCATATATGTACAATGGACAATACTTCAGAATAAAATGGAGAATTGAACTCAGTGATAACCCTGAAGTATCTGTTGGATTTGGCCTGCTTGTTTTCAGCTAGCTAATACATCAGAGAGAACTGAGGTTACCACATAATGGAAACATGGATTTGTCAATAAAGAGAAATGGATATTTGCAATGAATTATTACGTTTGCTCTACCAAGAACTCTTGAGTAACTTGCTTCACAAGAAATATGCCATATTAGTAGGGGTGGTAGATATTTTAGCTAGAAACACACACTTGTCCTCCTAGTGATATCTGTGTTGAAGCTGTGTGTTTTGTATTTCAAGACAGCAACTATTTTTTAAGGCCCCCAGAGATGCCTAGAGATCACTACCCATGCTCAGATCTCCTCAGGCCCTTCCTGCCCTGGTTCATGCCATGGGGATGGCAGTCATTTGCATAGAGCTGGCTACACCAGCTATAGCCCATCTGGGATTCCTGTACCTCAGAAGAATTTCTTTGTCCGACAACTTGCTTCCCTGTTTTGAGCTGCTGACAATGAGCAAACGAGGTAAAGTCAAAGGGGAGGAAGGAACTGGCTCTTGGTCTTTCTAAATCACTGTGTTGCTTCTGGTGACTAACAGGAAGGAAGTTGTGCAGGTGAGTAAGGGGAAAGAAGAGAGCAACAAGGAAAGGGAGGAGAATGCAGGAACTGCCATCTTAGATCAGATCTGTAATCCATCTAATCTACTGTCTTGCTGCTGCTCCAAGAGAGTTTCTTCCCAGCAGTGAGGGGTTTATGCCCTGAGGCATGAGTGTTTATGGTCTTTCCATCCAGATGAGCCAATGGCCTAACAGTTCAAAATACTGACGTCAGTAGATGTTGATGGAGTTTGGCTTAGGACCAAAAAATTGGAAACAGAGGATGGGGTAAAGTAAAGAGGGACAGCAATGAGAGAATGAGTATGGAGGTAACAAGGGAAAAGATCATAGAGTGGTGGATGACTGCCAGGGGCATGAAATTAAAGCATAATGATGGATGCAGATTTTAGAGGCTGGAAGGAGAAGTCCACAAGGACTGATCTCTTTTGGTGCTTGTTGCAGCAGGGAGTACCCTTACAAGCGAGGCCAGGGTGGCAAGACCCCGAGAGGCAACCCTGGTGGTGACCAGGGACTGGGTGCAGACAGTCTACCCCAGGCACCATGTCCACCCCAGTTCATAAGCTTGTGCTGGCTATGGATTGATCAGCGTGCTGGGGTGGATGTCATAGGAGTGCACCCAATGCTGGCAGAGGAAGAGAGAGTCCCAGAACAGCAGCAGAGGGAGCGTGGAGCCCAGTTGCAGGATTGCCCCAGTAGGGGCAAAGTGAGCAGAGCAGAGCAGGGCAAAGCAAAGTAGAAGTCCAGCCCTAGAGGCCTGAACCCCCGTAAAAAGGACTGAGCAGCTTGGCATGGGAAGTCCCAGAGAGACGCTGCCTCAGCAAGGCAACAGAAGTGGCAACTGTGACTGCTTTCTGGCAGGGGTTCCAGGGGCACCTGCTCTCCCCCACCTCCACCCCCAGTGAGCGATGAGAAAGGAGAGAAAGCACGTTATTTTTTAGTTCAACATTCCTTTTGTTTCAGGTAGTAACACCAGACTGGCCCACCAGTCGTGAGCACTGAAGGCTAAAAAAAAACTGTTGGGGGCAAAAGCATTAAGCCCAGGCTGGGAATGGACTAGTAAACAGTCGTAGGACTGATGTAAAGGGGACATGATTTACTGGAGGATCTCAGGGCCAGTGAAAGTACTCAAGACTCTGGGCACCCTGCACATAGCTCAGGTATGGACTGCCTGATCAGAAGGCCCCATAGATGAGGCAGATAAAAGATAGTGGCAGTGGCACAATGGATGAGGAATGTGGTAACCCAAAGTTGACACAGAACCGTTTGCCTCCTGGCTGGTTACTTAAGCCAAAGCTGAAAGACTCTTTAACCTACTGAGTCTACAAGTCGTAAACAAACACAGCCAACTGAGCAAACCAATGGCTGCATTATCCTTCTATCAGACAACCGGCAGCCTAACTATCCTGTAAGATTTGGTTGGTGCGTAGATGGGGTGTAAGAGGAGGAGGAGCCCTGAGGACCAGCAACTTGAGACACTCATGAGAGCAATCATAAATAACCAAGGATTCTCCCTTTCTCCTAAAAGATCAAGACACGGTGGGCAAGTTGGAGGGTTTGCCCTATGAGTGACAGTGAAAGGAAGTCAAGCTGTCTGACCCTAAGAATGGGCACTCAACAGATGGGAGTGCCCAGTCCCAGTGACAGAACCAAGTTGAGCACTGCCATCCACAGTGCTATGTGATGTGCAAGCCACCCCAAACGGGGACATGAAGACCATAACCTCAACTGGTGTCCAGCCACATACCAGCTCCAGGAACAAGCCAGCCGCAGTGAGGCAAGCAACCTCTGTGAGACAGCGCAGTAGATGTCTTCCCATGGCATCCTCAGGAGCACCAGCAGGCATTGGAAAACTAAGCAGCACACTTGGGCATTGCAGTTCTGCCTGGGGATGCATGGCACAGGAGGCTTTTTTGTTCAAATGCAGGCAGCATTCCTCTGCCTGACTCACAGGTTCTACTTCACTGCTAGCATCCTGGTACAACTGCCTCTGAGACAAACACATCTGCCCTTCCAGATAGACGGTTCCCCTGTTCTGGGAGTTGGGTTGTCGCTATGTCAAACCAAAGACACTGCATCTTGAAGAAACTGATTGTCAGCTTGCCTGATGAAAAATGACAGAACTGTCATCACTAGTAGGTGGTCATGTTAGATGGTGCCTTTGCTCCAGACCTTTATAGTTCCTTGTGTTCCATTATGGCCTTAGAAATGTTTAGCGCACACAGCCTCAGTGGTTGTATAGGTGGTGTCTCTGCAGACAGACAAAATAAAATATACATTCAGAGACCTGTTTGTTTTTTTTTCTGTCATTAGCTGGATTTAGAGACAAATTGCAGATGTGAAATCTTTGGCTTTCATGTACTCTGTGAAAAGAACAAAGATTGAAAGAGATAGGCAGGAAAATCAGAGCAGTGCTGAGCTGGTTGACAGGACAGGATGATTAGAAGTCTGGTGCACAGTGGAGATAAATCACTTCAAGTGATAAACAAACATAGATTAGAAAAGCCTTCATCAGTAAAAACTGAGCTGGTTTCTAAATAGTTTTGCCCAGATTACAGTGACATGAGATTCTATCAATCAGAATACAAAGAGAGGGTGAAAATAGCACATGGCACTACATGGAGAATAAAGACACACAGTTAATTAGCCAGCATACAGTATTTTGTGGATTAGTAATGTGTTAGGACACCAGAGTTCCTACTGGGACTTTTTTGGGGGAATAAAGCACTGGATTGGTTTTTAGGCTTAGTTTTGTCATTTTCTCCTTTGATCTCTGTATGACTGAGTTTATTGAGGACATTCAGGATCCACTGCTTTGAAAAACAATTTTGCTCATGTTTTGTGCCTCGGTCTAGTTTCCTAGGGCCAGGGGAACCTACAAGAAAAAAACAAGCTGTCTTTTCCCCCTTCCTCTTCCCCTTCCCCTGACCCAAGAATTTCCCCCAACTTTTGTGGAGATATTTTCCTGGGATTTTTCCCAGATTCCATTTGATTTTTTTCAATGCTTGGGTTTTGTGTTAACCCAATGTGTTTTGTGTTTTCAATGTGAAAAACACATTGTGTTAGGCCTGCTGTGGACTTACACATTTTACAACTAGAACAAATAAGAGTTAAGGGTGTGATTTTTTTTTTTTTTTTTTTTT
>NW_017728992.1:161836940-161839033 GCF_001723915.1 Gavialis gangeticus | reverse complement strand
TTAAGGGTTTGTTTTTTTTTTTTTTTTTTTTTTAAGCAAAAGCTTCTGTAACAGGTTTCTGTGAGCAAGTATGGTGGACACAACTGTACCAAGGGTGTGTAGACAGCATAGTGCTCCTAGGGAGTGCTGCTCTTCAGCCCCCTCAGCCTGGAAATAAGACAATGAAGTGTCCCTAATGGCTGCTTTCAAGAGCTCCATTTTTGTCATACCTGAGAGAGATTCTGGGGGCAACCCCAAAGGGGCCTTCACCTTCTCATTTAGGAGTTTGGTACATGCAAATGGGAGTCAGTAGGCAGCATCCACCTAAGAGCAGAGTACCCTGGGCACAAAGGGGAGGCAGTGTAGACATCCTTGGGCTGGTCTAATTATTCCCCCTTTCTTTTCATACAAAGGGACTTATCCGTTATAACTACCAGTACATTTGAAGTAGGACACTTTTTATCTGTAGACAAGTCCTTAGAAAACATTAACTACAGACTTTAGCTAGCACAGCAATAACAATGACTTTGCCTCCAATATGAAGGACAGCCAGGTTTAGAAGCTCACTAGCTGCTTGTAAGTAACTCAGGGTGCATCTACATAAGACCTCTACTGTGTGGTACACTAATTAGCTGTGCAGTAAATGTCTCAGCATCTACACGTGCACCTCTATTAGGCTTGAGTAAACTAATTTACTCCACTGCACCGCACATATAGATGCTGAAGAGGCTGGCTGGGCCATGAGGATGCTTCAGTGCAAGGATTGCCTGCTGGCTAGCCCCACAATGAAGCTCCCTCATGGCTCAGCCAGTCCCTCTACAGCACATTGAGCAGAGTGGAGCAGACCCAGTTTGGTAGACTGACCCCCAGGATTCCCTGCCAGCAAGGGCTGCTCTGCCCTGGCTTCACATGCTGTGCATGAATAAACTGCAGAGTTTATTGCTCTGGAGCTAATTGCTCCCAGGCTCACATTTAAACAGCGCACCTGGGAGCAATTCACTGTGGAACAATAAGTTCCAGTTTATTCACAAGCCACAATTCCACATGTAGATGTGCCCTTAGTTTGGCAAATAACACTTACATTGATGTGGAATGTGACACCTGTCATCCACGCCCCCACAGGGCAAATCACCACCAGATATAGCCCTCAGAGCTAGATTTACATGGACAAAACACTCTGCTCCATTTATAAGGCAAAATGTGGGAGTATTAATGTTCAGAGTTGTGATGGTGACTATACTCTTGGGACAACAAAATGAACCGAACCAAGTCAGATGTATCTATATGGTTAGCATGTTCCTGTCAGCATCCTTCCTTCTCTTGCCCCCAAGAGAGGTTGTTGTTCCTAAGGGTTCCTTTAAGCCCAGATACTCAAAGGTACAGTACCCTGGTATTGCTCCACACAGCATTATAGTGCCTTGCCTCTGGCCCTCCTTTTCTGGGGTTTGACAGGTGTGACAGGCTGGCTGGCAGTGACCTGGCCCAGGGGTTTTGAAGGGGTAAAAGATGATTGGAAGACTTGGGATTCCCTTTCCACACCAATCAGGCCCCAGAGACTCACCCCCCTGTGTCCCAGTTGGCCCCTTGGGTCACCTGGAGGGGGATAAAAGGGGCAGCGTGGGCTGACTCAGGGAGAGACCAGTGAGGGACAACAAGGAAGGAGCTTTACAGAACTGAGCCAGCAGCAGTGCTCCAGAAGAGCCTGAAAGAGCAGGACCTGCAGGCAGCAGTGGGACCCTCAGCAGCGCGGCGTGCGGCTGGCAGGAGAGGCTCCCCGCTGGGCTCCAGGATTCCCCAAGGAGAGGCTGCATCGAGCAGGAGAGGCTCCCCAGCTCCAGGAAGGATCTGAGCAGTGACCTGAGGGGTTCCCAGCTCTGCTTCCAGCTCCTTCAATTAGAGGCTAGGCAGCTTGACATGAGGCCGGGCTCCAAGAAGGTCAAAACTCTGAGCAGGCTGGAGTAGTGGTGGCTGTGTGGAAGCATTCCCACTTACCATGTGGAAGATCTAGGTTCAAGACCCAGCTGTGGTGACTTGGGGGTGATTTAGATAACAAGAAGCAAACCTTCCTACAGTGGAAAGGGGCCATTGTGTTTTCTCCCCCTCCAGGTACCAAG
>NW_017728992.1:161835561-161836661 GCF_001723915.1 Gavialis gangeticus | reverse complement strand
ACTATACCCTCTGATTTATGCCTGTTATGTTCCCAGTATTAAAAGGTATATGGTTAAGTCCCCATTGGTGGTCTGGCTCTGCTCTATAGGGGAAGAGAGTCCCTACACCTCCCACAGTGCTTGTGCACCTGCTTTGATCCCTTCAATTGGAGAGGGGGTACCTCTTGGAGTACCACCCGGGTTACACAGGTAAAAGGTATTAGGGGTGTTCAGAGCTTGCCCACGGATCAGGATATAATGGAAAGAGAGGGGCGCCCACCTACTTCAAGTATCTTACTTTGGGGACTCCAGGAGTTTGGCTTGGAACTATGGTTCTGAGTAGCTTCCAAGCCAGGGACCACCCTGGGGGTTAACCCTTGGGGAGCAGGCTCAGGAGGCACCGGATCCCCCCAGCGGCGGAGTGTAGGAGGCGGGATCGCCGGCAGGCACTTCCCGTGAGACCGGAGCTCCTGATTGGTGGTTGGGGCAGTGGCGGGAAATTCAAACAACAGCCTTTAAAAGCCACAGTTTGACGTAGCTCCCAGCACTCAGGAGCAAGGAGCAGCGGGGAGAGGAGGGATCCAGGCACACGTGTGCCCCCTTACCGGACCCGGAGTAGAGGCGAACGCAGCAGCAGCAGCAGCAGAGGCGAACGCAGCAGCAGCGGGGGCAGCAGCAGCTGATCCCCCTAAGGTAAGTGGGGCAGAGGGACTGATGCGGCTGAGCCGGATCCCTCTTAACTGAGCCGGTAGGGAGCTGCGCGAACAGAGCGTGCAAACAGGCGCATTCCGTAAGAGCGCGCCAGCGTTTGTATTGGCGTTCGCGCCAGCGGGCGAGCAGGAAGGGCCAGGAGGCAGACTCCTGCTAGCACGGGGTGAAGGCACCACACTCAGCCAGAAACAGGCAGCAACTCCTACGATGGTGTCAACATGGAGTGCTGCCAGGGCTCCTGTCCAGGGGGCGCAGCCTTCCCGGGGCTTGTCTGAGGCCTCCACCCAGACAGAGCCCACGGAGGGGCTGGCGCCCCCCCACCCCCGGCCTGCGGGAGTTGCCCAGCAAGGCCTGGGGGTGCAGGGACTGGGGACCCCCACACCTGTCCTGCGGGCACCCACCTTAGGGCC
>NW_017728992.1:161832575-161832835 GCF_001723915.1 Gavialis gangeticus | reverse complement strand
AGACAGCTTTGCAAATGCCAGCTGGCTGGTTGCAGAGTCAGGCAACTGTTTTGAGAACATCAGCGGTTCCCCACTAGTGGCCTCAGGTTTCTAAAGAGGCAGGTAGGCATCTAATTATTCTTGTAGATCAGGACTTTATAGTGCTTACAAATGGGGAAGAACCACCTGCAAAGGTGACTATGAGGAAGCAATGTTTAGTTCTCTAAAATCAGTAGAGCTCTAGTCGAGGCCTTTAATTAAAAAAAAAAAAAAAAAAACCC
>NW_017728992.1:161824662-161827575 GCF_001723915.1 Gavialis gangeticus | reverse complement strand
CCTGCAAAGGTGACTATGAGGAAGCAATGTTTAGTTCTCTAAAATCAGTAGAGCTCTAGTCGAGGCCTTTAATTAAAAAAAAAAAAAAAAAACCCTAGAAAGAAAAGCACAGCCTTTGTTGCTGCCATTGGCACCAAACAGAAGAGTTACATAAACATGACTGGCTTTGTACACTTTAAATTGTGCTGGCTAATATGTTTTCTAACACAATACATTCTCCCACCCTAGACAAGGCCATTGTGGTGGTGATACCATTCTGTTTTAATGCTGTACCCATCACCACAGTATCTGGGTGCATCTTTTGTCCATGCTGCAAAGTTTGACAATCTGATGCATAATGACTGTTCAAACAGAACCTGTGTTTCAGAAATCTGTATAGCTTCTGTTTCCAGGCTTTCTCCATGTATGGCATTAGGTTTTGTTGTTGTTTTTATTTTTGTGGGCTTTTTTGAGTGCCAGGTGCTAATAAAAAATAATTGTCTGTGATAGAAATCCAGATACGAGGCAAATCTGCAAAATCTCAAAGGAACGGTGGCTCACATACAGAGATGACTTACAAGATAGAACAGTGTTGGTCACATGGTGGTATAACCTTTGGTGCAAATAACATGTTAATTATGTGATAAATTGTAACATGCTACACATTCAGTCAATTTGTGGTGATATTAGATGGCAAACCAGCCACAAAGATGTTCTATTTAATTTATGGCACTAATTTAAATGTGCAGCATGTTAAGCCTTGCCCTGCAGATTACATATGGGGCTGCAGAGCAAAGCTTTTAAAAGTGCTGGCATACAGGGAGTCAATGGACTCCTCCTATATCTAGTATATTTTGTGCCTTACCCTACAGGCTGCAGGGCAAGGCTGTAAACATACCAGTATAGGGGTACTCCATTGGCTCCCCACACATTGGCACCTTTAAAAGTCCCACCATGCAGCCCCCTGATGCCATGCTTCATAGTATAGCTTTAAAGGTCTGGCATGTAATGGGATCTGATTAATTTTATCCTAGATCCCAAAAATTGCATGATTTTGGGGATCCAAGATAAAATTAGTCAGATCCCAATTGTGCAACTAAATTGGCATCTGCCAGCAGCCTGAGGAGAACCAGAAGTCTTGGACACTGTGTGAACTAGTGGTGCATGATCAAGAATGAAGCATACACAGTAGCTAAGCTTTCTCATGAGGCTGAGTCATTCACTGGTACTCTGTGGTGCTGACAAACTTTTAATGGCTACTGTCTAGCTAAGATCTGGTACTGCGCCAGCTCCAAAAAAGATACAGCCGAAACTCCAGGAAAGTTTTATAGGAATCCCTTTTAGCTTGATTCAGAGTGAAGTTCTTCTGGTATCTCCGAAATGCTGTCTGCACTGATTTGTCATTAGCCTCCCATATCCTCCCACATATTGTGATGTCACCTCTGGAGATTGTTTTCCCTGCAGGGATCCCTGTGCAACAGCCTTCATCATGCTTGGGAAAGACTTTAGCAGCAGAACAGATGCTGACACTGAACGCTGCATACAGCAGGAAACCAAAGTACCATGTTTTCCCACATACAGAGCACTCCAGAACATACTACACACCTTGTTTTTTGAAAGGCAACATGAAGAAAAAAGCTCAAACCCTGTTTACTGCTGAAGACTGGTGCCTCTGGGTGGATCAATAATTTTGAGGAGCTAAAGAGTCTCCAAGGCCATAAACAGGAGAAAAGAGACAAGGAACAGCTAACAGATAGCAAAATTATGCTAAAATAGATTAGCTTGATTAGTGGAATAATAGACCATTACAAAGGGGAGACAATTGTTAACACCTGTATAGTAAAGAGGAGAGCCATTAAGTCAATTGACTCCCTCAGCTGACTGAATAGAAATGGCACACCTGCTGCACCATGGAGAAGAAATCAAATCAGGTTGCTTCTGTCCTAAGCAGAAAATCAGCTTCCTGCTTAATCCTTGCACGCCAATTTGGGGGAACTGATTTTTGTGGGGAAAGGAAGGTGTGTATTATATATGAGAAAATATTAGAAACATAATGCAGCTAAGATATTTATTCTTATATAAGACAAGGATTTTTCCCCCCATCAGCCCCTCATCTTACATTAAAATAACAGAATCATAGAAAATTAGGATTGGAAAGGACCTCAGATGGTCATCTAGTCCAGCTCCCTGCTCAAAGCAGGACCATCCTCAACCATATCACCCCAACCAAGGCTTTGTCTAGTTGCATCTTAAAAACCTCAAAGGATGGAGGTTCCTCCAAGAATGGAGATTCCTGAACTTTTCTGGGTAACCTGTTCCAGTGTTTTACTACTCTCCTAGTGAGAGAGTTTTTCCTAATATCTAACCTAAACTTTCTTCGCTGCAACTTGAGACCATTGCTCCTTGTTTTGTCATCTGCCACCACTGAGAACAGTCTAGCTCCATCCTCTTTGGAACTACCTTCAGGTAGTAGAAGGCTGCTATTAAATGTGCCCCCCTCAGTCTTCTCCAGACTAAATAAGTTCAGTTCCCTCAGCTTCTTTTCAGAAGTCATATCCACCAGTCCTCTCACCATTGTTGTTACCCTCCACAGGACTCTCTCCAGTTTCTCCACATCTGTCCTGTAGAGGGGAGGGCCACAACTGGACACAGTATTCCAGATGTGGCCTCACCAGTGCTGAACAGAGGGGAATAATCATTTCCCTGGAACTGCTGGCAACACTCATAGTTTCATAGTTTCTAGGGTCGGAAGGGACCTGAGCAGATCGTCTAGTCCAACCCCCTGCCATGGCAGGAAGAGCACTGGGGTCAAATGACCCCAGTAAGGTGGTCATCCAACCTCCTCTTAAAAACCCCTAGGGTGGGAGCCTGCACCACCTCACTTGGAAGCTGGTTCCAGACCCTAGCCGCCCTCACCGTGAAGTAGCGCCTCCT
>NW_017728992.1:161808132-161824544 GCF_001723915.1 Gavialis gangeticus | reverse complement strand
CTGTAGCCTGTTGCTCCCCTCTATTGTGCCCACATCCCCCCACATCTTAGTGTCATCAGCAAACTTGAACAGGGTGCTTTGCACCCCCCCATCCAAATCCAACTCCTACCAGTGCAGTCCAGTATTCCATTAGCCTTCTTTGTTAGGCCCTCAGGACCCTCAGGCCCTTTTCTACGAGCTGCTCCCCAGCCCCCAGCCTGTACCGGTGCATGGGATAGTTCTGTTCTAAGTGCAGGACTTTGCACTTGTCTTTGTTGAACCTCATGAGATTTCTTTTGGTCCAGTCCTCCAATTTGTTTAGGTACCTCAGAATCCTAACCCTACCCTCCAGTATATCCACTACTCCCCACAGCTTGGTGTCATCTACAGACTTGCTGAGGGTGCCCTCTATGCCATCTTCCAGGTCATTGATGAAGATATTGAACAAAACCAGCCCCTGGGGCACTCAACTTGATACTGGCTGCCAACTACACATCGAGCCATTGACTACTGCCCTCTGAGCCTGATGATCAAGTCAGTTTTCTGTCCACCTTACAATCCATTCATCCAGCCCATACTTCCTTAGCTTGCCTGGGAGACCGTATCAAAAGCCTTGCTAAAATCAAGGAAGGTACATCCACTCCCCACATCCACTTAGCCAGTCATCTCATCATAGAAGGCAATCAGATTAGTCAGGTATGACTTGCCCCTGGTGAATCCATACTGACTTTTCCTAACCAACTTCTTCTCCAAGTGCTTAGAAACAAAATTCACATACAAAACAAAGGTGGGACAGGCAGCTAGGGTGATCACCTTTTTAAAATGTAAAGGCAGGACACATGCCTACCCTTCCTCTCCCCACCCCACCACCAGCAGCAGTCTAGGGTTACCATACGTCTGGGTTTTCCTGGACACGTCCCCTTTTTTGGCCCCTGTTCTTGTGTCTGGGTGTTTTTTAAATAAAAGCAAATGTCCGGGTTTTTGCTCTTCCTCTGCTTTCCCAGGCTGGCTGCTTGGGGCTGGGATCAGCGGGCAAAGTTACTGGCTGTTGGTGGTCATGTGCTTCCTACTCACGCCCAGCAAGCCACTCCCAGGTAAACTCTATATGTGTGTGTGTGTGCGTGTGTGTGTGTGCGCGCGCACGCAATGCAGGAGCTGCTTGGCAGCACGGCTGGGGGAAAGGCTGTTGCAGGTTGGAAGTGAGGGGCACTGGCAGGGCTAGGAGGAGCAGGGGCTGTGGGTCAGGAGTGAGGGGTACCAGCAGCACTGGGGGGCAAGGGGCTGCAGGTTGGGAGTGAGGAGTATTGACAGTGCGGGGGGGGGAAGAGGGCTGTGGGTTGGGAGTGAGGGAGAGCTGGTAGGGCTGGGGGGCAGGGGCTTAGGAGTGAGGGGCAGAGGCAGGACATGGGCATATCACTGGCCCCCCACAATCATATGCCCCTCCCCCCTCTCCTCCCCTGCTTCCTTTCATATGTATCCTCTTTTTTGATACTGGAAATATGGTAACCCCAGAGCATGCCCAGAGCAGAGGAGGGGGCATGGATTCATAGATTATAAGGGGCTGGAAGGTACCTCACAAGATCATCGGATCCAGCCCCCCTGCACTAGGCAGGAAAAACAACTGGGTCTGGTGACACCAGCAAGGTGACCATCTGATCTCTTGAAGATTTCTAGGGTAGGTGATTGCACCACCTCTGGAGGGAGCCTGTTCCACAGTCTGGACACCCTAACTGTGAAGAAGTTTTTCCTAGAGTTGCACCTGAAACGGTCTTCTAGGAGTTTGTGGCCATTACTCCTGGTTTTCCCCTTGGGTGCCCTGGTGAACAGTTGTTTGCCGAGCCCTTGATGTATTCCCCTGATGTAGTGGTAAGCTGCTACCAAAGTCCCCTCTCAGCCTTCTCTTTTTCAGGCTGAAGAGTCCCAGGTCCCTCAGCCTTTCCTCATATGGCTTGTTGTGCAAGTCTCTGTATGGCTTCATATGTATGGCTCTTCTCTGGACTCTCCCAAGCTTTTCCACATCCTTGCTGAAGTGTAGCGCCCAAAACTGGATGCAGTACTCCAGCTGCCTTTCCCTCGGGAGCCCTGCACTGGCCATGTATGCCCTGCCCATCCAGCAGCAGTGGGGGGCACAACTCCACACTGCAGCCACACCGGCTGTTGCTGGGCAGGCAGGGTGCACATTGCCATGGTGGTGCGGCACTCCCAGGGGAAGGGCAGCAGGGCAGGAAGCCCCAAGCCTGTAGCAGACAACCTGGATCTGTCCTGGCTCTGTACACAAATCTGGGGAGCACATGCCCCCCATACTCTCCTCCCTGGAGAGGGACGGTGCAGCAGCAGGTAGCTGTCCTCCCCCATTCCCCCTGGATGAGCTGCCCATGGCTCTGTCCCACCCCCCACCCCAGCTCTGTGCCCCATGTGTGGCAGGCCAGTAGGGGGTGCTCCTGCACTGAACCACCCACCTCACTGTGCCCAACCACCTTCCAGGCTTCGAGTGCCTTCCTGGGGGTGTCTCATATCTGACTGACCCCCTTGCTGGAGCACAGCCACTAGCCTGGAGGTAAAGTTGCCACCACCCAGGGTCTGGACTGATTCTGATTCTGTACCCCCTGGGAAACACAGGCCTAGTAGTCCTTGAGAGTGTTTGACTCACTTCAAGAACTTGGGGTGCTTCCCTCAGTCTCAAGCAAATAGTGGTCTCCTTTAGTCAGCTGAACCAAGGGGACCCCAAGGCATAATCTAGACCCACTCCC
Source organism: Gavialis gangeticus (assembly GCF_001723915.1). Lineage (NCBI taxonomy): Eukaryota > Metazoa > Chordata > Crocodylia > Gavialidae > Gavialis > Gavialis gangeticus. The sequence continues at coordinate 161,821,815 of NW_017728992.1, read as the reverse complement.
AATAAGTTTCCCATGCTAGGTACAAAGGAGAACTTTATTGGTTACAAGGAGTAGGTTTGGAATAGGGTACAGGGTTGAGCAATATCAGAGAAATCCCATAGAGGAAACTGGCATGGCTGGGTAGCCTTTGACCATGCATCTGAGTTACTGCAAGCTATATATCTAGTTAGATCTCAGGTAGCTGACTCACGAGTATCATTTAGAGGCAGGTGGAGAGTCCCTCTAGAGGCAGGCAGTTCATTGATTATGAGTTTCAAGAGACAGCAAGTTTCAGATGGTCCAGTTTCCCTCTGAGTTTTTATCATAGCTACTACGCTTCCTCCTGGGCAGTCCTTAACTTATATAGACCTTATGACCTCATTTACCTGGTACAATGGAGGCCAGCACCTATTGGCTGCCAGCCAACCCATTTGAAATACATCACTGGTTGCCAGGCAGACTGGCATTGCTTAGAACAATAGCGAGCCCAAGCCCCTCACCCAGGTATGTGATGCCAGTTACGTAGGCAGAGGGAGGAGGTTCCCCCCTCCCTCAAGAATGTATCCAGATCAAGTTACAATTCAGGGTTACCTAAAGAGATGGGAAGTCTGCTCTCTTCAGGGACCATGTTAACCAAATTGTCACATAGCAGAGTTTTTGGGGAGAGAGAGAGAGCTAGCATTCTGCCACACCATACACTTCCCTGACTGGGCAGTACCTCAAGCCCCAGTCCCTCTCTCACCATGGGGCCTTGATCTGTCCCCCCATTCCCCTTCCACGCCCCCATAGTCTTACCTGCGGGTTGCTGCTTTCCATAGTGCCTGGCTCTTTCCTGGCCATGTGCACGTTTGAGGGCTTACACGCATTGGTGATGCATAGGGGGTGCACACAGGTGTACGTGTACCCCCTGAGATTGGCGGTGCACCCCCTGAAAGAAACACCACTGATGCTGCCATTGCTCTCTCCCCCCACTGCCAACACTGCTGGCAGTGTCTGTGGGCGGTCATCAACCGCCACTGGCCTCTGGCCACCACTGACGCTGCTGGCAGTGTCTGCAGCTGCCTGTGGGAGCTCCCCACTCACCGCTGCCATGCCCCCACTACCGCCACCTGCAGGCAGTCACTGTGCCCCCCCAGCCTCCACAGGCACGGATTGTTCATGCAGTCACATATGGGCAACTAGTGTCTCCTGAGTTTGGGGGGGAAGCATATTGCCCACAGGGGGCCAGTCCTCCAACAGTCGATCGCCAATGGGGGGGTTCTCCTAGTGGCCAGTTGCCAAGCCAGCTAGTGCTTCCAGGGGGTGCACAGCCAATCTCTACATGTTGCCTATGCAGTCACATGTGCATGTGGTGCCCCCGTTCCGCTTCCAGCAGCCTCGAACTGCCCCTTGCACACTGGAACACTGTCAGCCTGTAAGGGGAAACCCGGATCCCTGCACAATGCTGAGAATCCTGGAGTCATGCAGCTCAGGACCAGGACTTGATGAACCCATTCCAAGACTGTCTCACCCAATTAGGCAACGTGGTCACCCTACAGGCAGCTGCTGCAGCTCTGACTAGCCCTGAGAGACAGTCAGACCCACAGGAGCCTTCTGCCCCAGCCCCTCCACTTCCCCTCTGCCCATCCCCTTCCCTACCCTTTACTGCCAGATGCGCTCTGCTCTGGCTGGGGCTGGAGCCTCTCCACTACGTGGAGCACATGGAAACACCTTCCCTGTATGACCAGTCAGCAGTGCTGACACTGCTGTGTGGCCAGGCAAGGGCTGAGCTTTCACATGCTGTGCTCCAGGACTGAGCAGCTCAAGTAGCATCTGACAGTAAGGGGGTGGGGGGAGGGGGAGGGGGAGGAGAGGAGAAGAGGCAGAGACTGGAGGGAGTAGGGAGGGAAAGAGGCAGAGACTGGGAGAGTGGAGGGATGGGTAGAAGCTTTGGTAAGCTGGAAGCAGGTCATTGCAGCAGGGAGAGGAAGGCTGGGGCAGGGAGGGAAGAAGTTGGGAGGGCATGAGTACCACCTTACCTTCCCCTTCCCCCAGCCACTGCTTTCCCTGCTGCAGCAGTGGGAGGGGGGGGTCAAGACAACACTTAGATAATTAGATTCTATACCTGGAAAATTATATGGAAAATCTTATAAATTTTCCATAGGTAGGATCTAATTACTGGGGTGTTTTCTGGGGTATAGGTTGTAGCTGTGTTGATTTAAGGACATAAGCAGACAAGGTTCTTTGGGTTAATCTGATATCTTTTATTAGACCAACTCAAATAATTGGAAAAATTCTTCTTTGCAAGATTTTGGGTATAAATACCATTCATCAGGCTGCAGTTGGTGTGCCCTTCCTGGATAGAATGAATAGTAAAAAAGCCAGAGGCTGGTATGCATGCAAGAAAGCCAGTCAGTGAAGATGTAAATTGAGACAGGTTGGGATGGGAGGTGGGGCGAGGGGAAGGGGAATGAATGTAGCTGGTCAATAATGGAGAGGTACCCGAGTTTTTTTCTTATATTCAGAGTTGTCTTATAGTCACATTTATCATAATGTTTATGTCTGAAGAGCATGATTCTATACAGACCATTAATACTATTAGCAGCTGTGAGTGCAGTATGCCAGTATGCCACTTCTGGAGAGAGGGGATCTATGGGAGGTCTAAGTCTGCACATGTTCCAACCTCCTTGGATTTGTAGTTATTATCAGTATACTGTAAACTGTAAGCTCTGTGTGCCTGTATGTGTTATATCTGTATGACACCTAGCACAGCAGGGCTGCTGCCTGGTTGGACTGTGGGCTGCTGCAATATAAATATTCAGTAATAATAATCAGACACTTAAGTTGTGTGACTGATTACAGTCTGAGTGATCTGCAGTTCTTTGATGAATTCAAGCTCTGGGACCACATTCACATTTGAAATGGAATCGGTACCTAGGTCTAAGTAGCCCACCAGTAGCAGTGGGCACTTTGGGAATGCTTTGAAATTGTTAATGGAGCTAACAATGTTTGGGGCTCACTGAAACAGCTGCTCAGTGTATCAGGGATTCTACTGGGTCAGACACGCCTGCTCTCTGACACTGCTGTGCACCACCCAGCAAGGATTCTGTATGCCTGGTACATCACATAATGAAGCTATTTTACCATATCATCTACCATTTGGTGCTGTCAGGCAGTTTGCAAAGTACTGTATTCTTTCTGCCTTGCTCTCTGCCATTTGTGACCAAACATTGGCTCTTCTATGTCAGAGCTGGGGAATAAGCAGCATGCTATCAAAATGTCCCTTTTAGTTTCTTTATGTTGGAAGACACTGTTCTTTGCATTATTTTTGTATTGTGAGTAATCTATTGTTTCCTTTTTGTCTCACACTTTCTTCTCTGGCCAGGTTTAAGTCCTCCAGCATGCCATAATTAAAGGTACTGTCCCTTTAAAGTTCTTAGCATAGCTTCACTTACTATGGCTTTTCTTTTTAAGGTCATTGCCACTTACAAAATGGTTGACAGCTGGCTTCCTGTACAGGTTAATACTTTTCTGTCACTCAAAGATGGAGTCTGTTACAGGAAGAAGCTTGTATTTTATTGCAAAGGAAATCACAACATAGACATTTTGCCTTTAAGAGGTTCATGGTATTGTTTAAAGTGAATAGGCAAAGCACTGGGGATACCACAGGTCTGTTTTTACCAAGTCCTTCCTTTTAATGTAACCTGTCACTCTGGGCAGGATTTAACTCTCTGCCTGTGCCATTTACCTTAATCCTGGTTTCAGCTTCTTGAAGGCTGGATTTTTTGTTTTGCTTCTCTGGCAGCTTTTCTGCAGGACAAAGCTAAGGTTGTTCTTGATTCCTGGCCCTCTAGTGTGAAGACTGGGAAACACAGTGAGCACATGCAACACAAAAGTTAGCACAGTGACTCCCTGGCCCAGCCCAGATTAAGCAATCATGAAACTGGAATGCATCCCTGATTGCATGAGTAACTTCCTGTCACTTGTGTCTTACTAGCCTATTAAGTTTGCCTTAACAGGTAAAGCTGGGTATGTATCAGCTCAGCAGAGCATCAGTTTACGGTCCCAATTAATGTACCTCGGGAACCAAACGAGACTACAGCTGGTATAAAGTGACAGCAATTCCATTGAAGGCAACGGAGGTATGTGAGAGGAGAAGCAGACAAATTTGAGAGACTGTGTGAGCCAGGAATCCCTGGAAAAGGACACAGGAAGGTGAAATGATACACTGTGGCTACTAGTATAAAAGTGAGCCTGTCCTTAATGCCAAAAGAGTGGCAGCCCATGCAGCTCTTTCCCTGAAAAAGGGAACATGATTGTTGAAAGCCTGGTGAAGTGCTGATAGGTTCAGACAAGGTTCTTTGGGTAGATGTGATATCTTTTATTAGTTAGATAACAGTTTCCAACTATTTCAACTAGAAATAGTTGGAAAAATTGTTCTTTGCAAGCTTTTGGGCACAAACACCTTTCTTCAAGCAAAGGGAGAGTCTGTTGTTGTTGTGTGTGCTCTCCTGGGTAGAAGAGAAGCCAAAATGCAGGTCTGTGAAAATGCAAATGTGTGGCAGTGAGGATCAGAGGGGTGGAAGACAATAGGTGAGAGACAGGAGGGTTGCACCACTTCTGGAGCAGCTACAGTGGCATGCAAAGCCCAGCATGCACTGGCAGCCGCCTCCATCCCACCCACAGATCGGAGGGGGGGGGGAGGTACATGCCCCCTGGGCCTCCACCCAGGTGCATATGGTGCTCATATGGTGCTCCCCTCCTGCCCCATGCCCCTGGACAAGCCACCCAGGCTCCAGTTGTCCCACAACCCAGCCTGGCCAAGGCCCCATTCACCCCAGCCCCTGCCCCTGTCTTTGCCCCACTCCCTCCTGCACTGCAGGGGCCTCTATTTGTGCCCCCCCACCATCCCTCTCCTCTCCCCACACAGACTTACCTGCTGGAAGGGGGGGCGTGTGCACACATGCATTCAGCCCCCCCAAATAATTTTAATGTAAAAGGGTACATGAGCTGAAACTTTGGGACAGAAGGGGTACACTTGTTAAAATAGGTTGAAAACCCCTGAGATAATCATTCAGGAGCTGATTCACTTAGAAAACCCATTTACAAATGCTAGGGTGTTTAAGGTCCCTCCATCACTTATTTCATGGCAGCATTAGCAAGAGGTTGTGTCTTTGTGATTTTACAAGATTGCATCATTGCAGCAGTTTCATGTGCGGATGTACGATCTGCTGTGATGCAATCCACGGGGCAGTTAACATAGGACATACCAGGTATTTTGTCTGAGTTGCTAGGTGAGACCTTTTGAAAAAGGTATCAGTTTAGACACCCTACTAAGGAATATGTTTATTTTAAAATATAGTAACACTTCTACTGCCACCTACAATGGCATCATCATCACAGCTACACTGCATGCCAAAGCCACTCAGACATTCCAGGACCAGGAAGCATGGTGCTGAAATACTTCTTTCCTGAAACTCATGCTCTTACAGCTTGAATTACGAGAGGAAATATCTTAACTATCAGTAGTACAGGGCATATGACCCACTGTTCAAAAGTTCTGATTCTAAACAGGAAAGGGTTATGGTAGACTGACACCCCAGTCAGTATTACACAAAAAATAGAATACATAGCGCATACACAGACATGTTTCCCTGACAGCATTTTATAACAAGAATTGTATTTTAGGGAAAAAAGAAAACATTGCCATCTATATTTGAGTCACATTTATGAAGTAACCACAATCTCTCCTCCTTCTCTTGGAAGCAGGGGAAGCAATTCCTCCTCTTTCCCCATTTATGTTATTTCTCTATGTTCTTCCTGAGCTGTATTAAGGAAATGGAAATGTAGTGTTTCATATGTTCAAGGAGCTCATTTACAAAATAGGCCTTAAAATGAGGAAGCATAAAGTGTTTTACCAATGGACAACAGGAATTTCTGCTATCTATAGCTTTGGAATCGTTTTTCTTCTTGGATCTGCTTCTTTTTTAAAACAAATTAGTTAGAATTTGGCATTGGCACTGCCTGAGAGATTATCTACTATTGAAAAGCATATTTGAATTAAGTAGGCCAGCAAAAGCAAACAGCTTTATCAGCCTTGCACTCAGCTGGTTTAAAGAAACTGGCACTCCCTTTTGAAAGCTACGTCTCTTTCTTATCTCTGGGACACAGATCCTGGGCCTTTTAGCTTTCACAATAGTATTTCAGTATATGGTACAGCACCACAACAGTTTGGAGAGGGAAGACTTGAGAAGGGCAAGAGAGATCTTGCAATACCTGATCTCAGCAATGCAGCACTTGTGTCAGGTCAGAACACTATTTTCTAAATCAAGTATTACCTGTGTTTTTCAACAATGATTTAGAAAATTGAAGTACAAATCCAGGATTAGCACATTTTAAAAAGTATTTCCCCAATCAAATTACATGGCAGAGTCTGATCTATATTTATCATTTTCAAGGATTAAATGCTATTTAGCAAGCTTCACCAGATAATTATTAATATATTAACATTTGAAAGTCCATTTCCCATGGGCCAGGGGGAAAGGATCTGTTACACTGTTAACCTATTTTAGTAATTTCATTACTTCCAGGCAATCTAGAAGAAGAAATAAATATCAGATGATAACATTTTTTGCTACAAAGAGTAATTTTGTATCCATTTGAAGCCAACCATTCTACCAATTCAGCTTTGTTTAAAGAGACATATGATTTTTATTAAACTTTGTGTAAGGATTCTGGGCTGAATTTAGAAAAAAAAAAATCTGTAAAGACTGTGAAATAGTTAACCAACTACTACTGGTTAATATACTGGGCAAACTTTGCTTTTGTTCTCCTACACAATAGTTTCAGGATCTATAATGAGATTATCATACTGTTCATCTTATCTCTTAATTCTTCCCTTTGTGTTCATTTCTTCAAGTTGGCAAAGGCAGCCATAAATTACAGCTCCCTGCACCTGGCTTCAAAATGAGACCTACTTTTGAGGGTAGGTCTCCTATTTTGCAAGACAACCATCTTCCCTCACAACTTCTGCTCTACAGGAGCGAGTTTCAGGTTCAGTCAGGTGTCATTAGCATCTACAATGAGAAGGGAATCTAAAGAACATGGCTATTTCCTTTCCCCATAGTCTCCTTCATGGAAGGTGGTCACAGTCTATGCATGCAAACCTCCACCAGGCAGGTGATCAATCATTATATAGAAGTCAAAGAGTATCACAGCCAAAATAAACCAAGAGATATGATCTCAGTAAAGGTCAACGTAACTTTCCCATTGAGATTCTTTGCTGGGTCTACACTATACAGGAAAAGGCCTCACATCCAAAATTACCTAGCAGGGACTTCAGATTATAAAGCACTTTGGCCTTGATTTAGTAACATACTTAAGCATGTCCCTAGTTCCAAACATGTGAACCATTCTATCAATTCAGCGGGGCCACTTTTGTGCTTAATGTTACATATAGGCTTAAGTACTTTGCTAAACTGGGCCTTTCATGAATAAATACTCCTTCTCAATCCACTTACCTCTCATCATCTCCTCCTAGTCCAGCTAGTACAATCCATATAGACCCAGTGAGCAACATCCTTGGGAAAGAAAATTAAGGAAATCCCCTATGACCAGGTATGGAGGGGATGGGGGAAAGGCTGTTGAGAGGGAATTGTATTAACCTTGAATTTAAATGAGATAAAGTCATAGGGTGCCTGTACATGAGCCTGGTGGCTGCTCCAACGCGCTGTAATTACAGCACCTCGGAACAGACTCAATTAATCAAGTCTGCTGGAGCGTGGTAATTATTTGGTTCCAGCCAGCCTCTGTATCTCATGTATCAGTGTCCCCACACTTCAAAATGGCAGCAAGGATACTGATACATGACATACTCTGGGTGCTTTAATTAAAGCATCCTCCCACCCAGTCTTGGAACAGGTGTAAAAACACCCATAAATGTTTAAAGGGAAAAAATCCCAGAAGGCAGGTCAACCATAGGAAGGGAGGCAAGGTTTTCACAATGAGATGGCTAACTTAAGTTTAGGTCTCTCTCAATGCCAGTGGAGAATGAGGCAAGATAATTTTATCTGTATATAGCCAGTCAAGGAAAACCCCTAGAGTCCCCCATACTGTTACCTTGACCAGCTACACTGAGGTGAAACTAGCCTGTCTTGAGTATCAGAAGATTTTACAAAGTGGCTAAATCATTTAAAAACACACACTTTTCCTAGTAAAGATATTGTCTACAAGGAGAAGGAACCCTCTTCTCAAATGTATTCAGTTATTGGAATTTCACGGTTAAGTTTTTCATTCTACAACAAAGCCAAAAGTATGGGAATAAATTCTTAAATTTATCCAGGTACCCTTCATTTTTCCCCAGTATTGATAACAGTTTAGATGCTACTGGGGCCACAAAATCAAATGCTGGGCCAGTTCATCAAGGATTCTCAGACTGAGAACACAGTTTACAAGACTAAGCTATTTTTAATCCTCCAAGTGACTGCATAAGCTATCTACTAAATCTGCAGTTACACTGCAGCTTGACAGGGCTCCTGGCTTCTGTAAAAATCAAACTTCATTTATCAATAAACAACATATAGAGAATAAATTAGAAGCATTGTTTCTTTATATTCATGGGGGAAGGGAATAGGAGAATTCTCTAGGCCCTCTGGCTTTTTTCTTTCCTGACCAAAATCTCCTGGATCTTAATCAGGCTTCAACTGACTTGCCTGAGGGCATTATATGACACCTTTTCTATTTGTATCAGCTGGAACAAAAAATTAATGAACTTTCCAGAGATAATTAAATCAAGTCTGACTGCCCAGGAAGCAAGCTCCTTTTCTCCAAAATAAGTCACCTGGGAATTCCTTGGCACTACGATAGTGCAGTCTGGTTTCAAAGGTACTCAAGAATCAATCTGACTCCTACCCTGGGGGTCTTTAAGAAGAGGCTTGATGCCTACCTAGCTGGGATCATTTGAGCCCAGTTTTTTCTCCTGCCCTGGCAGGGGGGTCAGACTTGAAGATCTATAAGGTCCCTTCCGACCCTACTTCTATGATTCTATGAATCTGTAGGGGAAGTTTGCCTAAAACCAGGAGATCACTGCAGGTCTCTTGGAGAGGGACTCAAGAGACTGATGTAATATAACAAAGCTGATTACAGGTAATTTTTAAATCATGTTTATCTTGCCTCTAAATCAGCACCTACTTAGGTTAACTTTTACCAAGTTAAGACTAACTCAACCTTTCAGATATTGTGCTATTTTGATGCAACTCTTCCTGCTTCCAGTAAAGTTTGCTTAATAAGAATCATTAAGTCAGATTGTATGTTGTGTGAGACACTTGGTCTGTTCAAAGATCAAAATAAGTTTTTGACTACTCCATGAGTCAACGAGAATTTGAAGAACAATTTGTTATACACTAATTGCTAAAGGTGTATCAGTTTTCTACTATAAATGCTGCTGGATTAACAAATTATAACAAACCTGTTTACAGGAACTAAACTGTTAGACACCAAATCCTAAATTGCTCAAGGTACTTGATAAGAACCAAGGATGACTTGGGGTGGGAAATCATGAGTTTAATAGAAGATATGCATACATAATGCCAATGTGTTGTATCCAACTTTGGAACAGTAGCTGAAATCCAAACTCTTTAGCAATTTAAAAATGTGTTTGTTCACTATTGTGCTATGCATTTATTTAGCGTTCACTCTAGTAGTATCTACATAACTCATAAAAGTGTATGTATTAGGCCTCCTGAGAAGAAAGGAATAGTCTGTCCTCCAGAGAGCGTGAAAAGATGCAGACTTCAAGGCTCAGCTCCAGAAAAGAAGGCAAAAGCAGCTGAAGCAGAACACGAGCACCTAAGTGTACGTGGGTCTACAACTGTTCTCCTGAAAGCTCCCGCTTGACCTGGTAAGTATTCTCCAAGCCCACTGAACACTCGCTGTTGGAATTAAGCTTCCTACAAAATGGAGTTATAGCCACCACTTGCTGTTAAAGCACAACCAAAGGAGGAAGAGGTGATTAGTGGTTAGTACACTTGCCTAACATGCCCTAGTTGGACATGAGCCAGGTTATATATCAGCCAAGAGGCTGCTCTGACACTGTAATTATAGCACATCACAGGAGACTCAGTTAATCAAGTCTGCTGGAGTGTGGTAATTACCATGCTCCAGCTAGCCTCCACGTCTCATGTATCAGCATCCCTGCACTTCAAAATTGTGGCAGGGGCGCTTTATCTAGAGCTCATTCAATGAGCTTTAGATAAACCACCCCCATGGCCATTTTAAAGCATAGAGATGCTGATACACAAGATGTTCCAGGCACTTTAATTAGAGTGACTCTCAGAGCTGCTCTAATTAAAGCAGCCCTCTGCCCCTTGGAGTGCCCCTCAGGTTTAATTTCCTCCTCTAACGGAGAGATTTTAAATCTCTCTCATCCCAGAAGAGTACCGTAAATACTAAGAATGTAAGCTTGGCTTCTGTGGTGGGGACAGGATAAGAGGGTAAGTTCTGGCCTCCTGTTGAAATTGTTCTACTATGCAGCAAAAATGCACAATTCACGGGGTCAGAGAGGGAACATAAAGGAATCTGTCACTGCACCTTATTGCAGGGGTTGGCTACAGTCCAGAGAGCCATTTTATCTGGCCTGTGCAACCAAGGAGCTTCTGCAGGATTTTGGCAGTGGAGGGCTTCTTCCAGGCAGCAGAGAAAAGTAGCACCACTACAAGAGGTGTGAAGGGGCAGAGGGGAGCAGTAGTTGTGGTTTCAGCTCAAGAGGCAGTGCAGGCTGGGTTGGAAGTGGCTCAAACTCAGAGCTAAGCTCTGTTAATGTGCCACCCCTGCTGCAACCTGGCCTACGGGCACTTGCTTTGGAGTGGGGAGGAGTCCTGGAGTCTGCCCCTGCTTCAGGGACCATGTGTTTAATCCAATAGCTATGTAGTGTACAATACAGAAACAGTATTGGCAGCTGCCTTCTAAGGCAAATGCCATAACTGAAAGCCTACAGAGTCAGGCTCCCTCTTATTTTCTTTCTGGCTCCACAAATTTTGAATTCTTTATTGAAGAGTGAAACAATTTTAGCAGGCAAGTGCTCCTGCCCCAAAACTGCTAACACTGTTGTCTCATGGTTAGGAAGTTGGGACATATTGGTTGGAATCCTCTCAGAAAGAATTGAAACTACATCTCCTACTTCCTGAACAAGTGCTCTACCCACTAAGCCATTGGATAAGGAAGACCTCCTCCTCCTCTGTATCTTAAGAGATAAAAGGAAGGATGTAGGCACTAACCTTCACTAGGATTCTGAGCTGAGTAGGTGGAGTTGCTTGCCTGTCTGGGTGCTTCACACAAGTACAGCGCCAACAGTTGAGATTAAACTCCCTCAGGATTTCCTTGTGGCTATAGGCAGCTCTTTGTTCTGCTTGCTGGTTGTTTTGGAATCCAGTCCAAAACAGTAAACTCTTTTCCCAATCCCAATTTGTAGGCATCTGAGTCTTTTATTGGATCTAGCCCTACAGTTATGTGTCCAAAGTTATACAGCAAGCCTGCATCAGTCCCTATAATGGAAACCTGAGCTCAGGCCAGTCATGTGACTGTGGGACTATTGGCTTGTGCTCTAAGGACTGTCCTAGATGACATCTTGCAAAACAAACTTTAAAGGAATTTGGGACAGAATTAATGAAAAGAACACCAGAGCAGGGCTGAAATTGCTTGGTTCACCTTAACTTCATAGTTCTGGATTTCCTAAATTATGGCTGTTCTTTTTTTAAAAGGGAAGTTCAATTTCTAGCTTCAGCATTTTGTGGTTATGTTTGAAACTATGTTAAGGGTTTCCTAATGCATTCTTTTTTTAAGTTTCAGCAAAAATAATTCAGTTGTTTAGGTGAACAAAGTAAGGGGAAAACACACTGTTCTGCTGGAGGGAGAGAAGAATCTTACCACTGTTTAATTGTAAGGCTCCCACACCTTTATGCTTGGAGGCTTGCCTGAAACCAGACAGGTGACGTTTTACCACCTCTGTTAAAATTCACTGAACTGTAAATCTCTGAAAATGACTGCTAGTGCATTTTCCTTAGAGACTGGCAACCACTCTCACCTCTGCCAAGCAGAATGCAATTTCTTCTCCTAATTGCCAAGCCAGTGAAACTGTGAGCTGGGAAAAGCCTTTCTGGGCAATCAGTATGCCCTTGCTATGTCCAGACAGAATAGAAGAGAAGGAGCAATATAACTTGAAAGCAGAAAGATGAGGAATAAGGACAAAAGTAGAGTGGGAGGTGAGCAGGGGGACAGAGACAGGAATGCAAAGATTAATCTAGTCCAGCAACCTGTCTCTGACAGCAGCAAGGAATGGATGCTTTAGAGCTGCAGTGCTCTCAACCTTCTTTCTGGGTGGGCTCAATGGACAGTGCCAAGTCCCTCAGCAGGCCAGATTCAGCCCATGGCCCCAATCTGGTGCCTGGGGTGGGTGTATTGGGGTCCCATCCAGTTGCACAGAGTGGGGTGGCCCAGCCTCTTTGGGGGGTGGGAAGGTAGGCATGGCCCAGCTCTAACCCAGCTGCTGGAGGGAGGGAGGGCCCTGATTCACCTGTGTGGGGGAGAAGGGGTCTGGCCTGGTCCCATATGGCTATGCAGGGAGAGGGGAATATGGCAGCAGGGGAGGGCAGTTGTACAGTATTACTAACCACTGCTCCCCTGCTGCCAGATTTCCTGACCTCTGGGGAGCCCTGCAGGCTAGATGCTATGACTCTGCAGGCTGTATTGGGCCCATGGGTCAGAAGTTGAGAACCCTTGCTTTACAGCAGTGGCTCTCAACCTACTTATGACTATGACACCTCTGTCAATAACTTTTTTCTGAATTTAGAGACAAGCCATTAAAAAAGGGAATGAAACTAACTTTTGGACTACAGAAAAACAATAAAGCAATTCTCGAGTTGCAGTGAACTAGAAAAGACCACAACAGTTTACAAAGCTTTTGAAACAACGGATTTCTATTTGAAATCTCTTGGTTCATCTTGTGAATCACGTATAGGTATTTGCATGCGTAACAGTGCTTATATTGTGGCAACCTAGGGCACCCTTAAGGCTCTTGTGCCACCTTAGGGTGCTGTGACACCATGATTGAGAATTATTGCTTTAGAGCAGGGGTGCTCAACTTCTGACCCATGTGCCAGATTTAGCCCCCAGGGTCATGTCATCCAGACTGTAGAGCACCCCTGAATGTTGAGGGAGCCTGATGAGTTGTGACCCTGCATATTGGATCAGGTTCACCTGGTGGCATAGGGCCCAATCCCAGTGGGTGGGCCAGGGCCCAATCCCAGTGGGTGGGCCAGGTCCCTGCACAATTCATCTGGTTTGTGGGGCCAAAACTTTGAGCACCACTGCCTTGGAGAAAATAATAGGGTCAGGCAGGGGAAAAGTGACAAGCTAGAGAACAGGGTAAAAGGGGCATCAGCAAATATGTGTGAAACCCACTGACAAAACATATGTTTCTTCCTGTTGCTGCCCAATAAAGGATGGCAGCCTATAGTTCATAGATTCATAGATTAAGGGTTGGAAGGGACCTAGTAGATCTTCTAGCCCGACCCCCCGCCAGGGCGGGAGAACAACAAAAAACCCCAAAAAGAGAAACGGGACTCAAATGAGTCCAGCCAGGTAGGCATCCAGCCTCTTCTTAAAGACCCCCAGGGTAGGGGCCAGCACCACTTCCCTTGGAAGTTGGTTCCAGCTCCTAGCCGCCCTAAC
>NW_017728992.1:161804219-161807985 GCF_001723915.1 Gavialis gangeticus | reverse complement strand
GGGCCTATAGTTACCCGGGTCCTCCCTCTTCCCCTTCTTGAAGATGGGGACCACATTTGCTACCTTCCAATCATCTGGCACCTGGCCCAAGCACCACGATCGCTCATAGAGCCGTGCCAGGGGCCCTGCAATAACCCCAGCTAGCTCCCTCAACACCCTGGGGTGGAGATCATCCGGACCCGCTGACCATGCATATAAAGCAAGGGTGTAAAAGATCTGGGTTACAGAGCCCTACCATCTGGCCCACAGTACTGCCTGTAGGTCTTAGACTGGACCAGAGAATGCACTGCATGCAGTGCCCATGCTGAGCCAGTCCTATATGCTGGATCCCACAGGCTGGACCCAATGTGCAGAGCTAGGATCCAAACTAGCCCTGTGTGCTGGGTCCATCATAAAGAACTAGTCCAGCATATTGTATATGCAGCACATGGGGAAGGAGCTGGACCACACTGCATGCACATCTGTACACTGCACATGTGCTGGTTCTGGCATGCAGGCCTGGTCTGCAGGCCTGATCCAGTCCCGTGCCCCTCCTACAGCCTGTTGGTCTGCATGAGTTTGATAACGCTGATCTAAAGGTTCCCACTGTACTGATGAGGGATTAAAATAATTCTGCATGACTAAATGCTTTTTATTCTCGCTACAGGGGTGTAGGTTGTAGTCGTGTTGGTCTAAGGACATAAGCAGACAAGGTTTCTTCGAGTGAATCTGATATCTTTTATTAGACTAACTTAAATAGTTGGGGGGAAAAAAATTTAAGCAAGCTTTCAGGTTTAAAAACCCTTTGTCAGGCTGAGGAAATTTCTACATAAGTTCTACAGAAACTCTCTCAGCCTGACAAAGGGTTTTTAAACCTGAAAGCTTGCTTAAATTTTTTTTTCCCAACTGTTTAAGTTCGTCTAATAAAAGATTTCAGATTCACCCAAAGAACCTTGTCTGCCTTTTATTCTTGCTTGCTTTTTTAAAAACCTAGAAAATTTTCAATTGTTTTGGTATTTGTGGAGGGACTTGTATAAAAAAAACAGAGTTTTTAAGCAACAGCTCCTTTCACTACACAACCACAACTCATTTCTGAGGTAACATCCATATCTCAAGAGGCAGGGGTGTCCAGGGAGAAAAGTGCATGCCTGTTGACTTTAATACATTAACCCTAGAATTTCCAGTGTTAAGCACTGAAAAGTCATTAAAGTGTGTGTGGGAGGACTGTGCACATGTGTGCATTAAATGCCTTGAGATCACAAGATCCCCTTGACTATCAAAGAATTAGAAGTAGCAAAATTCAACGTAAACTAAATTTAGAAGAAAGCATGTACCTGTGGGGTTTTTTTCCTCTGTATAGCAGCTGACAATCTTGCTTGTTCTAAATCCATGTTTATTGTATTTATTATGTTTGTTACATTTCTCTACTTTTTGTTAAAGTTAGTTAATTATATCAAGACATCATTAGTACTAACATGCAATAAAATAGGCTGGCACAGCTAAGTCTTTTGGACACCCAGTTGACTGGTTACGACTTAATGAAAGACGGCCACTAATATAGTAAAAGATTATGGACATGCTAGATTTATTATGAAGACACCAAAATGTGGTGCATCTCCTTCCCCATACCCTGACATAGCAGTTCTTTTGGTGGATTTTAAGAATTATTGTCCTAGTGTCATATTTGTGTGCAATGGCAAAGTAATAAACACAGAATCACTTGTATAGCTCTAGTCAGGGCCTGAAATGAAGAATACTGGTAAAAGGAAATGGAAATGAGGTTTAACAATCCAGACCCTTCCTCTCTGCCCAGAAACTATATACAAATTCTTAAAATAAAAGCTCTAGTAAAGATAAGGTTAACCAGGTTATAGCCATATTGGTCTAAAGGAAAAAGCAATCAGGACTCATGGCAGACGTGATATGTTTTATTAGACCAATTAGATTTTTGCAAAAATAAAATAATCTTTAATTGCAAACTTTTGGGTGCAAACACCTTTCATCAGGTATTGGAGAAAAGACTGTAAAAGTTCTTCATAGTAAAGATAACAAATGGATGGTAAAACTACTATGAAGTAAATGGTTCCTAGCCTAACATTGTGTTTGTGGGGTTTATAACATCACATTTAATGTTAAGACACATTTTCTTGAAAATGAATCTGGTACCGTTATTTAATTCCTTTGTACAGTTTAAAACATCCAAGGGAAAATCTAGGGGTTACCTCTTTATTTAAAAACCCTCCATTTTAGGACCTAGATGAATAGATCCAGTCATACTACTGTTAGAGCTAGTACTGAAGATGATTGTGGAAAGATCAGTTGTATCTCTTTCCCCTCCCATGAGTTAGTTCCAATCCTGCTGCTGGCTTGTCATGGTCTCTTTATGGAGGCTTTTGTCACCCCAAAAAATAGCTGGACAATGGCACAAGTCTTCAGTATCCATTTCAGAAACAGAGGATACTATGAACATGGCAATTTTATGGGAGACTTAGAAACATACCAATCAACAATTAAAACTTGTATTTGAAATTTCATCTAGCAGCTGAATGTGCTACAAGCATATGGGCAAGTAGAGCAGAAACTGATGCTGTATCCATACCAGAAAAGGTCTGCAGTACACCAGCAAACAGTGCAGGTGCAGCTTAAACCTAGGAAGCTGTATCACTCAGTCTGTTTTATTTGGAGAGCTGGAACTAGCAAATTAAGCTGTACATAGAGATTTCATCCTATACAACTGCTTCAGCCCTAGGTCTCTTCTCTGCATAACGTCAAAAGCATTTTTTTTCTCTTCTACAATACCCCTGAGTATAGCAGTGCTGGTAAAACTTCTTGAGTGTAAGCCTGGCTTAAAGGATGCTGATGAATAACGTTCAATAGAAAATGGAGACACCGAGTGCTGTGAAAGCCAACCCACAAAGGAAACAAGTTCTTAAGCAATAAACTGAATTTTAGAGAATGAAGCAAATACTGTGAACTTGATGACTTTTGATACATCTACTGTAACTATCAAAATGCCTGGAAAAACTAAGTCACTTTATGTTGAACAGACTTGTGGGATGCCAAGAGGGAGGCACGCTGGGCTAGGCTAGCCAAACCATCTAGTACTCATCTTTCTGCCCACAAATGGAGACGAAGTAGCCTGCTAATGCTAGGAGGGCCTGACTTCACTCTCAAGATTACAGCTGTGGTCGAGGGAGGCCCTGCCAGCACCAGGCGAAGCACGCGTGCTCATCCAGCGCGCGAACCAACTGCCCGTTCGCCCACCTGGACAGGAAGCCGCTCTACGTCACGCGCATGCGCCCTGAGAAACCTCGGGATTCTTCCCCTTCTGCCTGGCACAGGAGCCCGCGGCGCGGCGCACGCCCAATAAAGCATCTTCTGGCAGTTGCCTGTCAGCAGCGCCTTCCGCCCCGCCCCGCTCCCCCTTTGGCGCATGCGCTCTCCAACACTTTGCCTCGTGCACGCGCTCTCCGTCCCTTCGGGCATCTGGAAGCCGACGGGCAGTTGGGCAGCGCATGCGCCATGCGCTCTTGACGCAACTCTCCCGCGCGTGCGCCGAGACTGTCAGTTCCTCCACTTCGCACGTGGCCTGTCACCCGCTCTCACGCGGCGCATGCGCAACCGCTCACTTCCCCCTCCCCCCCAACAGCTCTCGATACACACCTCCTTCCTGTGACCAGCCCCTTCCTGGAGCGCATGCGCCCTTGTCCTCCTTCCTTCTCTCCTCCCCTCTCGGCGAGCTTGGGCGCCACACGCACCTCCCCCCCATGCTAAATGTTAATTGGTA
>NW_017728992.1:161800928-161804209 GCF_001723915.1 Gavialis gangeticus | reverse complement strand
CGTGCTGTCGGTGCGTGGCGTGCGGCGCGGTGGGGGCGGGTGGGGGCGGGGCGGCTATATATAGAGCGCGGCCGGGGCGGCGGCCTCCCCCTTGTCCCCCGGCCGCCGTCGGTGCTGTGTGCGCAGTGCGTGTGCTCCGGACACGCCGCACCATTTCTTACTAAAAAAAAATCCTTAAAAAAAAAGGCAAAACCCCCCCAAAAATCCTTTAAAAAAAAAAAACCCTTTAAAAAAAAAAAAAAAGGAAAAAAAAAAAAAGAAACCCCGTCCCTCCGCCCGCAACCGGCCGGGGCGATACGAAACCACCGGTGAAGCGAAGCCCCGGACCCGGCGCAGACGAGAGGAGCCGCCCGCCAGGCCACGACCCGGATCCGGACCCGCGCAGCCGTTAAGTTTCGAACCCGCCTACGGCCGCCGCCGCTGCAGCGCAGCCCTTGGTGCGGGAGCCGGCGGCAGCATGAACCCCAGCGCGCCCAGCTATCCCATGGCCTCGCTGTACGTGGGGGACCTGCACCCCGACGTCACTGAGGCCATGCTGTACGAGAAGTTCAGCCCCGCCGGGCCCATCCTCTCCATCCGCGTCTGCCGGGACATGATCACCCGCCGCTCGCTGGGCTACGCCTACGTCAACTTCCAGCAGCCAGCCGACGGTGAGCGCCGCGCTGGGCTGGGCCGGGCGGGAGCCATGTTCCCCTCCCCCGCCACGGCTCTGGCCTGCTGCAGGGCCTGGCCGGGGCTGGGTTTCCGGGCCGGCCCCACGCGGCCTGGGGCTGCTGCGCCTCGTGGCGCGGGAGGTGGGGGGGGGGGGCAGGGGCTTCCTCATGCGCTTACCGGGAATCGAAAGCGAGATTCCGAACGGGGTCCCTGCAGGTCGGTGCGCCTGGGCCTGGGCTCCCGGGGAGACGCCGCCTCTGTGAGCAGCCTGGGGGGGGCGTGGGTGCAGGGAGGAAGGAGGCCTGGAGAATGCCACCCTTGGAAGTCCGGGCATCCCCTGGCTCCTAAGCCTGTCAGACAGGACCTTCCTGCTGAAGTGATTTTAGGCACTGGGGTTGTGCCTCATCTCTGGAGTGGCATTATGACACCGTGCTTAGTCCTCTGGGTGAATTGCTCAATAATGGGCTCTTACAGCATCACGGTCAGGTTATGTCGCATCAGGAATGATTTTTTTTCCCCATGGGTTTGTAAGTGGCCTGTAAATAGGAGTTGTGGGAATATGTCAGGCAGGGTTTTTGTTGAGAGTTTTGGTGTATGGATGACTCCCTTTTAAGTTTCAAATCTTGTGTGCAAACTTCAGAGCTCAGCTAAAGCAGGGTTCGGGAAACAGCTGATCTGGGAAACAGCTGATCTGGGAAACAGCTAACCATCTGTGGCTATGTTTTGGGAAAAATTAAGAAAGGAGACACTTGGCTTCCAAATCATCTGACACTTGGATTAGCTGAATTTCAGTATAAATTTTATGCTGAAATTAAGCTAGAATTTACATTCGTTTTACTGTCCGCACAGTAAAGTCCAGAGTTCTTTTGGCTGTATTGGCATTTACAGGTATGTAATAAAATTTACCAGCAACTACATTTACTAGATTGGAGCTACAGCCCTTTTAGTCTCTTCTCAATTTTCTTGTACATCAGGGAGCTTTTAATTTTATTTAACTAGTACACAGAATGTGAGGGATTAAATGTTTAAACTTCTAACAAATGCAAGACTTTTGGGACCACCTCTTTTAAAAGAGTAGCTAGTTCCTAACTGCTAATAAAACAAATATGAAACTGTAGTTAGGCTACACTGAAAGACATAGGTCAGAAGGCAAGGTAAATATGCACCTTACAGACTAAGATGTATTGAATTTTCATGAACTCAAGATCACTTCATTGAGAGTTACACTCTAGTTGAATCTTAGAAGGGGAAAAAAGGTGTTGAGTCAAAATAATTCTTGGTGTATTGGACAGTATCACAAATTAGTAAGGTCTTATGAATGGTCCTGTTCTTTTACATAAATAAATTTATTTCAACTGCCCTTTATTTAGCTTGCAACTGCTTCTGGTAACTTCTCTTTGCTTCACAGGTCCATTTCTTCAGATGACTGTTTTCATTTACATTAAATGGAGTTAAGGACAAGTTGTTATTTTCCGTGGTCCTTCTAGGCAGTATCTGCTTTTTTCCCCAGACTTGAGGAAGGGCATTTTTGTACCTGAAAGCTTATCTAAGTTCTTTCCCAACTAAAAGAAAATTGTGGGTCCAAAAAAAGATAGTCCCAAACAGACCTTGCTTCTGATGATAATATCGGGGCAGAAGTTGGACAGGTTTCAAACACCATTCTTCTCTGATCTAGAACTGAAATAGTGGCCTAGTATTTTGAAGTGGATGATCCTATCACTTTTGGGACAGGATTGTGGTGGATATTTAATTGGGGCGTGTAGCTAACACTCCAGTTTCAGTTGGATGTTTTCTTAATGCAGAGCTGCTTGTTCTTGTCAACAGCTGCCCTTTTGGCATTTTAGCGGTGGATAACCTATATCGTATTGTTTCAAGAATTGGAATTATTTTCAGGCTTTTGGGGGATATGAAGTCCCTTATGTATTTACTGTATTTAGTCTTCATTTAGTAGTGCAATTATGTTGGTTAAAAACACCTTCCAGCCAGAACAGTAAAAAAAAATACAAAATAAAAAAATAAAAAAAATAATAGCAGTTCTAATCTTTCTCTTCTGTTCTAGTCCCCATCAGTAGAGGCAGTGCTTAAAATATCCTTAAACTGTATCTGGTAACTTTTTAAAATAAAAATTCTCAACGTATTTGCAAATGCTGCCAAAAGTGATATTTGTAGAAGAATTTTGTAGATAATAACTCTGTTTACAGGCCTAAAATTGAGGCACAGATGCCATTCTTGACTCCTACTTCAGTATTAGTTTTTATTTATTTATTTTAATTCTGAGTGGCATGCCTTTCTCATTTTAACTTAACTACATTTTAAAATCTTGTCATATTTGTTTCATTAACAGTTAGTGATTAGTCAGGGTTTTTAGAATGGTATTCTTTAAAATCAAGTTTCATGTGTAGAGCACCTACAAACCAGAAATCTCAAAGCGCTTTCTAAACACTAATTAAGCCTGATGACAGCTTCCTAAAGTATGCAAGTATTTCCACACCTTGCCTGATGATTGAGTCTGTGTTAGCAAGGATGACAAGCCAGGTTGTCTCGATGTCTGATCAGTATAAATGAAACAATTTTGAACAAATACAGGTGGTTTTGTTGTCTGTTTTTTTTTTTTTTTTTTTTTTTTT
>NW_017728992.1:161800351-161800795 GCF_001723915.1 Gavialis gangeticus | reverse complement strand
TTTTTTTTTTTTTTTTTTTTTTGCCAAGAAGATTTATAGATTGATTATGTTCCACAGAAGTTTTTCATATAAATAGACACTTCTATATATACATCCTTCAACTTTCTTTTTACCTTTAGGGGAAAAAAAGGGGGGGTGTATTCCATGTTAACTTTGTGTATGATACAGTATAGTCAGTTATGAAGTTGACTGTCCAGCTCACTTGCAACTAAAATGGGAACTGGTGACTCATTCAATAGAAGCTTAAGCAGAATCAGCAAATGTATAACATGGGTAAACTTAGTAGGTGTGGCCACTTGGTAATAAGTTAACTACTGAATGTTATTGTCTCGAAAACAAAGGTGCAGTCCTTTATGGAAAACAAGTTAAAATGATGTGTTCAGGGCTGTCAGTTTTGCTAGCTGCATTTAAGATGCAAAGCAAGGTGGGTCACTGACTGATACC
>NW_017728992.1:161778769-161795351 GCF_001723915.1 Gavialis gangeticus | reverse complement strand
TTCAAGGCTGTCAGTTTTGCTAGCTGCATTTAAGATGCAAAGCAAGGTGGGTCACTGACTGATACCTAGTTTGACTGTAGTGTTTTTGGTCTCCATTTAAACCAAGTGGTTTCACAGGTGAAAAAAGTGTTAAAGGTTCATTTTTTGTTTGTTTTTTAAATTGCAGTTAATTTAAACTGCATCAAAAATGTCTGAAGGGGAGAGGGCTTGTGATTCTAGTGTTGGCTCTGCAGTCCAGGTGTATGATGGGCAAAAGCATTTGTATTTTACATGCAAGGAATTTGCACCATTTTAACTTCAATGAATGCTGTTATATTGAGGTATGTAGCATGCTTGTAAAGGGAAGTGTGGACACTTCCTAGGAGGAATAGGTCAGGGGTTGTCTAGGAACGTTTGGGGAACTGAGGCATAAAAAACACTGAAGAAAAGAAGAAAACAAATCTTGTGTCTGCTCCTTGGAGTCATGAAATTATTTTTCGTTTGCTACAATTACTAGGCAGTTTTAGATTTCATAGATGTTGGGGCTGGAAGGGACCTTGAAGATCATCAAGTCCAACCCTCTGCCCCAGGGGCAGGAAGTTGGCTAAGGTCAAAGGATCCTAGCAAGATAAGCATCCAAACTAATTTATCCAAATTTTAATTTCCTTTGGTTTATGGTAGCTATTTAAACACTGATCCAGTAAGAACTATATTGATTCCTGTCATTTTCATTTGGCCATCAATTATTGGATGGTAACATTAGATTTTTAGACTCTTGGAGGAGGCACTAACTGAATTTGTCTATTCTCCTCAACCCTTCTATAGTAAGTGCAATGTGCACACACAATTGGTGTATATGAAAGAAAAATAATCCCAGTTATTTCTAGGGTACAATACATTTTCTGTATAAAGACACCTCAAGGTTCCCATGAAATCTGAAAACAGAATAGAAAGAAGGATAAGAGCCAGGATATAAACATTTTATTTATATCATGGTAACCTGACCGCTGGCACCTTTGTCCACCATGTAGCCCAAAGACATCAGTGGCCTGCCCCTTTCTTCTGTGAGAAGGTGAAGAAAACTTTACATACCTCCCTTGACTGCCCTGGCTGCAGCCACTTGCCTCCTCCCCCCCCCCCATTATCTTTGGTGCATGGGACGTGTATTTCTCCCACATGCAAAGCTTTCTCTGTCCTCTACCAAGCAGCTGAGGAAAGTGTAATCAGCCTGGTCAGGTTCTTGCTGGGCCATGCCAAAATGGTGACCCTGAAGGAGATGCCAGGGCTTTTTTTGACAGTGCCTCTCACCTCTTGCACTTCATGTCTTTCTTCAGTGTGGCCACTTCACGTTACAACAGAACATAGTCTACTTTGGATCACATAGTCATTGAGGGGGCTCTCTTCCTGGTGGAAAATGGCCAGCTAAGTGTGACTCTTGAAGGGCATATAGGGAGGAAGTCTTAATTTCTAGCTGTAGTGGTAGTTTGTTTAATAATGAATGTTTTCATGCCCAGACCGTTTGTGGGGTGGATATGCACTTTCTCCCTTTCACCATTTTATTACAAAATTGTTAAAAACAAAGTTTTAAAGGTCAGAAAAATCTTAACTACTTGGCTAATTCAGCAGTATAAAAGTGCTCAGGATATTAGCAATCTGGGCAACGTTCATTTTGTTAGGTTTTCCAGATTAAATTTATTTCCATTAAATAGTTGACAATAAATGTTGTGATTTTTTTTTTTTTTTAATTTTTTAATTTTTTTACAGAAAGAAAAGTCAGCAGGAGCAGGGTTTGGTTTTTTAAAAAACTGGCCTGTCAGTATGTTCCTGGTTTTCAATTAATATTTTCCCAGTATACCACTTGAAATGATTGAAAGTTTTTCTTTTTTTGTTGTGAAAACAAACTGGTAACCATTTGGTCATAATATATTGACTACATTTGATTCATTAGTAAGTCCTGTTATCTTTGTGCATGACAATGGCAATAAAGAATGCTTTGAAAAAATGTTAAAGTGTGCAAGGGTTCATAGGTTAAAAGGAGAAGCTTGATGTGACTTTGGTGCTGGAAGCAAACAGTAATTTAGGACTGAGGAATAACTTGGTATAGTTATGCATTTGTATCAAAAGCTCTTCATCTTTGCTTTTGCTTTTGTCATGTTCTGTTCTGCACATAAATAACGTAACTTATGGTGTCCTCTGGGTGTGATTTCAGGCATTTGACCGTGTTCTTGTTTAATCTGCCCCTCCAGACATATATAGGCATGGATGTGAAACTAGTTCAGAAGACCATAAGTCTATATCCACTGTAACTCAGAACCTTGCCCATTTCTTGCTTAAACACATTCTCGGTGATTTGCTACCTATATGCCTGTTATGTCTTGCCATGTTAGTACTGTGAAGTGTTATGCTATGGAAACTGAAGAACATTGATGTGTCTGTTTTTAAGTAGAGATTTTTCTACAAATTAAATTGCAAGTTTTCTTTGAAAAAAGCTATTCCTGAAGTTCTGAACAGACTAGTTTTTAACCACCCTTGTAAAATAGTGCATTTCATTTGCCTCTTAATGCAGCTCAGATGTTTTCCAGAAACTGTAGGAACAGTTTACGCTTGGGATTGTAGAAGACACAAACTTTTCAGTCAAAACCAATATTTTAGAAGCACAAAAATCTGTGCTAATGAATTAAAGCTTTGCAACATGCAAAATCTGTTGCTAAGTTACTGCAATATTAGAAGTAGTGTTACTTCTACATTCTCACTACTCAGTCCCCTGCAAGGCCATTACAGGTACCTATTTTGGCACTCAGAGGGTGCATGAAACTGCTGCAGAAACAAAACAGTTTTGGCCTGCAACAGACAGTTTTTCAGTATAGGGAGATGGTATAGATGTTTTGGTTTTGGTGATACTTTACACGAGGGCTTTTGCCAGTAGAAGACAGTAGCATATAAGTGCTTCAGTTAGACAAGTTGTTTTGCTCAGGCAACTGGAGTAATCTTATCCCAGCAAAAGTTTTGTTTTTGTTTTGATTTATATAAACTGTATCTACGTTAGGGTTTGCTGGCATAGCTACAGTGCAGGGGTGGGCACCCCCCAGCACACATGCCAGAGCATGGCATGTGAAGCCATTTTGTTCAGCACACTGCAGCTGGGCTGGGTGCAAGCAAGACTGGTTCCATGGCAGACAGCAGCTGCCCAGAGCCTGGGCCAGCTGTGGCAGGAAGCCAGGAGGCTGCAAATAGCTGCATCAGGGTCTAGAACCCGGCACCAGCTATGTTGCAGCATCAGCTGCACGTGCATCTTGGGTGTGTGCGCAGCCAGCACCAGGGATCCAGAGCCACTGGCTGGGCTCTGGCGGCAGTGGGTGCATGGTGGGAAAGGGGCCGAGGCAATGCAACACCACTACCGGCCCCCCCCATTCTACTGGATGTGTGTATGCACCCACTGCCAACAACAAGGATCAGGGCTCTTGCAATTCCCCCACCATCTGCCCTGGCACACCAAGCCAAGGGCATGGATCACAGTTGCAGTGTTCTTGGCACTCTGGCCAAAAACATTGCCAACTTCTACTATAGTGGCCAAACGTTCCCTAGCATAGACTTGACCATAATTGTGTCACCTATTGACATGTTCTTTTCTTCCATTTTCTGATCATGATTGTTCCAAGAGCAGAGAGAGTTCTACCACTCAACCAGCCAATTTGTACGTCTTCTCTGGCAAAATGGGGTTAAAATAGAGGAAACTTAAAATTTAATTTTAATATCCATACATTTTTTGTTGTTGCAATATTTAAATGATATTTTAGTGGTGGGTGAGAATCGGATAAATTTCTACTGGATTAAATTATGGAAAGGATTAATGAACTTTTAAAGTAGGATTATTATGCCTATTAAGATAATAACTTAGCACTTCTTACTAACATTAGTGCATCTTTTCCAGCTGAACGAGCTTTGGATACCATGAACTTTGATGTCATTAAGGGCAAGCCGGTGCGCATTATGTGGTCTCAGCGTGATCCATCTCTACGCAAAAGTGGTGTTGGAAACATTTTCATCAAAAACTTGGATAAATCCATTGATAATAAAGCTTTGTATGATACATTTTCTGCTTTTGGAAACATCCTCTCTTGTAAGGTAAGTGGAAAATAACTGGTGTACACAATGATGTGATGTCAGAAACAGCAAAACCACAGTTGAGCTATTTCACAAGCCTTATAACAGACTCTCTTCTTTAATAGGTGGTTTGTGATGAAAATGGATCTAAGGGCTATGGATTTGTACATTTTGAGACACAAGAAGCTGCTGAAAGAGCTATTGAAAAAATGAATGGTATGCTGCTTAATGACCGCAAAGTGTAAGTACATAAATAATATTTGGGGCTTCTTGACGGACTGAAATTCAGTCTGCACTGGGACCTTGATGTACACCTAGAAGAGGCATATAATTTGAAATATGTTGCTTATTTTAAAGGGATTAGTTAAAAAATCTATTGATGTAGTACTTTAAGATGTTGATTACATACACTGATGGCAAGAAGAATCTGAAAAATGTGGATAAAATGGAATCTTAACAAGGAAATCAGCTTTAGTTTTGTGTTTTGAGATGATAGTATAGCTAGGGTATTGAGAATTGGGATGTAAACAGTGTTCCTTGTTTCTTTTTGTTTTATAATGTATTCAGTTGTATTTGTTTTTATTTAAATGCTGCAAATAATTATTTTCCACTTAGGGTGCTTTTAAATTGCTACTGCTACATATTGGATCAACTTTTTAAATACAGCAGACTCTTGTGCTTGCATCAGTGAAGAACAGTTTAAACTATTGGAATCTGCATTCAAGATGTAGGAGAAGTTCTCATTTGACCCTTGGGTTCTTGCTTCCTAGGCTAATGGAACCTGAATGTATTGCAAATGATGCTTAAACGTTAGGGTGTTCTTACCAGTTTACTTCTAAAAACCAACGTGTCCAACAAGCATGACTGTAATAATCTTTGGGTTAGAGAAGAGGAGTGATGTCTTGGGAAAATATGGATAATAGAAAATCAGCATCAACAGTACTCTCCAGGGCAAATTTTCTTTTCCTGTTAACATCTAAATTTTTTGTGTAGAAGAGGTAGAGTGTAGCACCCAGGGAGGCTCTGTTCTATAGAGGCATGTATCTCTCTTTGTAGAAAAGACTGTGTATGACTTCCCAAATAGTTTTGTACTATGGGGCATTTTTTAATTGAACCATTTAATAGATATGCTGTGGTGTTTTTTTTCTTAATAGCAGTTCCTTCTCTACTTACACTTTAACTAGCCTAACAGTTCCACTAGTAATTATTAGCTTGAAGGCCTTTAAGTTTAACCTGGTTTAGTCCACCATAAAAACTCTTTTCTTCAAACTTCTATTTTAAGCTGCATCTTTTAAAGTGGATTAAACAGCTGATCTTACAGTATAGATTGCTGCAGTACCTTGCATCATCAACATTAATATCCAGATATAACTACACATCAGGTCAAGTCATCAACATTTGCCAAAATATGTGGAGTCACTTTACACATCTGTGTTGTATCCACTGGGACAGCTTTGCAGGTTATTCAGCTTTAAACAAAATCGAATAGCTAAAATTTAGTAGAGTCACAAATGCAGCTTTGTGAGTAGTTACCATACCAAAACGGTTCCTTGGGGTAGAGAGAAGGCTCTCTTGAAAGAGCACATTCCTCCCTTGACAGTAATGACTGACCATTTTGTGGTATTGGCTGCTGACTTGTAAAAACAAGCCTTGTCTTGGCAGCTTTTGTTTATGAGTGGTAGGATGGACTTTTAGAGAAACAATATGGAAACAATGCTTTAATGCTACAGACCTTGTCAGTACAGCAGAAAAGGCTGAAGTTAGACTGTTGTAACAACAATCATCCAAGACTTTCCCGGTTGATTACTGGTGAGGAAAAGTTAAACTTGACCAACAAAAATTAAAACCTCATCAAGCTGCTAGCAGGGTTGTTTATCATAGTAACTATGATAAATAGATTAAGATAGTCAGGGACAGAGTAATTGTTTTTCTAATTAAGTTTTATCTTTCATCTGGGAGCTTCTTGCTTACTATCATGTATTGAGAAGGACTGCACTTAAGAAAAAATCATAATCAAATATTTCTCTGGCACAGTTTTGGTTTGTATGATAGAGGTAAAATCTTGAATACACAAAGATTTATTTTACATAAACATTTATTTGTTTTCCTGAAACTAGATTTGTTGGAAGGTTTAAATCTCGTAAAGAACGTGAGGCAGAACTTGGAGCTAGAGCTAAGGAATTTACTAATGTTTACATCAAAAATTTTGGAGAAGACATGGATGACGAAAGACTTAAGGAACTCTTTGGCAAGTTTGGTAATGTCTTAAAACTTTCATGCTAAATTTTATATATAGGCAATCTTGGTGGATTTGTTGCGTTTCCCTTGTTTGCATGGTATGCCTATGTAGTTCTTCTCAAGTTGTTTGCCTGCTGAATTAAATATGGAAATGTGTAAAACTTTATCCACAATATCAGTGACAAATGTCAAGTTCTGTCTTTATCACCAGTGCTGCTTATGGATTCGGATCTGTATATTGGTGCTCTATTGCTTAGTAATTCATCTGGCGTATTGCTTTTAGTGAGCCATGTTAAAACCTTAAACATAACCAAATGCACACATTAACCTATATTCTATTATGCTGTATTATTAAGCTATAACTACTAATTACAGAAGAAAACATCTGGCAAACCTTATAAGGGACAGAGCCAAGTATCCAAAACTTGAAATTCTAGTTCTGTTTTATATGGATCACTATGTGCTATTAATGCTATATGTCATACAGGAGGGACAACGCCTTCAGACAGTAGTTCATAGTGCATACACATGTTGTCACTTTGAAAAGGTGAACTACAGGCTTTGGATGACATTGTACTATAGTGGGCACAGACTCTCCTCATTTTTCCCCAAGTGTGACACCTGTTGTCCTAGCCCCTCTCACTCTTTGTTCCAGTTCTCTTTCTTTTCTATTCACAGTTCTCCATTTACTACAGATTGTGTTCTACCCTGTCTTTCTGACCACGAGTATACCTCATTGCTCTGTTGGTTGCCATTTCCTTGCTCTTCCTTCCAGTTTTAGCTTGACTCCTGCTGTTTCTGGTCTAAATCGGTTACATTATAGCTCTTGTTCCCTTTGCATTTGAATTAGCCACTACCTTTTCCACATTTGTGTGAGTCCAGCACGAGTGTTTTTGAGAGCTGAGAGCCAGGAAGTAGTCTCTCAGTTGCCTGAACGTGGACAAGCCATAGCAGCCTACAACTGACTTTACAGGTGCCTGCTTGGCCCTAGGCTGGAACATGTGTATTGTAGGTGAACACTTTCAGGAATTTGATTTCTGAAATATGTTAGGGAGCCTGTGTGAACCTTTTTTTTTTTTTCTTCAGGCTTGTAATTTTAAACAGATTTGGATGTATTTTGTAGAGATGGTGGGGGGAGTGGGAAGATGCATCCTTCACACAAACTGTGACTTTGCAACATCTCGAATCCTTGCTGCAAAGAATGGGGCTTTAGAAATTTTCACTGGAAAGCTTTCCAGAAGTTTTTAATGTGGCCAAGACAGCGTATTTTACTTTAACCTCATTCTCTCAAATGGTTGACCCATTTTGGCTGAATGGGTCAAAATGAGGTAGAAACTTAGTGAATAAAATTTCAGTTTTTGACTTTCGGTTGCTTTGATGGGAAGGATCAGGCAACCATGAATTGGGGTGTTACTAAATCAGTTTCTGGTACAAATATATTGTGGAAATAATGTAAAGCCCATTAAAGTTAGTAAATTCTTAGAGTGTTATCAGTTAAATTCTTTATAAAATATTTTTTCATGTTAAATTTTACTGCCACCTTCAGTCAAGTAAAGTTTGGTCTCAGTATTAAGTTATTTTCAGAAATGCAGAGCTCCAGTCCATTTCCATAGGAAATGGGGCTATTTCAAGTATTACATTTAATGTAGTGTTGAAACATGAAATGTTAGGCACCTGTATTTGAAAAAATTTTAGCCAAGAATCTTTTAAATTTTTTTTACTAGACCCAAACCTTTACTGGCCCTTGGGCAGCAATGCTGAGGCAGTAACATGCTGCTGACAAAACTTCGCTGTAATTGTCAGCTTCGTTTTAACTGTTCACATTCCATATAGTCACAGGAAATTAGTCTTGCAGGCAGTATGTTGGGTATCAGTAAACCATGAATTAAGTACCGATGCATAGGGATCTCTAAATCATGTTGGAACGCTTGCCCCCCTTCCACCCCTGATTGGTGGAGGGGCTGCAGCTGGGCTGCTTGCCGCTGATCACCGGGAACATGACAACTGCAACATATTTAAAACAGCTGCAAGTGGTCCAGCCAGCAGGGCCTCTCCACCAATCGGGTGTGGGGTGAGGGGGGGCGAGCACTGAAATGAAAACATTATAAAAGAGCCGCTCGGGGGGGGCACTTCTGGGATGATTTATGGAGATCCCTGCTGATGCAGAAGTTGGTTATAGGTTCTGATCCTGAGAACTGTAGAGATGCTCCAGTACCCTTTAAGGGAGGAACCGGTACATTTAAAAACTACTTGATTTTTGTGATATCGCTGATGAAATATGCTATATTTGAATGCAAACTAATAAAAAAGACAGTAAATTCTTTGGAACAAGCTATTTTTCTTTATTATAATAAACATCTAAGAAACCTGTATTCTAAGAGTAAAAATAATTTAGTTAAAATAGCTTTTTATGGAAAATCCAGAACCTCAACTGGAGTGTGTATTTTGTAACATCCCATGGTATTAATTAGGAAATAATGCTTCTACGGGAGTTTTCATAATAATGACTTCTTTCAAGTAGCTCTAAGACTTCTGTTCCCTTCCAAATGGAACAGAAGACCAAATCTATGTACAGAATAAATATTGTGTGCTTTTTGGGTTTTTTTCAGGGCCTGCCTTAAGTGTGAAAGTTATGACCGATGAGAGTGGAAAATCCAAAGGCTTTGGCTTTGTTAGTTTTGAAAGACATGAAGATGCCCAGAAAGTAAGTTTGAGCAGGGGCTTTTTTTCCTTTTAATGTATCATTTTGGGAGACGGATAATTTTTTGAGTCTTGAATATTAATATTTTTGCATTCTGTGGAGATTTCCATATTCAACAAGGATTATGTTTGAGCTTCATACAAAAGCATGTTGGGAATCAGCAGATACCCTTCATCTTCATGTAGCATTCTTTTTCTCACTTGGAATAATGGTGTGAGGTCAAGAGCACACTTCTATATGGAAAAGTTCAAGAAGATTGCTAAAATAGCTGATTCTGTCAGTTCAGCTGATCTTGAACTAACACACTGGCCATAAAGGTAGCAGATACGTTATATCAGTATACTTAAGAGCCATATGGAGCTCTGACAGGTGGGCAGAGAAAAGCATTGTGCTTTGAAGATAATTTAGAATGGTAGTTTCTCAGGAAAAACATCTGGTATATACACACCCTTATTTGATTGTTTTAACAACAGAAAAAATTGTCGTATTTAATTTCTTTTTGCTTTGTAGAACCAGCACAGCTATGACAAGTGACCTCAAAACTCCATTCTCTGTTGCTTATTTCAGCAGTTCTTTGAACTACAGTTGCAGTTCACAGCTGTACCTATACACATCTTGGTGAATAAACAGGGCATAATTTGATCTTATGTAGGATCTATTACTGTTGATGTGCAAGGTGAAAAAAATCATCTCTGATGGGCCCTGCAGTGTTGGAAGTTAGACAAAGCCTCATAGATTGTAAATTTGTGTACATTGGATATAAAAATATGACAGCAGTAACAACTTTAATGTGGCTTTTACTCTGAAGAGTAACTATGTAACCTTGCCCTTTACATGGGTATTTGTCTGAGGGCAGCGCATGTTTCACAGTTTCCATTTTTGGAATAGGTGGTTTTGACGCATTGGTTTAGTGGCAGTTAGATGCCTTGCATTAAGAAGACAAACTAAGCAGAAAAGAACAAATCAAAACAATGAACAAAATGTGCTTTCCCTCAGTTGTCAGCAATAAAAGCGTATAGCCAATAGATTAGAATAAATCCTCGCTTTTTAAGCCTAGAACGTTTTGATTTCTGTGTATTCCTAGTTCAGTTATTTGTCTGCTGTTGTTTTAGGTGTAAATTCCTGTGGAATGTGATTCTTTCATATATAGTGTATTTGCATAATAGGCAAGACATTTCAGGATATTGGGTAAATGAGTATAAAATAGCTCTCACTTGTGAAGTGTAATCCAGTATTTTTTTTTTTTTTGAATTTGTGGAATGTGCCTGTGCTAGAGACTGCTTGTAAGGGAGACTCAGTAAACTCAATGTTTACAGTTGTGAAAACAATATTTTGTTACCTGCACCCCTGAATGCCCTTGTTTTTTGTGGTTTTACAGTCCGTTTCTCGTATCTTAAAGTAATTTACTGCTTTGTCTGAAAGACAGGAGAAATAAGGGGAATGTATTGTACTATGTGCCATCAAATGTACTTGATATCAAATGGGGGGCAAGAAGAGGTTTTTTTCCTCAAATTTTCAAACTGTGGTAATGCTAGCTGTCATTTTTGACAAGGAAAGATGGGACGTAAATTGTTGGTACTTAAACCCATAATCTCCCTTTAGTTCACTTTTCTTTGCGAGCAGTGATTTTTTTTTCAAAAAGGGCCAAAGACATGGCTTCTTCTGGATATCTGTAGTGTTCTTTTGAATATACTACATTTTACAAGAATAAAGTGCTGTATTTCTGTTTCCTTATAATTTTTCTTTAACCCATATGTTGATGATAACTTGAAAACTGATTGAAACTTTATGCTGTATTTCACCTACCACTTTACGATGATATGTTTACTTCACACAAGGCCCCCCTTTCCTTGTGACCTCCCAGATCAGGATCTGTCTGCAGATATCTTTTGGATCAAGGAATGGGAAACATGGGAAGTCACAAATAAGTTCTTTGTGACAAACCCCACTTGTCAACTTCCTGGCTTTTAATTAACATGGCAAGAGTGGTCTCTAAACAGGTTCAGGACAGGCCAAGCACCTCTGCTGCTGGGCCTCAGTGCTTAACCCATTGTGGTCTTGTGGAGAGACACAAACAATGTTGCACATTGAGTGTCCTCTTTACACACTAAGAGATGATTTAATAACTTTGAACTCAATGAGGAGGCTATTGTTTGGCTCCGTGGATTTGCATTTGCTAAATAAATAACCCATATGTTGATCAAAGAACATTTAAGAAAGTTTAATAAAATATGGTTCTGAAAGTGTTGAGGGTGGCTTTGATTCTACCCATATTGGAGGTTTCTTTGGCTTTTTTTTGTTGGTGGCTTTATTTATATGCATTTAAACTTTATTCATTAGCAACAGAGAGAGAGAGTGTTAGCAACCCTTTGTGTTTAATTTTTGAAGGCTGTGGATGAGATGAATGGGAAAGAGCTCAATGGAAAGCAAATCTATGTTGGCCGGGCCCAGAAAAAAGTGGAAAGGCAAACAGAGCTCAAGCGCAAATTTGAACAAATGAAGCAGGACAGGATCACCAGATATCAGGTTATTTTTAAATTGAATGCGTAAGCTTATTTTACATAATCTTTTTAACTCAGCTAGTTTGCCTACTTTCAGAATAATAATTTATTTTTTTAAGGGAGTAAACCTTTATGTGAAAAATCTTGATGATGGGATTGATGATGAGCGTCTACGAAAAGAATTTTCTCCATTTGGCACAATCACAAGTGCAAAGGTAGAGTAAGCTTTGGAACTACTATATTTGTAGTGAGAAAAGTTGGGATGTGTCAACCAAAAGGAGATGGTGGGATTCAGTTCTTTGGCTGGCAAGCATAAGAAGTGGAGATACGGCTTAGCAGCCCATAAATACTGCTATAATTAAATATGAGTATTGGCATTGGTAAAATCAGTTGCCAAGGTTTTTTAAATGCAGTCATATAATTTTCTGGACGTTATGTTATAATAGCAGTTTAAATAGTTTATGGTGTATGCACTTCTTTTCAGGATGCTTTAAAAAATAATACAGACAAACCTCTGATGTATTACATTCATATTTATGAACCTCTGCATGCACTGTCATTTACTTGTTTTTTTGTGCATCATGGATAATAAAACACACCAAACAACCACATAAGATTCAGAAATCAGCCTGTCCAGATGTCGACAGGAAACGATGACATTTAAAAGAAAATTCCATGTAATGATGTATTTTTACTGTTACCATCTAATAAGATTGATTTCACTTGAATCACTGGAAAATTGGCTTGTTATTAGATGAACCAGCTGACTGAAAACAAATATATTATTTTTTGTTGTTTGCAGTGTAGGTATGGAAGCTGGCAGAGCCATTATATTTGGCAATGATGATCCAAATAACTTTTTAATTGGGTGTTCGTCCATATAAGATTGGAGTTGTTGATCTGACTTTATTAAAACTAGGTTAGATCAAAAAATCGAAATGATTTAGTTGCACTAAACTGGGATGGGACACTATTTCCTTAACAGAAGGCAGTATTGTCATTGAGTTTATTCTTGCATCTCAGAATTTAAGCAGTATGTTTTAGATGGTCTGTCCTTGAAGATATGCAGAATATTATTTATGTACTTTGAATCTAGGTGATGTCATTACCAAATAATGTTTCGTGCCCCAAGTTTGTTTTAAAACTGCGCTTTGTTTTGACAGGTCATGATGGAAGGTGGCCGCAGCAAAGGGTTTGGGTTTGTATGCTTTTCTTCACCAGAAGAAGCCACCAAAGCGGTCACAGAAATGAATGGCAGAATTGTGGCCACTAAGCCATTATATGTAGCTCTAGCTCAACGTAAAGAGGAACGCCAGGCTCATCTCACCAACCAGTATATGCAGAGAATGGCAAGTGTAAGAGCAGTACCCAATCCTGTAATCAACCCCTACCAACCAGCACCTCCGTCAGGTTATTTCATGGCAGCTATCCCACAGGTATGTATACAAATGTTCTTCACAGTGTGTAGATTCTGCTTAGATTCGCCTGTAAATGTAACTAAATGGAATACATGCAGTGTTGTGTTTGGTGCTGGACTAAATGCAGCCTGTGAAGATTTTTAAAAGCAAGCTCAGTGATATATTTTAGAGTGTTTCTGGCTCAAATACTGAATAAACTTGAGATCAGTTTTTTCTGAAACATAAGAAGGTTCATAGAAAGTACTTGGGTATACAAGAATGAAGCAGATACTTCAATTTATATTTCTTGACAGACCCAGAACCGTGCTGCATACTATCCTACTAGCCAACTTGCTCAGCTCAGACCAAGTCCTCGCTGGACTGCTCAGGGTGCCAGACCTCATCGTAAGTAGTTTCTTTTGTTGCTCTTCTAAATAAGGGAGAGTTAATTGGAATACTTTGCTCTAGTGAAGAGTTATCTAGATGGTGCTAACTTGGACATATGTATTGTTCATGACAAGTAGTTGGTAGAAAAGTTGTACACTAGTTGTAGGTCCTGTTTGCATTTAGATCCTGTTAGTGATAATTTAAGGTCCTTCTCTTGTTTATAATAATTTGCAAGCTTAAATTGCTGTCATTAAACCCAGCAAAATCTGCTTACCAGCTTTGCCCTAAATTGTCTCAGGATTGAATGTCAGTTAGCAAAGAAATTAATTCTCCACTTCTTTACCTGGAATATTGTGGGTAATGCCATAAGAGCACTACAAGAGAAAAGAAAAGAATAACCTTTCCTTGTCACTAAGTTATCTGTAATGCAATCAAAATATTAATGTTTTACATACAGCTTTCCAGAACATGCCTGGTGCTATCCGCCCAGCAGCTCCCAGACCACCATTTAGTACCATGAGACCAGCTTCTTCACAAGTTCCACGAGTCATGTCAGCACAACGTGTTGGTGAGTTTCAGGGTTTGGTTTTGTTTTTTTTAAGTGTCCATTCCTCTGTAGTACTACACCAGAATCCCTCTCCAGTTAGGTGTATAACTCAGTTGTCACACTTGCAGAGTTTTTGCTAGCACTTGAATAAGCTTTCAAAAGATTGTTTGAAGCTAGCTAATGGTGCTTATCTCCCTTTTCTGGTTTTCTAATGACCACAATACAGTTATGCTTCAACAATATCCAGGATGGATTAGAAAGTTTAGATGACTTCTGCTCTTCGATCCTGTTTCTTTTCTTTTGGCTGTAATTCAGATCATACTTTAACTGTTTCTCCCCTACTAGTGAAGAAGTAATGAGTGACTTATCTGCTCTTGTTCTTGAATGTACCCCTGTCAAGACCACACTATTGAGGCTGACCTGTAATATCTAGGAGAGAGCTTTACATTTCTTTCCACTCTTAACTTACGTTTTCCGTTTCTTTAGTCAATCCTTATGTAGTCTTAATTATTTAATCCCCAAGTTTTTTACACCATTAGTTTATTCTGTGCACTTTCATAACGAGGACCATTTGTTTTAAAGTGTTGCGTGGACAGCCTTGTCCTCCTGCTTGAATCTGTAATATGCACGTGGTAGTTGCAGCAGTAGATCGCCTAGAAAATAATATATAGTACAAGCTGTGTTATCTGGTATCTTACAAGTCGGCATGCTCTACTAACCGGCATGCCAGCTTATAAGGTAAAAGCGAAACCGGAAGTGCCGACCCACCACGGCCCAGGGCAAAGCAGTCTGTGCTGCTGAGCCCCTGCAACCCAGGGCATAGCAGCCTGCTCGGGGTCTGTGGGGGGGTGGCAGTGATGCGGCAGGAGGGGCAGCGGCCTGAACAGGCAGAAACGCCTGTTCAGGCCTCTCGGTTATATTTTATCTGGCATCTCTCATTCCCCATGGGTGCCAGATAACAAAGCTTTTGCTGTACTGGGAAAGCCTGTGTTTCTTAGCTGTTAATGCATTGTTGTGGCCTCACTTTGTGTTCAGCTGTCATCACATATACAACATGCATAGCTAGCACCAGCAAGTGCAGAATGTGGAAACCAGTGAAGTGGTGGTGGTGGTAGTGAAATAAAATTCAAGTATTTTCTGTAACCAGTATTTTTCATTGTGCATAACAAAAGCAAGTTGAAAGCAAAATTATGGGAAAATGAATACCTGCTAGGATTGGTTTTGAACTTGCAGGTGATTTTTACTGCCACTTTTTTTAAGTTCCTGTGAATCATAATAATAATAAAATTAGTATTCAATCATCTCAATTCTGTGACCATTTAAACAACTTGCATAAAGTGTAAGCTTTATAGAAATGGAATTGTTTACATATAAAATCATGCCATCTTTCCAGCTAATACGTCAACACAGACGATGGGTCCGCGTCCTGCAGCAGCAGCTACTGCAGCCACTCCTGCTGTGCGCACAGTTCCTCAGTACAAGTATGCTGCTGGTGTTCGTAACCCTCAGCAACATCTTAACACACAGCCACAGGTTGCTATGCAGCAGGTATGTAGTCTTTTATGGGAGCCAAGTAATATTTTTGCTGTGTAAAGCTTTTTTTCCAAATCCGTATCATAATTAAGGTGTTGCTGTCATCACTGGGTCATTAAAGTCACAGGTTGCTTTACTGGGCCATATTTTCATACTTCTAAAATGTTGGGACCAGCTTGCCACTTATTCTGCTGTTACATTGTTTTGAACCTTCCTGTTGGTGTGGTTTTGCTGGATAAGTTACACCCAATAATCCAGAATTTGCTACCTGACTGTAGCAACTAGGGGTGTAAACTTGAGGTTTAAAATATATTTCAAGCGTACTTAGGGGAGGATATTATTCTGTGCATGGTGACTAAACCGTCAGCCTGTTTTCCCTTATATAAATTATGATCCTCAGTGAGTTGACTAAACACTAATGAGCCTCCAGTATCACTCATCTCTCACCAGCATAATGACTTGGACATGGTTTTCCCCTATAATTATGTCAGCTTACCTGTCAAAAATATGACTAGGTTGTTGAGGTATAAAAATTGCACATTTTAAGTTGTAGATAGTTGTTAGATTCTTAACATTAAAGTATAATGGTATACATTTACTTGCAGCCTGCTGTCCATGTGCAAGGTCAGGAACCATTGACTGCTTCCATGTTGGCTTCTGCTCCTCCACAAGAACAAAAGCAGATGTTAGGTATGTATATACTATCTCACCTGGCTGCCCTACAGTAGAAATTAAATATCCTTTGGCTCTTTTAAAACTATGCACTTCTGATCAGTTGCAAAAATGTTTTGAAAGTTACATAAGAAAATGTAGCATGACTAATCATTAAAACAAAGGAGTTATTTGCTGTCTTTCACCTTGTGGTGTTTGACTGGCAACCAGTTTATCTTCCAACAGGAGCAGCTACAGGAGAGTACCTTGTTCCCTGGAAAAGTGGTATTGATTAGCAAGAGTGAGACAAAGGAGGTTAAAATAAGACAGTTGACAGCATTTATACCCAAGCCATAATTTTATTTTGGTGTGTTTCACTATGCTAAAGGACTGAGCTGATGTAATTTAAGGTGTCAGAAGGCCATTCTTTTCCTGAAAACACTCTTGAGTCCTTGACTTCACTTTATGTAAGCTTGGTTGCTAATTGCATCAAAAGCTACTTGGTTTTTATACAGTTGGGAGCAAGAAGGATTGTGGGTGAGGG
>NW_017728992.1:161771060-161778657 GCF_001723915.1 Gavialis gangeticus | reverse complement strand
GTTTGGGAACATTTGAAAATGTAATGGTTTTTGAAGAATTTATTCAAATCTTCAGAGAGCTTAACAAATTTGAGGGAATTTAAACTGGGGGAAACTAAATTTAATATTTATGGTCAACTGCAAAGTTTTAATATTTTCTAGGTGAACGGCTGTTTCCACTTATTCAATCCATGCACCCTACTCTGGCGGGTAAAATCACCGGTATGTTGTTGGAGATTGACAACTCTGAGCTCCTCCATATGCTTGAGTCTCCTGAGTCTCTTCGTTCGAAGGTAAGTCAACATTTTGCATTTGTGTGTGATTTAGCTGCTGTCTTGTCTGACTTGGATGTATCAAACCTAGAGCCCACAAAGTTGTTCCCTGTGGGTCAGGAAATTTGGGGGGCCGAGCCCACTACAAAATCAGGGGCTACAAAACCTCATAGGGTGTTTGTACAAAGCCCCTGGTAGCAGGGGGATGAGCAAAAGTATGTGCCAACACAGCCCTACTCACCCGTGTCTCCATTTACCCTGTGGCAGCTTGGCCCACTGCTTGCATGGATGCTGCTGATAGCTCCACTCATTGGAAACCTAGCAGTTCAGATGCAGCCTATGGGGGCAGGTTGAGATTGACACCCCTGGTGTAAATTTATTGAAATAATTAAGGCATGGTCTTTGACTAATGACTGTTTGATTCTATCAGGTTGATGAAGCTGTAGCCGTACTACAAGCCCACCAAGCTAAAGAGGCTGCTCAGAAAGCAGTTAATAACCCTGCTGGGGTTCCAAGTGTTTAATATGTGAGTTCCTTGCAAAGTAAAATCTTGTAACTTTTTGTCAAATGTAGTAGCTGAAAAAACAAAGGATGCATAATTTGGTAATATCCTATACAGCTTGCCCTTGCTTAAATTGGGTGGACTTAGTTGACTCCAAGATGAATGTGAGCTAGCAGTGTAACAAAGCCAATCACAACTTATTGTGCATTAGCAGACCAACAGATCGAGGGAGGTAACGCTCCCCCTCTGTGCGGCACTGGTCAGGCCACAGTTGGAGTACTGTGTCCAGTTCTGGGCACTGCACTTCAAGAGGGATGTGGAGAATCAAGAGGGTCCAGAGGAGGGCCACTTGCATGATTAGTGGCCTCTGTGCAAGACCCTATGTGGGGAGGCTGAGGGATCTGGATCTCTTCAGCCTTCGCAAGAGATGTCTGAGGGGAGACCTTGTAGCAGCCTATAAGTTTATCAAGGGAGGACAACAGAGTTGGAGATGCACAATTTACCAGGGCACCCCTTGGAGTAACTAGGAATAATGGGTACAAACTAGTGGAGAGTAGATTCAGGTTAGACATTAGGAAGAAATTGTTCACAGTAAGGGTGGCCAGAATCTGGAACGGGCTGCCAAGGGAGAAGTGGTACTATCACCTAACTTGGAGGTCTTCAAGAGGAGGCTAGATAGGTACCTGGCTGGGGCCGTCTGACCTTGGTCTTTTTCCTGTCGGGGGCAGGGGATTGGACACAATGATCCTTCGGGGTCCCTTCTGACTCTACAATCTATGAATCTATGACTTGGAGCTCTTCTGGGAATTTTTCCATTATTGGTCTTTTTCCATTTTTACAAGTTAGTCCAACTTGGTACTCAGCTATTGCTGTCATTAGATCTCAGTTTTTCTTCTGTGACTATGAATGGCATAGAACTTCTGCCAACACTGCTTTCCCCAGCTTACAGCCTGAACTGGCTATGTTGATTTGTATAGCCCTACAATATTTTAAGTACTTTGTATTTGGGAATTGTTAAGCTTTACTGTGATTTCCTGGTTATAGTGGTCTCAGAAGGAGACTGTGGCCTGCTGTATAAAATAGGAAGGAGCTGGAATCAAACTGGCTATGGTGGTACAATTCAGTGCCTAAAAGCCTTCAGGGTATTAATTGATGCTATAGAAGGGATGTAAAAATAATGCAAGTTACATTTTTCACATTTAAAAGTGAGTAATATTGTTTTTATTTGCAGAAAGATCTGGGACTACAAACTAGAACTTCGCTTCACTGAAGAAAAAATAATCTAAACATGGAAAAACTATTAAATATTGAGAAAAAACATTGCAAAATATAAAATAAATAAAAAAAAGAAAGGAAACTTGGAAGCTTATGTACAGAGCAAATGCCAGGACTAGCAAAACTAATGCTAGTCCTAGATTACCTATTGATTTAAAATTTAAAAAAAATAGTAAAATAAAAAATACAAATTAATGTTTTATAAACCCGGGGGAAAAGAATTTTCAGCACAGTACAAAATTTAAAGCATTCCTTTCTTTAATTTTGTAATTCTTTACTGTGGAAAAGCTCAGAATATCACCACTGTTTTAGTTGACAGTGGAATTGATAGCTGAGCAAAGAAACGTAATTTGGATTATAAAATTCTTGCTTTAATAAAAATTCCTTAAACACTGACTGACTTTTCATAACTTCTTTCTTCTGTAATGTTGGTGTGCTTCACACTAGTGGTTTAATTCTAGAAGTAGATATCTACTCTTTGTGCGATTTCTGGCTAAGCTTAACTTGCATTTGGTCATCTTTCTCCGATATATAAACTTCAATGTTAACAAATTTGAAATGAGCAGTTGAATCTATTCTTTCTTAGTTTTAATTTCTTAATAGTGTGACTTGTGGCTTCATGGTCACTTTACTATTCATAAATCACATCAAGTTGCCCATATTTTTAGGTGGCTTAAGGTGCAGCAGAGAAAAATGTACCATGTTTCCCAGAGTAGAAGGAAATATGATTTCTGCAGAACCCATTTTCCAAGTTTTAAGACAGCTAACTTTTCTGAATTCCCATGACTATTGCTGCAGCAGTTACTTACATGAGGTTATAACAAAGGGACTCAAAGTACTGTCAGGAATGCCAAGGAATTCATGATGATTCTGTATTTTGCCATGCCAGTAATTTTGATCTAACCTTTGTTCAAAGCATGCTACAAAGCAACATTTTGTATTTTGAGGAATAATTTATTGCAACAAAAATTGTAGCAAAGTTGCAGGTGACAAAGTATTAGAGTACAACTTATCCAAACTGCAAGGCATTGATTATAACAAAGAACAAGCCCTTTTAAATGGCTGCTTAACTTGAGACTCATTCTCCTTGGAACCAAAATGTTTCTATAATGTGCAATGATCTTTAATACCAAAGTAAGTTGTTTGCTCTGAAGTTTTAATTTTTCTTGGGATAAAAACAACTTTTGGCTCAAATCCAGCTTCCTAACCTTTTGTCTGTTACCAAGGTTAGCAAATCCTTTTCATCAGAAACAACATTCAGACTCCCACAGTTGACGCTTTAGTAACTCACGTTTTTTAGATTTGTATGGACATTTTATCTAGTCAGGTGGACCTGGTGACCCTAATCTGAGCCTAAACCATGGTTCTGATTATTGAATTTGCTTGTGCTAGTTTTTAGCAGTAGGTCTGTATACAGGAGCGAAAAAGAATCTGCATTGATTTGCACCATTCACAGGATTTATTAGTAACTTGCAGTTTTTTTGGTGATTTTAAAAGGGCTGTGGTAGCTAGATGGTGGATGACATGAACTCCTACTTACCATTTAAAACATCTTGATGGCAACAGGCAGTCAATCCTACTGGTTCTGTCTGGAGACAATGGCAGTCTCTAAGTGAAAATCATTGCATTTTTTGCTAAAAGATCTTCAATTAAATAGTTATGCACATTGGAATTACTGCCATTATGTTCAGGGATAAACATTACTGAAATGAATGAGCAGATTACCCAAAGTACTTTGCAAACTGAAAAAAAAATTGCATTTATGTACATTCTGACTTCTTTGCAGAGGGCTGAAAGGTTAGTCATCTTCACAAATTCTAGGGCATAGTCCTTTGGACTGAATGCTTTAAGAAATTACATTACAAAAAGATAGAGCTATGTCTATAAGATAACTATTAGGGTTTTTCTACAACTGGCGTAAAGCAAGTCTCTTCCTGTATAAAACTAGTCTTTTGAGTTTTACTTTCTGTTGTTGAATGCCAAAAAAGTAGGTACATTAATTAGAGTGTGTTATTTTGACGACTGAAATGAGTTACTCCTCGATTAAAAAGCTACTGATGCTCAGTGACATAAATCAGCCTGATTTGTGTTTTACCTGAGTGGCATCTATCCATCTTCCTGTATATTAGAATGAAAAGGGGACTTCCAATTAAATTGAAAGGTGGCACATTCATAACTTATAAAAAGAAGGGTTTTCAAACTAAGCACAATTAGCATAGATACCTGCCATAGGGCAACAGTGGGGCCAAATGTTGAGCACGATGAAAAGTGTAATGCATAATAAGAATATCCAGACTTCTGTTAAAAGAAGAGCTTTTAAAGGAATGCTTCACAACATGAATCAACTTTGAAGTAACTGCTGGTGTTAAGAAATTACCCATAATTTTCAACTCCAACCTTCTTGGGAGAACAGTCTTAGAGGAGCAGAATTAGGCTTTTTAAGTGGACTAGAACTAGGACCAAGGGCTTCCCTCCCAGCCAGAGCTTTTAGGCCTTTGCTACTCAGGTAATCCATAAACTATGACTTGGTGTCATCTATTGGTATAAAACTGACAATGGGGGGAGGGCATTGCAAAATCATGCAGTACATGGCATGCAGTACTGTGGGCTTTTAACACTGGAGTCACAAGTCTAACAGATTAAAAGGCAAAAAGAGGTTGAGAAAAATGCTAGGACAGGTATGCAAAATGTGGCCTGCAGGCCGGATGTGGCCCACCAGGCCATTCTATCCAGCCCACAGGGCTCCTAAAAAAAAAAAAAAAAAATTTAGAAAATTAATATTCATCTACCCTGGCTGCCTGTTAGGCAGCCCTCAATGGCTTGCCAAAAGTCGGTAAGGGGCCCTTCACCCAAAATAACTGCCTGCCCCTGTGCAATGAGGTCCTACTTTTCTTTCCACCTGCTTAGCACATTAGTTGGATTCCTTTCAGTTTGTGATGCAAGCTTTTTTACCACTTTCTCCTCTTGTCCCATGATGCATCTAACCCACCTTGGGATGCTGTAAAGTTATTATGCAAACTTCGGCTTGTTGAATAAGCCCCACAAGCTGCTAGTTAATGGAGCCCCAGACTCCATGATCTGGCAAGCCCTAGTCCTTGTCATAGAGATTATTTCAAATACTAAGCTACTAAGTATATGCTTAAAAGATCTTTATGAAAAAATTCTTCAATATAAAATGAACTTTTGGAAGCTTAGTTGCTGTAAAGATGTATCTGAATCTTTAAATCTCAAAAATGCTGTTCTAGAAGTTAACGTAACAGCTTGATTTTTTTTTTTTTTTAAATCATAAAATAGGGCAAAATCTGGACTAAAATCTTAATACAGCATATTAAGAGCTAAACAGAACTGCCTAGAAGTCTGTCTTTCTACTAGTTAAAAGATTTCCCACTTCCTCCAAAAAATATTGAGTGGATACGAGAATATATAATCTTATACAGAACCACACAAACTTTGGCTTTCAGGCCACTTCTTCCTTTTATCTTAACCAACTTTATGTAATGAACTATATGACATCTTTACTAATTCTACAGATCAAAGGTGTAACAAGGTCTCTCCTCCCCTCACCCCCAAGATAACTGAACTTGGGCTTTGCCTTACAAGTGGGGCAGGTATACATCAGAACTGAAAGTCCTCCCCTGAGAATGCAGCAATCAAATGTCTAATTGGGTTTAGATAGAGTGGAAATCTCTATTAAAAACTCTTTGTTGTCACTCTATTATTTGAGTGACAATACTGCTTCGAACTTTTGATGGGCTT
This sequence comes from Gavialis gangeticus, assembly GCF_001723915.1. Classification (NCBI taxonomy): domain Eukaryota; kingdom Metazoa; phylum Chordata; order Crocodylia; family Gavialidae; genus Gavialis; species Gavialis gangeticus. Next base: position 161,772,873 of record NW_017728992.1, on the reverse strand, counting down.
CTCTTCCTTAACCTTGTTTTAAGGCTGTCCTGCTGTTAAAGTCTGTGTGAGTTTTGACTAACTTCAAAAGCAGCAAAACTGATGCAAGTGAGCAGTCTTACTGGAGTCGGTAGGATTACTCATGCTGGTAAGAATTTGTTGGATTGGGTACTAAATCAGATGCAGGCAAAATAGTGCAACCATAAGATATGTAAGATATGCCCATGGTCAGATGAGGGGCTGACAGTATGATGATAGCCTTAGTCTTTATTCTCAAAAAAAAATTGCAGTGGATTATCTTTAAAAAGCTTTGTGGGCAAAATGTGTTTCAGTTGCCTTTTGTGCCTCTGTGTCACATCCTAAGACCTTTTTTGAAATTTTTTCATATTAAAGCTAGGGAATTTCTTTGGTATGTCCCTACTCAAATGCCTAGAACATGAAAATAATGGTGAATTTGTATACTGTGGACCTCCTAGCAGGAAGCAGTATAAGTTTCTCAGGGATAGGATAATGGTTGGGAAACCAGCCTGTATTACACTCCTGGTTCTCCTACTTTGTCTGTGATGGGCCAAGTCAAATAACTTCTGTAAACTGGGGAAACAATATCCTCCCAGCTTTGTTGAAAGGGGTCTTGAAATCTGTGGATGGGGGAAGTAATGGGAAAATGCTGAACAATATAGCATGTGTGCCACCATGAAACATGGTAAAAGCTATGGTAGGGGGCCATGTGAAGGTCTCCTATTCAATGATACTACAAAGAGGTAGTGAATTGCATTAGTCTGAAGTCAGGTAGAAGGCAGGGCAGGGTGGCACCATACAGACTGGTTCAGAGAGGAATACATTTTGTAGGTACTTACTTGGTTAGGTAAATAAGTAGGTTGTTACTTGCAAAATCTAATACTTTCTGAACCAGTTAGTGCTTAATGATACTGTAGTGAGATCAGGATTGACCTCTGGCTTTTTGCTGTCTGTTTATGTAGTAATCACTTCTGGTAGACAAAATGCCTAACTTTACCACTATATGCTTCCATGTTTTTTAAAACCTACTTTCAAGCTAACAGTTCTGTAATTTTTCCTGCTTCCTACAAGTTTTATCCTTTTGAGTGTCGTGGTTAAAATTGCTGTTGTGTCCCCCACAAAGAAATACTCACTAGGCAGGGCATTGTCCTGTCTCTATTAGCCAGCTTAATCAGCGATCACTTGATTCTATCTTGCATTTCCATAGGGCATTTCTGCATGTCAGAGGCTTACGTTAGCTCAACTGATTGATTCAGAGCAGAAAACGGAAACGTCCCTCTAGCCACTTGGACATAAGCTGATTTTGCTGAATCCTTTAGTATTTCATTCCCTCAGCCCTCCCCCACCTTCTGCTGTAGCCATGGCGAACATTTCAGAGCTGGGGTGAGGGGTAGGGACCAGTGGCACTTAGCTATCTGAAATGTAGAGCCATCTGAATGGACTTTAAATCTGAACATTTTTAGTCAGACAATATAGTTTAGTCGCACGCTGAACTCCAGAAGAAGGAAAAGAGCCTGCCTCTAAGCAGTTAATGTCCTTGGTTCAGGCAGAATAATCCTACATGTCAAGCACTGTGGCTGCTGTAGTAAAATGCAGTCTGCCTTTCGGTAAGTAAACTGTGCCCTCAGCCCTGCCGGGTAGTTATGTTCTCATCCAAGGAGGCAACAGCACTGTTGGTGACTTGTGGATAACTGGGTGGAAAAGAGCTACTCGCTGGAAGAGTGCCAATGTGGTTCCCATCTTCAAAAAAGGGAGGAAGGAGAGCCCGGGAAACTATAGGCCAGTTAGTCTTACCTCGATCCTAGGCAAGCTGTTC
>NW_017728992.1:161762733-161770415 GCF_001723915.1 Gavialis gangeticus | reverse complement strand
GGCTAGGGTCTGGAACCAACTTCCAAGAGAGGTGGTGCAGGCTCCTACCCTGGGGGTTTTTAAGAGGAGGTTAGATGAACACCTTGCTGGGGTCGTTTGACCCCAGTACTCTTTCCTGCCATGGCAGGGGGGGGTCAGACTAGATGATCTGCTCAGGCCCCTTCCGACCTTAGAAACTATGAAACTATATTTTCCTAGGCTCAGATCCTTGACAAAAATAGGCTTTCTTCCCTCTGTATCTAGTCACCAACATTTTTGCACAGAATGTATCAAGAAAGCTGTGAGAGACAAGATTTGCATTTATCCTCAGAGGTAATACCATGTTACGATCTGTGGTTTTGACATACAGTGCCAGGGACTCATGCCTCTCTGCTTCCTGCTATCAAGAATCAACAGGGGTTTCTTGAGACACTTGCTTTGCTTGGGCTTTCCATCTTCGGTGGTTCTGACGAACTGACCCCTGCAGCTCAAAAGACTGGAGATGAAGCAGGAAATCTTTCTCCCAGGGGAGTTCCTCTGACACTGGGAGGGATTTTCCTTCCTACTACAGTAGCCTGTACCCCACTGCAGCCAGTGTGTATAGTCCGGGAAAGCTGCTTAGCAGTCATGGGATACCCCCCCCCCCAAGCCGGTGCAGGACTGCTGTGGGCTGCCACCAAGGGAGCTGGGGATATCTTTGAGTTAGAAAGCACGAGGCTACAGTCTGGTGCACAGTAAAGAATCTGGGCAGTTCTTGGTTATGGGACTTCCCATAGACAACCTAAGCAGGCTGGTACAAGTTAAAGCCTCTCCCTTGACTGCCTAAGTGATACCAAAAGCTATTTCAGCCCTGTTTTAGAACTGGGAGTGCAAAGATGGCCCTAAGGCACTTCCGCTGCTTCTGTTGTGAAGGTACAGTACACGGTCTCTTCTTTTTGCGCTCTCATAGTTATTGTCTGAAGCTTTTGTTGATTTGAGAGCTCAGCCTAGCATTCAAATGTAGCTTCCCTGGTTAGGGTGAGATCTTTCTTCCTTAGAGTTCAACACCAGTCAGCAAAGTAACTGTATGACCTAAAGGAAAAGATTCCCATTGCTTTGTTATGATCTAGGATTAGTTGCAGCTATTGATTTAATCTTGTTGCTGATAAAGGCAGCATAAATCTCACAAGTGCTACAATGAGCTATGATTGGAAGGCAATAGCCCAAGCCCTGCTCAACTGTGATTCCACCTACTCCATGTTAACAGGTTGTGATATCAGAGGCCAAGAATGTACCTGTCTTTTAAACTGGTGCATGCCCACGCACACTAGCAACAATGGGTTCTTCAAAATGAAACTCTCTCAGACTGGAGCATCCTCTGTTGCTGTTGATAATTCAGTTTAGTTTTCCCGTTAATCACTGTCTCAATATCCTGGGTACCGCTTCTGGTACAAAAAGCTGGGTCATACCTTCACGATGTAAAGAAAACAGGAGAGCTATAGATACATAATGGAGAAGTCTCCAGAAGTCTCCTTATGGGATTTCTGAGATACCACATGAGTTTAAAGACCAGATTTTTACCTTCCTATTGTTGGAAAGGGTGAGGCCACCCAGCTTCACTCACTAATATCCTTAATTTTATGGAGTAAGTCTATAGCTGTCTAACTTCTTGGGGAAATTCCCCTGCACTGTTCTCTCAGTTCCCTCTCCTGAAGCTATTCTGCTACCCCCTCTTGGATTGTCAACTGGTATCTGACTCGCTCCACAGGAATAATGTTGGCATGATCAGCTTTAATTCCTGAGGGTAAGAGCTGCAACTATCCGGCCACAAATACTTAAGCCAAAGTCAACAGCCAACACCCCTGAAAGTTAACTCTCCCACTCATGGGTTTTCATAGGACTGGAAGGAGATGCAGCTGCTATATAGGCTTAGCTCTTCCCTCAGATTTTTGGACAATTTATTATCAGGGTTCCTGGTGTATTGTAGCCGTCTGTGTTGGTGGAATTTGTTGCAGCATTGTGTTTCAGAATCTCAGTTTAAATCTGAAAGCAGTATATTGCCAGCCCTCTTGGCTGTACAAGAGACTCAAAATTCAATCAGTGCAGCATTGCTTGCCAATATTTCACTAGAGCCAAAAATCCGCTCTCAGATGTGTGACCTGTTCCATTCTCAACCACTGAACAGTTCTGTGGCTACTGTGTAATTTGTCACTTTCCCAAGATGCAATTAAATTAATTAGTAGTAGTATTCTATGCCAAAAAGACTACCATTTTGCTTAAACATTTTTTTTCTACCTGTTACTCTGTTCTGCCAGGACCTGCCTGCATCTGTGTAGTGCTCTGCATGTTTTCCTGCCAGGGAGGATTGTATTGCTGTGTAGGTTCCCTGTGCTGCTCCTTGGAATTGGACAGCAGGGGTCTGGAAAGTGGGAAGTAGACACTAGCTCAGAGGCAAGAAACAAGGGAGATGGAATAGGCTGGCAAATCAGACAGCCTGGAGAACAGTGCAGCAGCTGCTGCCTTGAACATCAGGGAGCTACAGGCACTGGCTTCAGGCTCCCCTGTTTTCCTAGACCACCTTGGAGAAGTGGTTTTGAGCTGATCTCCTGAATGCTATCCTGGGATCTGAGACAAGGGAATAGACCTTGTCTATAAATAGCCACCTAACAAAAACCTGTTTTTGAAAATAATGGTAGAAGAAACTCATCAAACAAACTTATATCAACAAGTGTCTTCAACTCTCACTGCGTGATTTTTTTGGGACTGCAGACATGGGAAATAAAGGAAATTTTATTGTGATAGAATAATTTTTAAGAATTATCAAAACATTTAGTTTCTCTACAACCAAGTGCCTTGTTTCAGCTACTGTATTATATTTTAACTCCTTCCCAAATTATAACATGGAAACATGTCAACCTTATCGAAACAAATCACTTTGATAAAGTAGCTTCAGTACTTCCCAAATGTCTTGTTTCTAATTTGTATTTTGCAGGTAGTTTCATAGTCTGATATTCTGTTCCAATTGCAGGTGAAGGTTGGAAATGCTTCTAATTATCTACAAAACAGAAGCTTTGAGTTTCAATGATCCCCTATTCTCAAGACAGACTCTAAAGTATTCCCCTGTAAAATTTCCAGTCATTGTTGCTTTCATTCTATATTTCCCAGAGGATAGTAACACCTGACGGAAGGACAGGGATGTGTAACAAGATCCTCTTAACTTGCCTCAGCAAATACTGTTATGAGTTTTATTGTAGCTCCTAGGAGCCCTCCTGGTCATGGAGCAGGGCCCTGTTGTGTTAACTGCTGTACTGATAGCGATACTGCAAAGCGAAAGTCTCTGGGGCAGAGACTATGCATAAGATGAGTCAACAGATGGATACACAAAGATGAAGAAACAAAGGCATGGTATGTAGCTAAGGCAAAGGAACAGTATGTAGTAGGCAGCGGCATCAGCTCACCAAAAGCCCATGGTTGTCAGGTTTGTGTAACGAATGCAAAATGGCTAGCTTTGCAGAAGTAAGCTTTCTTGGAGAACATCTTGCCTCTCCAGTATTGCATCTAGGTTGAGTGTTTGTTACATCCTAAAGAAAACTGAAATGACTATTATAAATCCCAAAAAATGGGCTTTTAAATGGAAATACTACCGTGTTTTTAGCTATGCCAAAACTGCAGGATGCCACTGTGCTTAGAGCATGCTGTATTCTTCTTTGTAAAAGGAAATAGCCAGCAAGAATGAAAGAGAGAGCATTTTTCAGATAGAAAGATAATGCTAGATTTCCTGCTCCCAACTCACTTTTAAGTGATTACATTAACACTCATCCAACAAAGTTGCAGAACTCATCAGTTAAGCCAACTTTCATTCACAGGCCTGCACATCATATGCTGAAACACTTACCCAAGTCCATGCCAAACCCCTTTCTGTTTCCAGCATACAGCCAGTGATAAAGATCTAACCAATGACATTCAGTCACAGCTGGCCACATATTCTTTATGGGTTTATGTGCACTTAAATTCAAAACACATTTAATGAACCTGGAACCTGATTTCCTAGCAGCTTACACTTGCTCCTTTAGAGTTTCACCTTGCTGTGAAACCCCTTGCTTCTGATGTAACCACTGGGGACAATAAGCCAGGATAGCATAGTTGCTTCCCCTTTCTTTGGCTGCTGAGAAACGTAGCCCTTCCCTTCGGAGCTGCTGATGTAAAGAGCCGGCTGATCCATCAAAATGGGCTAGCAGCCAAACGCGTCAGATGGCCCGAAGGTTGGTTTCTCAATCAGTCGGGTGTCAAGTGCCTTTCCTAGGCTGGGTAGCTGACTGGAACAGCATGAGAACCTTTGCCACAGAACAGGCATGGTTTGCTAGGGCCAGGCATCGCCTCTACATGTAATGCGAAACAGCGTTCACCGCTGGACTCCGCTAGATCCTACTGACACTTTTAAGTCTCCCTGAACCATCATCTTCCACCATAACAAGGGACCATCTAGAGATCAGCAGAGGGAAACGTTCAGCTCTGAAGTGTTGCACCTCCTCCCTCTACTAAAGCTCCAGCAGTTTGGGAACACGGGCAGCTCATACAGCAGCTACCTCAGGGAAAGGTGAAAACCTCGAAATCTTCCCTCCCCCCCGCCCTGGGGCGTGGGGACTCCCACTGCCCATCACACCCGTGTTCCCTCCAAGCTGCCTACAGAGCTGCCCGCTGCCGGGGGCATGAGGGGGGCCATGACCTTTTTACAGGGGACAGACACACGAGTGGGGATGTAAAGGGGACCTGGGGCAGGGGGTGCAGTACGCGGGGCATCATCTGTCTTCTGCGCAGTCCCCCAGGGCCGCTGCAGCGTGGGGAGCCCCTGCGCCGGGCCTGCTCGCGTTGCAGCCTGGTTTCCTCTGATCGCGCAGAGGGAGGAGCGGCACAACCGGAGCGCCGCGCGGCCTCCGCCCACCTTCCCCCAGTTCGCGCCCTCTGCTGGGCCAGGGCTGCGCCCCGCCCAGTCCCGCCCTGCCCTCCCAGCTGAGCGGGAGCGCCCCAGACTCGGCCCGGTTGCGCGGGGCGGAGACGGCGCGGCCTCTCTCGTCACGTGCGGCAACAAGTGGCGCCACCCGGACTGGACCGGGCTTGTCCTGCCCCGGCGGCTGGCTGGAGCTGCGCGGCACCATGAAGATGCACTTCAGCATCCCGCTCTCCGAGGAGCTGCTCGAGAAGTTCGGCGGCCGCTATGTGGTGGGGCGGCAGCGGCGGCGGTGGGGGACTGGGGCCGGGGCCGGGGCCGGGGCTACTGACCGGGGGTGTCTTGCAGCTCTACTCCGTGTACCTGGAGGGCTTCCTCTTCTGCAAGGCGCGCTACAGCCAGCTGCACCGCTGGAACGAGCAGGTGAGCGCCCCGCGGGGCAGGGGCTGCGGCCGCGGCCGCGGCCGGACTAGGGGCTCCTTTGTGGGGGAACAGCGGTTGCTGCCCTTCCCCGGCCCTAAAGGCTCTTATGGAGCGGGCTGAGGACGCTTCCCCTCCTGCAGGAGCGGGCTGCGCTCGCCGCCGGCCCTGGGGCTGGTGCCCCCCGCCCGTCGGGGCCCTGCCTTCCCCTGCCCTGGGGCCGCCAGGTCTCTGGCCTGCTGCGGGAGGGATCAAAGCAAAGCTTTAAGCCCATGTCCCCAGCCTGATGTGGGGGGACCCTGACCAGCTTTGCTCCTCCAGGCACCGAGGCACTTTCCCCAGCCCTGCTCTCCTCCAAAGGCGCACGGCTCCAGAAAGTTTTTGGTTCCAACAAGTTGAGGTCTCTGTGCTGAGACTACCAAGTTCTCTGCTGCTTCCTCTCCTCTATCCTTTGGTAGCAGCTTGGCTCTTTTCATTTTTTCCTTTCTGTTTGTCCAGTCTCTTTCACAGCACATCTTGAGTTTTCATTGTATGCAGGACATGCAGCCTAAGCCAGACCCTTTAGAAAGGAGAACAAGTCTCTTTGTGGGAGCTTTCTTGTACTTTGGCCCTCCCCAAACCTCTCCAGAAGTGATCTAGGGTGTTTCTTTATTCCAGTTCCTCTGCTGGTACCTGCTAAAGCAGGTATGAAAATGGAATTGAATAATATTCAGGAAAACAGGTTTCACATAGCTATTTTTATTATCAGTGGCTGCAAGGCATTTCTTCTCATCTTAGAATCCCATGAGCTATAAAAAAAACAAACAAAACCAAACCTCATCTAGATCCTGTCTGTACTACAGTTCAAATCCATGTTAGCATTTTAAAAATGTTCTTGCTTAAAAGCGACCCATACCGGGGTTGAATTCCAAGGGGTATATGAGACTTCACATTCCACCTTGTGACTGTGGTCCTCCTCTTAATTCCTTGTGAATTGTGTCTGTTGCAAGTGGAAGGTAGATGATCCCTGTGAACAGGCACTGAGATGAAAGTAGAGAGACCCGAGTTTTATTTGTAGTTTGGCCCCAGCTTGCATGGTCTGTCTTGTTCCTCTGTTTTCTGCCTGTAAAACAAAGATCATTACTTTCTTCCTCATGACATTGTCATGATGAGGATAACATCCATTAACGATTATGAGAGGCTTAGATAGTAGAATAGTGCAGGTCATAAGTCTACCTAGGTAATTATATGATATAATATTCCAGTTACTATACTGCATTAATGACAGTACAAAAGAGCTTGGTATGTAACGGTGTTCATAATTTAAATAAGTAGACAAGTAAGGCTGGTAGTCCTTATTGATGTGTTGCTTCAGGATCGCCCATTTTGTGATCTAACAACAAATAAAAAATCAGTGAAGGGATTATTGGAGGAAGGTGTAATTGTTATTAATACGTTGGGTGAACATGGAAGAGATCTAGGGTATGGATACATGAACAAATAATACTAAGTAAAAAAGTGTAACTGTTGAATCAAGCTGAACTGTGGTAACTGTGTCATGTGTCTGCTCCTATCCTGTGGTAAGCGTAAATTGCCCTGGTTTAGCTTCCCCGTTTCATTTAGAAGTAAATTTGTTCTAGATTAAAGCAGGATCGGAGGAGATGCACCAGACAGTTGACACATGGTTTGTCCTATGGTTTTTAACTTGTTTGTACTTGCTCTTAAAGTGTCAAGTAGCTGGAGCATTTTAGTCATCTTACACCTGCACAAGTGAGATATCCATAGCTTCCATGTGGCTTGGTGTTTCTAGTGGTAGACTGGAAATAGCCATAGAAAACGTACTGCAGGGGCAAAACCAGGTTACCAGATCATCTATTAGGAGGATTATTGAACTGTGGGAGCCTAAGAAATTAATTTGATGCTAGCTTCCCCCTCCTTTCCAGATGCTGTGATGCATGAAGACGGCTTCAAATGTGTTGTTTCCTTTATGACCCATTTCCACAATAATGATTACTGTAGCTGACATGGGATTATCAGAGAGGAATACAAAGGTCACTTCTGTGACCACAAATGGGAGGGCAGGCCATATCCGTGAGGAGACCTTCACATTAAAGCCGCCCATTATTATATCACGTTGATTCATGTTTTCGAGTTTTCTCTTTTGGAGTATAAGGCTGCTTGTACATGCCACAGGGGTTTAATTTGGTTTAGTTCTCCCTAAATTGAAATGGTGGGTTTTTAAAAACACCACTTCCGTTTAAGGAGAACGAAGCCAAACTAAACCCCCATGGCATGTACACAGGGGTGGGGGCCCGGTCCTTATCTATCTGTTGGTGACAAGGAGGGAGGGGGCGAGCTGCCAGCAGACTGAGCCATC
>NW_017728992.1:161756428-161757733 GCF_001723915.1 Gavialis gangeticus | reverse complement strand
CCGTTTAAGGAGAACGAAGCCAAACTAAACCCCCATGGCATGTACACAGGGGTGGGGGCCCGGTCCTTATCTATCTGTTGGTGACAAGGAGGGAGGGGGCGAGCTGCCAGCAGACTGAGCCATCTCTGAGCTGTGTGGGGGCCTCCCAGGTGACACCCAGCCCAGGTGGTCCCAGGGGGTGCTGCAGCCATGAAAGGAAACGCTGCCCCCCTGTAACTGCAGAGGGAAGCACCAGGCCCCTGCACAGCTCAGGCAGGCTGGAGTGGGAGGGGAAAAGAGATCAGGCTCGCCACTTTTTTTTTTTTTTTTTTTTGCTTCTCCTTCCGTGGAGCCTGCTTGCATGGGCTGCTGCCAGGTGCCACAGCCCCTGAGCTATGCAGGACCCACCAAGCCCTGAGCACGTCAGCTTCCAACGGCCCGTGCACTGTTGCACTTTGTTAGGTAGCAAACTAAAACACCTTGGTGTGCAGCAAGATGAAACACCTCCAAAGTCATTTGAAGTGGAATACGCCACCAAGCGTGCAAAAAGCAACATCATTAAAGCAGTACAAAAGGGTATTTAAGCTGCTTTAAAGGCCAATTTTGTGGTGTGTACAAAGGCTATAAGAGCCTTTGATCTGCTGGGTCTTCTCCACGTCTCAATGCTGGGCTGTAATCTTGCAAGCTCTTTTGCACTGAAAAAGCACTTCTTCCACTCAGAATTTCATTGACCTCAGTGGGTTTCTGCATACATAAAACAGCTTGTGGGTCTCTGCCTAGGATTATTTTTCACTCTCACAACCTACTGGGTAAATTCCTTACTGCTTCAAAATTGAGCATTGCAACATGGGACAATGCGCACTTGCTTTAAAGGGCAAATGGTACTATTTACTGAGAGATTAATTTGAAAACTAGCCTACATGTAGGGAAAACAATAGTTTGAAGGTAATTTTCTGTTAGTCAGTTTTGTATTTGTCCCTGCAAATCTGTGCTCCTGAAAGTTAGGAATAGTCCCTGTTCAGAAACTATCCCTTAATGTCTTCTGTCAAATAGAACCTTTAAGGCTAGGTACAGACATTCAAAAAGCCTAAGGCAGCATCAATCTAAGTTGTGTGGTTTTCTGTAAGCGGTGTAGTTTAGATCTGCAGTGAACAGAACACAGCCTCCCTTTTGTGAGGGAGGGGGCAAATGTTAGACCAGGTTCTGCCATTTTTAAATCAGTCTGTATGTGCCAAACTTCTGTTCTGTTACAGGTATAGATGGCTTTCTGATCACTTATACCAGTGAAAGTGTAATATCTGTATGTGGCCTGAAGGTAAAACTCTG
>NW_017728992.1:161754090-161755555 GCF_001723915.1 Gavialis gangeticus | reverse complement strand
TCCTAACACAGAGCACTTCAGAGTGCCCCTCCTCTGACTGTGCTACCTGGTAAGGATGTGTATTCCTTCTTAATGTAGAGTGCCACACCCCCACCTTTAAATTGGCATATCTTCAGCTTGTCCAAATAAGTCTTCCTATAGCATTCCTTTTCAGTGATTTCTAGAAGAAGACGCACAGGCACTTCTTTGATAAAGATTTGAACAAACATGTAACTTTTAAATGTCTTATTTTTAGTCTTACTTGAATAATTGTATCTGTCCAAGCTTCACCATCTCTGAATTTTGAATAAACCTGCTTTGTACAGCCAAAACTGTCAAGTTTTTGGTGCATTAAGATGAGGACTCTAACTCCATATTAAAGTATAGTATACTTAAATAGGTATCCTGATTTCTGTTTCCTCTCCTCAGCCCCACCCTACAAGAATGGCAATCCTCCCTATCTTCCTGCAACTTCAGGAGGCAGTGTGAGTACTTACTACTTCTGAAAATCAGGTCACCACAGAGCTACCACTTGATTCGATAGCTTGCTTATGGTAGACCTGCCCTGGCTGAGTCCAGGACTGAACGGAAATGATTTTAGGTATATTTTGTTCTGGGAAACTTGAGTTTGGTAAATATTGGCCACAGATTTTAAACTTTTCAGGTTTTTTTTCTAGCAGATGCACTATGGCAGGTTACAGAGCCACAGAATCAACTTGTCATTTCAAATTGGCAAGTGCCTGTACAAAACTAGAATTTCATAGTTTCATAGTAGCTAGGGTCAGGAGGGACCTGAACCGTCTAGCCTGACCGTCTGCCACAGGCAGGAATGAGTGCTGGGTTCACAAGACCCCAGACAGGTGATCATCCAACCTCCTCTTGAATTTGCCCAAGGTAGGGCGAGGACCTCTTTCCTGGGAAGTTGGTTCCAGATTCTGGCCACCCTAACTGTAAAATATTGCCTTCTGGTCTCTAACATAAACCTATTCTCCATCAGCTTATTGCCATTGTTCCTTGTCATGCCAGGTGGTGCTGGGGAGAAAAGGGCTCTTCCTATTTGCTGATGATCTCCCCTGATGAGTTTGTAGGCAGCCACCAGGTCCCTCCTCAGCCTCCTCTTGCTGAGGCTGAACAGGTTCAGGTCCCTCAGTCTCTCCTCATAGGGCCTGTCCTGCCCTCTCACCAAATGGGTGGCCCTCCTCTGAACTCTCCCCAGGCTGGCCACATCCTTTTTAAAGTGCAGCACCCAGTACTGGACACAGTACTCCAAAGTCAGCAGGGATCATAGGATCCCAGCAAGATAAGCATCCAAATGTGTCTTGAAGGCGTTCAAAGTAGGTGCTTGAACTGCCTCCGGTGGCAGTCTATTCCAAACCTTGGGGGCTCGGACAGTAAAGAAGTTCTTCCTTATGTTTAGCCTGAACCGGTCGTGGCAGAGTTTGTGACTGTCCGATCTTGTCATCCCTTGGGGTGCTCTGGCGAACAG
>NW_017728992.1:161738744-161749090 GCF_001723915.1 Gavialis gangeticus | reverse complement strand
ACACCTTGGTATCATCAGCAAGCTTGGACAATGTGCTCTAAATTTGGAGTAGGGTTTTTTGTTTTTTTTCCTGTGAATTGGATTGGAAGAAGCTTTTATGATATTCATATGTGTGAATGCTTCCTCTCTCTGTAAAAGAAGCTTTGATCATGTCTCCGTCCCTTGGGTGGATTCTTGTTTTTGCTTTTATTCCCTGGGCATTGCCTCAAAAGCCTGCCAAACAAAGTAGGCTTGGGGAGACTGCACAACTCCAAGCACTGGCAGTAGGCTATGAAAACTTCTGTATCAGAACACAAGACTAGAGAGACCATCTGGTTCCTTGTATGCAGTCTGCTATGACTGTGGACAGCCATATAATAATTGTTTAGATTAGAAAGGTCCACAAGAACATTACTCGGCACCCCTAATACCCCAACTGGGCTTTTTTTTTTTTGTACTAGATACCCTAATCCTCAAAAAAAAAAAAACAACCCTAAAAACAAAACCCACACAAAACAAAACAAAAAACCCTAATGCTGTTCCATAGAAAAAGAGCAGGAGAGATGAAAGCAATACCTTGAGCCTGTGCAATGGGAGTGAATTAGGATCATGTAGTCCTATTTTACTTGGAAAATGGACCATTCTGGACAAAAACAGTTTGCAAAGCCAGATTTCCCCTATGGTGCTTTCTGATCTGACCTGGGAAATGAACAAATGTGGATCTCTGGTTCAAGTAGTTGGGTTCAAAAGTTGTTACTTTTTAGTGCTGTTCCTGTAGGAAGAGTGGATAGTGTGGAAGGGAGTGGAGAGCTGAGACCTGTGCTGTGTATGGTCAGAAGCTAAGCAGAAAACTTGATTTCAAGGGCTGTCCTTTCAGAAGTGGTAAAGAAGTTTGGGTATAGTAGCTCCCTTTTGTAGTCTGAATGATGTTCTTGGAATAGCCTGATGATGAATAGTTACTGTGACAAATGATAAATGGTTCCACAAGAACAGTAGGATTTTTTTCAGAACTGGTCTCCCTCTCCCTCTGTTTTGTTTTCTGTGAAAGTTTCCTGCATCCTTAATATTAACCCCTGTCCGTTCTTTCCCGACCCTCCACCCCCAAGTATTTGGCTTCTTCCCTCTGGTTTTGTGAGGAGGAGCACAAGGCTTTTGTCCTCTGCAACCGTCACTAGGCTGACAGCACCTTGGCCACTCCTGATCTTTAAACATGCACTCTCTCAGGCCCTTAGTAGACATCTGACTCTGGGTAGAATCCTGCAACTTCTGCTCTCCGATGGGGCGGTTTCCTATGATCAGCCCTAACTTATCTCAGCAGAGCTGTCTTTGGCTCAGACCTTGCAGTCTTTTCCTTCTGGGGGCTATAACAGCAAGGTCCAATAACCAAGCAGCCTCCTCAAAGCAAAGTGTTTATTATTTAGAACAAAAATATCTTGGGTAAAGTCTTAACAGAACAAACCAGCCTATACACGTACCTTGCCCTGCCCTAAGGCTTCCTATATCCTTGGTCTAGGAAGGTCCATCGCCTTCAGACATCCTTATCAGTCTTTCTCTCTGCCCCCACTAACCCCATCAAGCTGTCTCCCTGACAATTGACACACTCACTTCTGAATTAGTTTTTAACTAATTAACTATTATTTACTGTTTAACTATTATTTTTGTTAATCTTTTTCTTGCCACCATTGGCAGAATGACTGTGTTATCTTTTTCTTAGGCTTAGAAATGTGACAAGGTCCTGTAATTCCCTCCCAAACATTTGCTAGGAGTGTGTTTCTCTCCTTGTTTTACCTGCATCCCCCTGCTAAGCTAGAACAATACATTCATACAGGAAAGTCTTAGAATTCACTATACAATAATTTTACCTCTCTGAATAGGTCACATGTGGTTTAGAAAATATGTAGCATTTCCCTGTTGATTATAATGAATATTTTCATGCCTTGGATCATAGTTTAACCCCTACATGGCATTGCTTAGAAATGAATTTCCCTTCTAGGTGGGTTTTCACATAATTGTTCATATAAGCATTTTCTGAGCACTTCTGTGAAGAATTTAGTACTGGCATCTCTCAGATATGGTGCTGAAGTAAATGGACCAATGAAAAAGGGCCAATGTGGTCCCTATTTTCAAGAAGGGAAGGAAAGAGGATCTGAATAATTTATACGCCAGTTAGTCTCACCTCTATCCTTGGAAAAGTCTTTGAAAAAATTATTAAGGATCATATTTATGTGAGTCCAGCAGGAAAAATAATGCATCAGGGCAACCAGCATGGATTTGTAGCAGGTAGATCATGCCTGACTAATCTGGTTTCTTTTTATGACCAGGTCATATAACCCTCCCAGTGGCACAGAAGTGGAAAGGGATCTTGGAGTCTGATAGCGGACTTCAAAATGAACAGGAGTCGTCAGTGTGACAAAATCATCAGCAAAGCTAACTGCACTTTATCATGCATTAGCAGATGCATGACAAATAGAGCAAAGGAGGTGATGCTTCCCCGCTATGCAGCATTGGTCAGACCGCAGTTGGAGTACTGCGTCCAGTTTTGGGGGCCATATTTTAAGAAGGATGTGGATAACCTCAAGAGGGTCCAGAGGAGGGCCACTCATTGCTTAAGGGTTTGCAGGCCAAGCCCTATGAGGAGAGACTAAGGGACCTGGATCTCTTCAGCCTCCACAAAAGAAGGCTGAGAGGTGATCTTGTGGCCGCCTACAAATTCATTAGGGGGGCACAGTAAGGAACCGGATGCTCTCTTCACCAGGGTGCCTCTTAGGGTAAAAAGGAATAATGGTCACAAACTGACAGAGAACTGATTTAGGCTGGACATTAGAAAGAACTTCTTCACAGTAAGGGTGGCTAAAATTTGGAATGGGCTTCCAAGGGAGGTGGTGCTCTCCCCTACCTTGGGGGTCTTTAAGAGAAGGCTGGACAGGCATCTGGCTGGGATCATCTGAGCCCAGCGCTCTTTCCTGCCCAGGGCAGGGGGTCGGACTCAGTGATCTGTTGAGGTTCTTTCTGGCCCTAGCATCTGTGAATCTATGGACCAATGACCTGCTCCAGTGAGGCAGTCTCAAGGTTTTGCTTCTCCACATGTAGGAGCTCCTGTCTTCGGATCTTATCTCACAGTCTCTTTCATGTTTGTCTGGCACTGTTCCTCATTTCCTTTATTTCTGCAATGTATTTTCTTATCACTTCAAGTAATGTACTTACTAGTTCTATACTTCCTTCCTTTTTTTTCTGTAAGAGTTGGTGTATTCTGTTCTTCCAAGTGTTTTCTATATTTCTCTGCAGAAGATTAGCAGAAGCTTTCCAAAGAGAAGATGTTGTATGGAAATTGGTGAGGGTTTTTATGTAAAAACAATGATTTGATTGGGTGCTATACATATTGTGAGGTGGAAGAAGTCACAGAAAGACTTGGCTATTGCAGCACTCAGTCTGTTGCAACTCCTAATATTTTAGGCATGTCACCACCTAGTGGTATCCACGGTGCTGAGTGAGGGACCTAGGCTTCCTATCCAATGCCTGAGCCGACGTAGGCAGATAACGTTCTTTGGGTAAATCTGAACTTTTTAATTTTTTTTTTATTAAACCAACTCAAATAGTTGGAAAAAATTCTTGCATGCATACCAGCCTCTGGCTTCTGCTATTCATTCCATCCAGAAAGAGCACGCACCAGCTGCAGATGCTTCTCAGCCTGATGCAAGATATTTATACCTAAAAGCTTGCAAAGAAGAATTTTTTTTTTTAACTATTTGAGTTGGTCTAAAAGATATCAGATTTATTTAAAGAACCTTGTCTGTCTGTGTCCTTAAACCAACATGTCTACAACCTATACCCCTGTAACATGGAAGATATTGAATTGAGCCAACTTAGGCATTTAGAAGTGGTATCCCCAAAAGTCAGCATGCAGCAGGGATCTGCACAAGTTGGCCAGTGGAAAATGAGGAGGAGACTGGTGTGTCTTGGGACTCTTGGGAAAACAGATGCCTCCCTGCAGTCTAAAGTAAGGTACCCATCTCTTGGAATTAGCTGTTACATCAACCCTCTCTCAAAAGTGTAGTGAGAGGAGACAGTGCTGGTAGCATTGCCCCCTTTATCGGCCAAGCTTAGTGGTTTGGGCACTCCCACCCAATTCAAGTCCCTCCCATCTGAATATGTAAAGATTAAATATTCAAGGGAGCTGGTGTGGGATCCTAAGTCTCCCTTTCTCCAAGTGAGTGCCCCCTCTATTAGGCAGGCTTTTGGGCACAGTGACCTTGCATCAGGCATAGGGAGCCTCTGCTGGTCTGAGACTGCAAGGAAGGAGAGAAGCTTGAAGTGTGGAGGGATGTCAGTGCAAATGTAAATAGGTAGAGATAAGCAAGACAAAAGGAAAATCAGGGAAGGGAGGGGGAAGAGAGCAGGGGGGGAAATGTCAGAGGGAGTCTCTGAAGGGTTAACAGTAGTAGTGCAGGTATGTTTTGAGGATCCGCTGTTTAGTTTGAATCATGTCCAAGGACAGACCAATGGGACTTAAGCTTTCAACCTTTTTGGGATCTAGCTGTTAGGTTGGAACCTGAAAAGCTTATAGACTGGTAGTAAGCACCTACTAGTATAGCTATGCCTTTCATCTGAGGTATAAGAAAAATTACTACTTTTGTGGAAGATCAGAAGTGACAAACTAAACTCTCCTTCTTGGAAAAGGATTTAGTGCAAGTCATTCAGGAAGATTGTTTCTGAATTGAGACAGTTGATGGGTTTCATTATAACATAACATTTATATCTTGGCAAGGAGGTTTTGGGTAAATTCTTCTTGTTTTCCAGCTTTGAAAAACTGGTGTCATTTGGCTTCTTTGACTTGGGTGCAGGATGGGGGGGATTCTTCACCTACATCAAACTTGAATGAAGTTGTAAAACCAGGGAAAATGCCCTCCTCATAGTATTGAATGTTAATGATTGTATTTATTTTCAGTCATCAAGTAAACAAAGGCAGACTTGTAAAATAGTAACAACAGAAATATGATGGTGACTGATTTTAATCGCAGCACTAATCTTTACTGAATCAGCTGAGGAACATATGGGTCTTTTATAAACAGCTGGTATAAAATACATTTAGAAATCAATGAATCACAAAAGTAATTGGGCATGAAGGAATTAAATTTTGAAATAAATTTGTTTTTCAACATTGTTTAGCCAGCTGTGAAACAGACTGACTTTAAACTTATGTCACTTGTAGGTGAAAATATTTGTGCATAGCTGTCCATAACAAAAATAGATTTAAGTACTTCCAATCAAATGTAAAATTATAGGCCTTGTTAAACTTTTCATCAATCGCCTAACACCTTCCCCATTCCTCTTTTATGGAAAGTTCATGACACCTTCATGATTCCTCCCAGGGATGCTGTTCTGACTACTGCTTCCAGATTAGATATTATATCTCAAATGCTTCATTTGCCCTAAACTTTTACCTCTGTGACGCACAGTAGCCATGGCTGAAATGGCTTATGTTTGAAGCCATTTTTGTGTGAAGCTGAGGCCTTGAGAGAGATGGCCTGAATCAGCCTTTGGGGGTGGTGCCTGTTCTGCCAGAGCTGGAGAGACAGGCCCACAGCCTGCAGTTCCTAGAACACAGCTTTGCCAGGTACTGATTTTTTTGCATTTAAAATGGGCCCTGTCTTTGGGATTTAAGTGTATTGGAAGCAACCAGTTTTTTAGCTGTGTTGGATTAGTGCTTGCGGGCAGACAGGCCACCCTGTCACACTGCACTTCTTTATCTGCCTATAACCTGGTTGCGGAACGTCTGTGTGGTTGTTCAGCTAAATTTCTCTTACTCCTGAAAGCCATAAGACACATGGAGCTTAACTTTTAAAACTAAAAGTTCTCAAGCATTCATCTTTGAAGTGAGTAAATATTCTGCTTGGTTTAAACTTTTCCTGAGTAGTCTGTGTTTTTTTTCGTTTGTGCCAACCAGGGATAATGGGTACTGCTGCTTTGCATGGGTGAACCAGCGTGGTGTGAAGGCACACAAAGAAGGCAGGAATTCCTTGTTCTAGTTCTGAGTCTGATTCCATCCCTGGTAAAACCAGAGGTGATATTTCTCCCTCTGCGTCCTGATCTATCAAACAGAGATAATGCTTTGTGATCTCTGTGCGCCTAAAATGTTTAACTTCAAGAGGAAATTCACCCTGCGTTGTTGTTTATTCCAGAAGTCCTTGCTATAATAAATGGGTGGGTCTTGGTGCATGTGCTTGCAGGTAGCTTACTGTCATAATTACCTGCCTGCCTTCTAGTAGCCTCTGGATGACTTACACCTGGCAGGGGAAACACCATGTATCTGGATCCATGAAGGCAGTTTTCCTTAAGTGTTCCTGGGGATAACTGTTCTTCTGGCATGGTTTAGTACCTGCTGGGGTGTTGGGGCTTAAAGCTCCCTTTATGGAAATGGGGGGAGGCTCCTCCCTAGCTTGCTCCTGTGGCCATGTGGCTAAGGGCAGGCAAAACTTGGGGGCCTCCAAACCCCAAGCCTTCAGGCTTGGGCCTGCACATAGGATGCCTGCCAAAAGACTAGCAATATTTGAAGCTGTGGGTTGGGTGGAGGACGTTTGCCAGTTGTAGGGCCACTTATAGTTCTGGACTGACTCACGGATTTGGACTTGATTTGGCTTGGAACACAAAAAAATTCTTTAAAAAAAATATTGAGGTAAAATGATTGATTTTAAAAAAAAAAAAAAAAAAAAAGGATTGGGAGAGGCTGTGAAAACAGGAAGACTTCCAGTATTAGGGAACATGTGGCCATGCTCTGAGCAGGGCAGAGTTGAAAGCAGTAGTATTGGGTTTCATCAGTATCAGTGCTGTTGTCCCAAGGATTCAAAAATCATGATATTTTTTTCAAAATAATATTTTCTTCCTTTTATTTTGTCATCTGGCTTTGATGCTGTAGGGCTCATTCAAGTCCTGTTTTCCAGTGTTTCTGGGCAACTGCAATGGCTAGAAATGACTCTTGGCTTTCTTCCTTTATTTAAAAAAATGTTTATCTTTCACTTGGCTCCAGGAACTGGCCCTTGAGGAAAACTGCCAGCTCTTGCAGTGCCTGGCAACAGTAATTGCATTTGCTGTAGCTTGAAAACAGATATTTGTTTTCTTATTTTCTTTTCTTAGTTTGGTATACCTTCCTCCTGTGTGCTGCAAGACTCTCACTGCATTGTCCAAATGCCAGGTTAGAAGTGTAGTGTTTTAATTCATCTAAATTAAGGAGATCGTATTTCTTCCATTTTTCTGTCATTTTTCTTCTCTACTTGCTATCTACACTCCAGGGAAGATCATTTTAAGGGGGATGAACATGCAACTAGTCAGAAGTAACTGCCTGAACAAAGTATTTTGTAATGCAACACATTAGATTAGCACAGGTTTTATTAAAAAAAGCTGAACATCCTGCTGAGCTCATTGTAGCTTGGAGTGAAAATGCTAAAGACACAACCTCCTTGGAGGAAAACATGTCTGCTGTTAGCCAAAACAGCTGTCTGTAAGATGCAACAACAGCCTCTAGGATAGGAAAAGCGCCTCCAAGAAACGCTTAAATCTCTTCCAGAGTATGTGATGATAACTAGTGATATAAGGAAGGCCTCTGAGGATTGACATATCATTTGGATCCTTTTCTTTGAGTTTGTGGGGGGGGGGAAGTATAAATTAGTATTTTCTAATAGTGAGGATTTATTTGCTCTATACCTGCAGTATTGCAAATCAATAAAAGTGTGTGTGTGGTTGGTAGGTTTATGGCACTTGTCTGTAAAATGTACAGCTGGACCCAGACTACTTGTATATGGTTAGCTCGCAACCTGCTTGTTTTAGAGTAGGTTGATAAAAGCTGTTCAGCCAGTTGCTGCAAAGGGTGCTGTTACTTCAAAGGGTGCTGTTTCTTTGATTGGCTAAGGCACAGCCATGGTCTAGTGCAGCTGACTGGTGTCCTTTGAAGCAAAAGTCCCAGAAGCAGCTGAAGTACCTCTGTGGTCCTGCCTGGCTGGTTTGAGGTTATGTATACCTCTGGCTAGTTTGCAAGCCCTCATCTTCACAGTGGAGCGGGAGGGCTAGGAATCCAATCTTATGAAAAATCCAAGCTGTAGTACATAAAGGCTAGGGACAGATATTCAGAAAGCCTAAGCCTGAATTGATTCAATCTTTGCAGGTTAATCTAGCCTGGCTAGGCTGAACCAGTTTGTAACCATATAGACATCCCCTCTGGACTGAAAAAATACAGGCACGTGCCTGCAGTGGGTCAGGCTAGAATCCGGGGGGCGCTAAAGTAGCCTTCTCTTCCCTTCCACAATGCTGAAATGAGTTGGGGGGGCATAGCCAGGCCCTGGCAGGATGCTCTGTTTAGGGAGGGGTCCTCCCCACCCTCACTGCTCCTGGAAACAACTTTTTCCAAGGAAGGAACAGAGAGACCAGCTGACCTGCTGATTAGCTCCAAAGTGGACACTGTCTTGTCTGCCTTTGTCCTATCTGTCTTACACAGACATCTCTCAGCATTAACTAGCATAACACATATTGGCTCTAGTCTGTGCTTTAGGAGAGGGGAGGGGGTGAATCCCTGCTGAAGCAGGACATGGTAGGGATGTGGGGTGGGGGAGGGGGCACAGGAAAGCCAGGCAGACACTGCTGTCCCTGCTGCCTCTGCTGAGCTCCAGCCAGGGAGCAGATGGGTGGGGCCAGCCCAGCTCTCTGGAGCAGAGAGCCTGGCCCAGGGCTACAAAGCATCTGGGATGCTGGGGGACTCTGGTTTAACTTAAACTAGGAAGGGGTCCGGGACAGACATTTTATAAACTGGTTTGAGCCAAATCGGTTAAACCTGGTTGAATGTAGCATCAGCCTTATCTCAGACTGGTTTCAGCCATTTTCAAACTGGTTTGTGTGCACTGAACGTCTGTTCTGTTACAGGTTTAAACCAGTTTCTGATCACTTAAACCAGTTTATGTGTAATGTCTATCCCTAGCCAAACACAGTGAGTTAGACACAGTGTGATCTTCCTGATGGAACTGAAACATTTCAGAGCTACTGATCTGACGTTGTGTAAAAGTAGAATGAAAAAAGGCAGCATGCTCAATGTTGGCTGTCAATGGAGCCCTCTGAGTGCTTTTGAAGGGAATCTAGTGGTTGACTTGTATTGTTTCTCATTGACTGGGTTGTGAGCGAAATGCCTCTAACCTTCCAGCTATAGTGAATGGATATTTTCCATTCTTTCCTTAGACTGGGTGCACTCTGCTACAATATGACTATTGTACTATTAGGTCTTCAGAAGCATGAGCTGGTCTTCGCTAACTTTTACACTTTATTTTAACTCTCATTGTAGTTACGGCGCATCTTTGGAAGCAGTGTGCCTACTTTCCCTCCGAAGTTTTACCTAGCAATGACCAAGTCTATGGCGGGTGAGAGGAGGTCTCAACTTGAGCAGTATCTACAAAATGGTACATGATCAGTATTTGTGGTTTACTTTTTGGATACATATGTAGATTCTGTAAGGCATGATTTTGGTGGGTGGGTGTATCTAGGAGGTAGGAGGGAGAATATTAAACTGGATTCAACTATGTTGTGTTGTATGCCATTCGGGAACACGCACTGGAATGAGAGAGACCCCCAAATGTTAAGACTAAATTATTTAGGGCCTGGTCCTGCTATCCTATCCTGTCTAACACTCCTACTGACTTCAGAGCAAAAGATGGAGCCTTTTAGAAGGGTCCTCTTAGGAATTCATACCTTTCTTTTAGCTTATACATTGGACTTGCCTCATTTTCCCCTCCTCTCCTCCCTCCTCCCCCCCCAACTAAGAAAGCTTTCTTTTCTCAAAAATATCCATGCAGATGCTTGTTTGGATTGTTGAACAGCATGTATGGAATACAGGATATGATGGACACTGCACCTGTAGGATGCATCATTTCTTTCTTACAAACTTCACATAAGCAGTGAACTAAAATGTAACTATTTCAGTTATAAGAAATAGGAAGCTTGAACATTTTGTGGCTTCTGGTATATGCCTTTTGTGGCCCAGACTGTCAAAAATGGTTTCCTGAATCATCCAGGCATCCAAATAAATAATTTAGAAATAACATGGAATTCAGGAATAAAATGGAATGAAAACTAAAATTCTGCAGCCTTCTCACAAGCATCTAGTCTGAGGAAAAGTTGGTAAAATCCAGTGCTTGGACAGTGGTATAAGTGTCCGTGAGGATGTTGGTACATCTCACCCTCAGCTTTTATAAACTGGCATTGAAACTTTGCATTTATTTGGGTGCCTGGATGATTCAGGGTTTATTTGGGTGCCTGCTGACTCTGAATTGTTGGCAGCTCCTGTTGCTGCTGGTGGGGAGTAGTCAGCTACTTGGTGCTTCAGAAAACCTGCT
>NW_017728992.1:161731805-161733744 GCF_001723915.1 Gavialis gangeticus | reverse complement strand
ATTTATTTGGGTGCCTGGATGATTCAGGGTTTATTTGGGTGCCTGCTGACTCTGAATTGTTGGCAGCTCCTGTTGCTGCTGGTGGGGAGTAGTCAGCTACTTGGTGCTTCAGAAAACCTGCTCATTTTCCCAGGAGCCAAGCTTCAGCACTCTTTGTCTTGTGAAATGTGGAGCTAGGATTTGGTCTTAAGATAGTGGAAGATGCACACTGCCATATGTATGTGATCTGAAAGCAGTTGGGGGACCTTCCAATAAAGGTAATCATGCATAAACTAGAGGATGGGTAATTGATTATTGACAGCTTTACCAGCAACCTTTTCCATGCATACGTGTCTCTTGGGGAAAGTGGATAGGGATATTGCAAATATCTTGTTTTCAGTCCTAGACCTTCCTCCTCAGCTCTTCAACTAACCTTGACCTTTATGCCCTTAGTGAGGTTTTTTTCCCTCTCTCTTTCTTTTTTTTTTTTTTTTCCCTTCCAGTTACTATAGATCCAAACATTATAAACAGTGATGTCTTCATCAGTTTTTTCCAAAAATTGCAGCAGGTAAGTTTTGAACCTTTCTACAACATTAATTAGTTGTTTGGAACAACAGAATTTATAGCTGAGCTCCTTAAACTAAGGCTTCATTTGCCTTTTCTGACTTCCATTATTTATAT
The DNA here is from genome assembly GCF_001723915.1 of Gavialis gangeticus. Classification (NCBI taxonomy): domain Eukaryota; kingdom Metazoa; phylum Chordata; order Crocodylia; family Gavialidae; genus Gavialis; species Gavialis gangeticus. The sequence continues at coordinate 161,733,084 of NW_017728992.1, read as the reverse complement.
TGCCACAACACTGACTTCATTTGTAAAGCACTTTGAGGTCTCATGATGAAAAGCCTTATGTAAGAGCTAGGTGGTGGTGGTGGTGTTGTTGTTTATTTTTTTTGTCCTTTGCCAAATGTTCCTAGCCAAGAAAAGAATAATTTGTTTTGTTTTTCTGTCCTATTATGATATCTGATGAATCTTTGGCCCTGAATAACTCCCAGAAAGTCTTTGTGCAAGTTCAATGAAAGGATTGCACACAATCTTACGTTTTGCAAGCATAAATGCATTTTGTTTGTGTCAATAAATTGGGGTGATAAATGTACTGATGATGACTGTTGTGAAAATGTTGGCTTCTTTTATCTTGTCACTGTGGTGACAGGCCAAATTGGCATGTTTCAAGTGCTGCAACCTGTGCTGCTTCTGAAATCTATGTTTATTTGTTCCATACATGTCTATGCATATGAGAGAATAAATACTGAGATTGTCAGTATGAGTTACGCCAGTGAGTTCAATATAAATATTAAGACTAATGAGCACAAGCATCCCCTCTAAACTGAAACTTTAGCCATGCCTTTGTTCATTTGATGCAATTGGGAAATTAAGTCGCAGTTCCCAGAGTAACTTGCTTTATGTTCACTATGACCTTTGGATACTGCAGCAGATAGCTTTTTCAGTAGGGATGAAATTTAAGTTCCTGGAAAGCACCCAGCAAAGTAAGTGTGACCATAATCTGAGTTGTAATGTGAAATACTTGAAACAGGAAGTTAGATTTGATAGACTGTTGCAATGATTTGTGTGTAATTCTTTTGTGACTTGTTGCTCTTGGTTTCCTGTTTGTTAATATGTATTTAGCTGAGGAAGGCTGTCTACCTTTATACTAAACATTTAATTGCAACCTTTGCTATATACGTAGACTTTTTTATTTTAAATAAAATTGCTTATTTGCTACTTCTGTTCCATCTCTAGAAAAAGTTCTTATGTCAGTGACAATTCTGAATTTAAAGGTTTGTTTATGGAAGAACATAACATATTTCTCTCTGATTCAGAGCCTGTTGAAATCAATGAAATGGCATCCATTAATTTCCATAGGCTCTGGATCAGTCATACAACAGTCCTGTTAGAGAGGATGTAAATCTTTTATGGGTGAAAATGTATGTTGTTCTTCCCTCAACTGTTACCTTCTGATGATGGTTAGCTCTTTCTTTCAGAGCTTTGGTGGGGAAAACAAACCTGTATCTAAACTGTAAATAAGGTAGGACACTTAGTTTCATAGTTTCTAGGGTCGGAAGGGACCTGA
>NW_017728992.1:161726659-161731794 GCF_001723915.1 Gavialis gangeticus | reverse complement strand
TCCTGTCCCTCCTATACAGCCTATAGCCCTCAGCATTCACCGCCCACTTGATCTGGTACTATATTCCTGTGCATGTGTTTTCAGTGTTGAAAGAGGCCCTCAGTGCAGTGGGCATGGATTTCCTTTTAAAATGACTCTGAAACTGAAGTTTTAAATTTTCAGCTTTTTGTTGTTTTGCTTTTGGAGATTTCTGATATGGGAAGTATTGTAATTATGGCTCTACAGATATGCATGCTTACTAATGTATGCCGTGAGTGCAGACTGAAGTCTAATTTTTAGATTTCCCAGTAGATTCTGAAATAAATCCTGAAAGCTTAATGCAAAGTTTGCACACTGTTAACACAAAAACAAACTAACTCTTATTTTGGGTTGAATGTTCCTATACAACATTTAAGCTTCCTGCTTGGCAAAGATGGTAGTTCCACAGCTTCTTCTGTTTACAGTTTTATGTTATAATTGTTACACTTACATAAAGTGATTTCTTCATAGTACAAGTAGCAATAGCGCTGTATGTGTTCTTTCATTCTTGAGAAGAGCTGTCTTCTGGGGAGGATCACAAAGTTATGTAAGGCTGAGTACAGACAGTAAAAAAAACAAAAAAAATGAAAACCAAAAAAAGAACAACCCCAAGGCCAAATTGAATCAGTCTTTGCAGCTTAGTTTAAGCTGTATAGATTGAACTGATAAGTAAACAGACATTCACTCTTGATTCTGGAAGTACAGCCACATGCCTACAGTGGCTCAGGCCAGAAGCCACGGGGCACTAGAGAATGCCTGATACTATACCCATTCAGGTTTATCTTAAATCAGTGTCAGCCATATTTAAAGCGGTTTATGTGCACTGAACTTCTGTTGTGTTACAAATCTGAACCAGTTTCAGATCACTTATACCAGTTTGTATAACTTCTGTCCCTAGCCTAAACGACAGAAGTCCATGCTGTCATTGCCTGTACTCAAATTCCTTTACTTGGTGTAGCTAAAGGCTGAACAAAAGCTTGTTTAGATGTTAAAAAATCTTGTTTAAGCTGAGTGGAGAGAGCTATAGAAAATATTCTAGTAGTACAATCATATCTTCATAAAGATGTTCTGTTTTAAGAAACGAATGATCTTCATTTTTAAAATATCCCTGTAGAGTCATTGATTTTTTTTCCATTGCTACATCAGTAAGACTTCCCAGGTATTGCTTATGGTGTTTTGTGTGACACTTAGAAGTGGTAACATATGGCATTGATATTGCTACTATATTTAAAATTATTTCTGGTTTTATGTGATTCATGATTCTTTATTGCTATTAAAACTTATGTATAACATTAAAACATGGAGTAAGGGGAGAAATCAGTGATTCAGGAATAAAATGGAAGGACAACTAAAATTCTGCAGCCTTCTCACAAGCATCCAGGCTGAGGAAAAGTTAGTAAAATCCAGTGCTTGGACAATGGTGTATGTGTCTGTGGGGAGGCTGGTGCATCTTGCCCTCAGCTTTTATAAACTGGCATTGAAATTTTGCATTTATAAATTTTAACATTTGGGGCATATTAAATTTATGCCATTGCCACACTTCCATTTTTGAAAGGTGCCACTGATAGATTACACAATCTTTAAATTACCTTGTCCTAGAAACTTCTATCTCCTTATGTATAAATACAACTTGAGCTTTTTCATAAGTTTGACTGAAGCAGTGTTTTGTCAAGGAAACCAGCTGCAAAATGTAGGCCTTGCTTGCTGTGGAGTACGTGGGGCCTTGCTTTAAATTGCAGCTATAGGGAGGAAAACATTGTTTTTTGAAGAAAGGAATGGGATTAAAGATGTTTCCTTCCCACATACATTCTGCTGTGTTATCACTACTTGAGCTTGTAAGCACAGCTTAGAGTTGCACACTTGCTCCTTACCACTCACTCTGTGTTGCTTAGAACTGGACCAGGCAGAAGTTCCCTGGCTGAAAACTGCAAGAGGCAGGCTGCAGAAGCATAAACCTGGCAGGCAGCAGTGCTATCTGTGGGACCTAATCTCAAAAATTGGTAACTGGCTTCTCAACCTGAGGGAATGGGCACATCAATAAGGCACAATGGGATCTTCTCAGGTGCAAACCTGCAGCATAATGCTTTGCAGTAGCTGTCTATGTGCGTGGTTTGGGGGTTTTTTTACCCTGCAGCAAATGCAAGGTAGCTTACTCCACTACCTCTGAGGGGCAAGCCACCTCTTGCTTATGGTAGGTCAGCAGCAAGCACACAGGCGTTACTGCCATATATGAGACATGCTGTAAACTTGCACATTAGCATGCCTATGCCTGTTACTTCAGTTTGAGAAATTAATTCTCAAAATATCTTGTTCTGTAAAACTTTAACTCAGGATGTGGGCAGTCACACAGGTTATACCAGTCAAGCTTGATTTGGTGTTTAAATCCATGCAGGAGACTGGGCTGTTTTTATTTCTGTTTAAATCAAGCTAATATTGGATTACCTTGTGCCAGTAAGCCTATCTCAGTGAAGACAACTTTTATTTGTTTAGTCTGAATTGCTTTAGGAGTGTTCACTGAACCATTTACGCTGATTTTAATTGTTTTGAAACAGGGGCAGCTTTTATGTGAAGGCATGCCCTATGAGTAGATTTACTGTACTCTAAACAGAAATAAAAATGGCTTACATTTAAATTTAAGTGTGTCCCAGTCTCTTACTACATTAATTTGTTCTGTTTTAAAACATCTTCCATTAAATCACTGCAACTTTCTTGAAAGATACTCCTGGGGTTTGCAAATAGACAGGTAAGAAACCCAGGAGCAAATCAACCTGTTAGACTACTTTCCTTCTAAATTCACTTCTGATTCACCTCCTCTCCTCTCATGTCCTAAATTCCCAGAGGAAGTGGAGTTTCCTCCCATGTAACTATACAGGCTCTGATAATCCCTTCTTTCATTGAAAGCATACCAACATTTCAACCTTTGGCTGAATGGAAATTTCTGTAGATCTGTGATTAAAAGAACTGAACCAAATTCAAAGCTGTCAGTCCTCCATTGCATCACTGCTTTTTGGATCTTGTTGTGAAATGGCAAAAAATGTGGAGGGAGCCTTCTCACCAGTGATCTGGATGGTGCAAATGCTGCACAGGGACTGGGGTTTGTCCACAATTCCCTGACACGATGCTGATCATGACTTGTCCTTGTCTGTGCTGATGGTGAAGCGTCCTTCAGCATCAGCGCAGTGGCTGAATCAGCAGCAATAGCCTGCCATGGGACCAAGATGTGTTAGTTCAGTCCACTGCTGCTGAAAGATTGTCAACTCCTGCTCTATTCCTTTTACAGGTAGAGCCAACATAGGTCGCATAGGTTCCTGGCTGTATTACAGGACCTTCGCCTTATCCAGGAAGTGCACAGCCCCACTAGGGGTAACACCTTGCTGGACCTGGTCCTGGCCATGGGGGATGACCTGGTGAGGGGACTGCAGGTCCTTGACTACCTGGGCAATAATGATCATCACCTGCTGGATTTCCCTATCCAACACAGGGCGTCAAGGGCTCACACCAAGGTTAAAGCCCTTGACTTCAGAAGGGCCAACTTCAGTGAGCTTAGGAGACTAGTGGGGGAGGCACTGAGGGCCCCGACGGTAAAGGAGATGGAAGTCCACGAGGGATGGTCGTACCTTAAGGGGGCAATCCTCCAGGCCCGAAGGATAACAGTCCCTGAGAGAAGCAAGGGGGGTAAGAGTGCTCAGAAACCCCCTTGGCTCAGCAAGGGCGTTCAGCAAAGCCTGAGGACTAAAAAGGGGGCATACAGCCAGTGGAAGGGAGGAGCTATCACCAAGGATGAGTACTCCTTGGCCCGTGAGTGTAGGAGGGCTATTAGGAAGGCCAAGGTAGAGATGGAACTCAGGCTAGCGTCCTGGATTAAGGACAACAAAAAGTCCTTTTTCAAGTACATTGGGAGCAAGAAGAGGGCACCAGGCAATGTAGGGCCCCTGCAAGACGCAAACGGTAATCTTGTGGCTAAGCCAGACAAGAAAGCTGATATTTTTAAACAGTTTCTTTGCCTCTGTTTTCTTGAACAGGGACCAGGATGTCCCACCTACTAGAAGTAGAGACAGTCTTGGGGATTGCTCTGTCAGGCCTTCAGTCAGTGCAGATGTAGTTAGGGATCTTCTGGAAGGGCTAGACATTTTTTAAATCTGCAGGTCCAGATCCCTTCCACCCAAGGGTGTTGAGGGAGCTGGCAGGGGTCATTGCAGAGCCCTTGGCCCGGCTGTGTGAGCATTTGTGGTCATCTGGCCAGGTGCCAGGGGATAGGAAACTGGCTAATGTGGTCCCATTTTTTCAAGAAAAGGAGGAGGGAGGACCCAGGTAACTATAGGCCTGTAAGCCTCACCTCGGTGCTTGGGAAGATCTTGGAGAGAATCGTCAAGAAGCATATCGGTGAGGGGCCAGCAGGGGAGATCATGCTCAGGGGCAATCAGCATGGGTTCATCAAAGACAGGTACTGCCTGACCAACCTGGTTACCTTTTATGACCAAGTAACTAAATCCTTGGATGATGGTGTCACCGTGGACGTACTCTTTCTAGACTTTAAGAAGGCCTTTGACACTGTCTCTCACCTCATCAATAAATTAAGCAACTGTGGCACTGATGCCTACACAGTTGGATGGGTAAAAAATTGGCTGATAGGGCACACCTAGAGAGTAGTGGGGGGTGGGTTGTACTCAACCTGGCGAGATGTGAGCAGTGGGGTACCCCAGGGCTCGGTCCTCGGGCCCATACTGTTTAACATCTTCATCAGCAACTTGGATGAGGGGGTGGAAAGCACGCTGTCCAAGTTTGCTGATGACACTAAGGTGGGGTGAGGTGGACACACTTGAAGGGAGAGAGAGACTGCAAATAGATTTAGACAGACTACAAAAGTGGGCAGATGAGAATAGGATGGGGTTCAACGTAGACAAATGCAGGGTGCTGCACCTTGGGAGAAGGAATCCACAGCTTACATACAGGCTGGGGAGTTCCCCTCTTGCAAGCACAGAGGCGGAAAGGGATCTTGGAGTCATTATTGACTCCAAGATGAACACGAGCCACCAATGCCAGACCGCAGCCAGCAAGGCCACCCATACCTTGCCATGCATCCAAAGGTGCATCTCAAGCCGGTCCAGGGAGGTGAT
>NW_017728992.1:161726070-161726400 GCF_001723915.1 Gavialis gangeticus | reverse complement strand
AATGGGGTGAAAAGGTGGGCACCATTGCTATACAGGATCGTCTGAGCATACATTAGTAACTTTGCTGCCATTTCAGAAGCAGGACATGGGCAGTGGTCTCATCTCCCCCTGCCTTTTTTTAAAGCCTGGCACATCTTAGGTTGTGTTTTGGTTTTGTTTTCATAATGTATGTTGTGGCTTTGGTATGTGAGAGGAATTGGAGCAAATGATTTTTAGGACTTAGGATATTCCCAATGCACAGAACTGGACATGGTGGTCTGAGAGGCCCTTTCCAGGCCCCTCTTAGAGTCTGATAAACTTATGATCAGGATTATGCAGAGCAACTCTGGG
>NW_017728992.1:161720116-161721070 GCF_001723915.1 Gavialis gangeticus | reverse complement strand
TAAACAGTTTCTTTGCCTCTGTTTTCTTGAACAGGGACCAGGATGTCCCACCTACTAGAAGTAGAGACAGTCTTGGGGATTGCTCTGTCAGGCCTTCAGTCAGTGCAGATGTAGTTAGGGATCTTCTGGAAGGGCTAGACATTTTTTAAATCTGCAGGTCCAGATCCCTTCCACCCAAGGGTGTTGAGGGAGCTGGCAGGGGTCATTGCAGAGCCCTTGGCCCGGCTGTGTGAGCATTTGTGGTCATCTGGCCAGGTGCCAGGGGATAGGAAACTGGCTAATGTGGTCCCATTTTTTCAAGAAAAGGAGGAGGGAGGACCCAGGTAACTATAGGCCTGTAAGCCTCACCTCGGTGCTTGGGAAGATCTTGGAGAGAATCGTCAAGAAGCATATCGGTGAGGGGCCAGCAGGGGAGATCATGCTCAGGGGCAATCAGCATGGGTTCATCAAAGACAGGTACTGCCTGACCAACCTGGTTACCTTTTATGACCAAGTAACTAAATCCTTGGATGATGGTGTCACCGTGGACGTACTCTTTCTAGACTTTAAGAAGGCCTTTGACACTGTCTCTCACCTCATCAATAAATTAAGCAACTGTGGCACTGATGCCTACACAGTTGGATGGGTAAAAAATTGGCTGATAGGGCACACCTAGAGAGTAGTGGGGGGTGGGTTGTACTCAACCTGGCGAGATGTGAGCAGTGGGGTACCCCAGGGCTCGGTCCTCGGGCCCATACTGTTTAACATCTTCATCAGCAACTTGGATGAGGGGGTGGAAAGCACGCTGTCCAAGTTTGCTGATGACACTAAGGTGGGGTGAGGTGGACACACTTGAAGGGAGAGAGAGACTGCAAATAGATTTAGACAGACTACAAAAGTGGGCAGATGAGAATAGGATGGGGTTCAGTGTAGACAAATGCAGGGTGCTGCACCTTGGGAGAAGGAATCCACAGC
>NW_017728992.1:161719349-161719685 GCF_001723915.1 Gavialis gangeticus | reverse complement strand
GGCAGGGGGTCAGGCTAGATGATCTGTTCAAGTCCCTCCTGACCCTAGCTACTATGAAACTATAACATGGGAAGGTTTCTTAGCAGAGATGAGCCAGTATTGGGTAACTCTGCTTTCCTGTCCTCTGCCTTAGCCTGTTGCCATCTTCTGTCGCACAGCATTTGACCTATTCTAAATAATGGGTTCCTTAGGGCCAGGTCCTTAGCTAATGTAGAACTAGGGATAACTGGCACATGGATTAGCACAAAAGCTGGCTGTTTCCGCTGAAGCAATCATCAGTGAAACAGTCCTGCTGTGCCCTCTCTCCCCTGCCTCCTCCTGCTTCTTCCCCTATCC
>NW_017728992.1:161708512-161714349 GCF_001723915.1 Gavialis gangeticus | reverse complement strand
TGATAAACTTATGATCAGGATTATGCAGAGCAACTCTGGGTTATCTGCAATAGCTAGAGGCTAGACGTGGCCCAAAAGGTTCTTTCCAGTGTGATGTTCCAGCAAAACAGCATTCTTTAACCTAAGTAAATGGATGATAGTGCCTTCAAGAGGAGGCCAAACGTTCCTTGAATACTTGGAGCAACTAAACCAAAGTGACATCTGATAACCCTGTAAGTAGCATTCCTGTCCTGGTTTTCATCTAAACACTCTGCCGCAGGGTTGTCTTCAATTTTATGAGCAAATGCAAGGCCAAGTGGTGCAAGTCATAAGTACTGCAGCTGAGATGATGGGGCAAGGCCTTGGCACAGCCTAGCTGAGATGTCTGCAAACATTATCAAAGATCTTAACTATTCTGACAGGGGCTGGGCCTAGCCTGTACACTCTCAAAATAGGGCTTCTTTTTTAAGCATGTGAATTCTGAGTTTGAACAAGCACCTGCATGCTTACTCTTATCTTTTTATTGCTTATGTGTGCAGGTAGTGGCACTGATGCATGCAAAGCCAGTCACCTGTGCACATTAGCAACAGCTTGTGAATGTGGATGTACCGTGCACAAAATCAGAAGCCAGGCTGAGGCTTCTCTGCAGATTTGGCAATCTCCTTTCAAAAAGTGCAAGATCCATGTTTCTGACCCTCCACTTCAAGTAGCACAGCTGGTGAGAAATTTTCCCATCTTGAGGTTTGCTTTCATCCTAAATCAGGACAAAAAGGTCACTACCAATACTTTAGTGGAACAGTACCTTCTGACAGATCATGGCCTGAGATGTTACTGTTTGATCTTGGTTCTGTTTGACACTGATCTCTCTCTGTCCTCCTGAGTTGATGCTGTGTCTCCAGTTGTAATTCAGCTGTCATTCCCCACTGTGGTTCTTCCTTGGACAGAGTTCCCTGACTGAACAGCAATTACAGTGAGGCTGCAAAGCAAAAAAACCAAAAAAATTCAGGGAATCGAAATCCATTTCCAAGGAGAAAACTCTGAATTAACAAAAAATCCCCCTTTCCTGGAGGGGACATGTACAGTAGAAAATTTTTTGCCAACTCCATTCAGTAACTTCCTTATTGGGGGACTGGATTCTATGACCCTGGAATCACCTTCCAGATATATGTTGTTCTACATTTTTATATTAATAAGCTGTGCTGGAGGCACCCCTGCTTCAGCCTATTAAGCAATCTGAATGGAGAGGAGGCAGCAGTTTCTGCTTGACTTGGAAAGGATTTTAGGTGGGATAGCAACACCTCCTGTGAAGAAGAATTCAGGTGGAAATGGGATAGTGTCTCTTGTTTAATGAGACCTTGAAGAAAACTGTACATAATTGGATTTCAGGCACCTGGCAGACATTACAATTAAGATATGATTGACTTGTTAATCACTTCATAAATAGTAACCCTGCCACAAGTTCAGTCAATTGCTGGTCTCTGGTTTTGTCATGCTATTCACAAAAACATCCTCCAAAATGGTTGTAATGCCTTTGTGGCTGGCTTCCATTGTGCTTTGAATTGAACATGTGGCAAAGTAACCCTACCATGTAGCCTGCTGATTGCATGGTGGGGCATGGTTGATAGCTCCCCTATGTTAGCAGGCTTACAGCCATGTGGTGCAGCCCTGCATGGGGATGCATTCCACTGTTCTCAGGGTGCCAAATCAAGGGGAGCTTATCAGCTGGGCTGGGGTGCTGGTAGTGGGGAGCCCCAGGGCCCATTGCGATGTGGTACAGTGCTTGCCTTAACCTGCAGCTTCGGTGGAGGCTGAAAGAGCAAGGCATGTTCTGGTGCTGGGTCACTGAGACCTGGAAGGTTGACTATCTTGCTATGCAGCTCCCAGGGAGCTATTAAGCCAGGCACTTGATGCATCCCAGCCATGGGGACCCTCAGATTCAGGAGAGATTCGTCAATCCCAGGGCCCCTGTGCACTGCAACCTTTAAAAGCCATTTGTGTAGCCTGGCTGCACACTATTTCTGGCACATGGGGATCTCAGGATAGAAGGTCTTCTCGATTCTGGGGTCCCACCATTAGAATTTTAAAAACCATGTGTGCAGCTGGGCTGCCCACGGGGTTTCCTAACATTTCAGTGCACAGGGTCTGGGACTGACAATCAGCTCACCTCAGCCCAGGGACCGCACCAGCCTCTCAATCCAGCCCTACTGTGGTCCTGGGAATGGGGCCAATTGGGGCCCAGGACCACACACCAGTTCACACCATTGTTTCAGTTTGCTGGTGCAAGGGGAGCCAAGAATCATGATCCCGAGTTCCCCCTGGACTAGCACAAAGTAATGGTGAAATGGGATCTGATCCCTCATCCCACAAATTGTGCATCTTCCCATGCACGTGGCATAGCAAGAGCTGCAACTATTAGGCTCAAGGATCAGATTCCATCTCACCATTAAATTAACATATGTCAGAGGCCTCAGAGGCAAAAAGACCCAAGTCCTAGGGGATGGAGAGAGAAATTGAGGGATAAATGCTGAAGGACAATATTCCTGTATAATGGAAGCTGTAGTCTGAGCTTTGAGTAAATAGGAAGCAAGGCCATTGTCCCTTCTGAAATAAAATTAAAACACCAGCTTAGGATAAGAACTGGAATCATTCTGCATGACTGCTAGAGCCTCGCTACACTTTATCCTCAATGTTTATTTTCTTATTTATTCATTTATATTGTAATAAGCACTCACTAAATGCACTGTTTAAAATCGTAATAAAAACTTTTCCATATTACAGAACCAAATTAATCCTGATTCCTTTAGTACAGGGGTGAGCAATTATTTTGGCTGGAAGACTGCTTAATGAGGTTTGGCAAGCTTCAAGAGCCACAAAGGCAGCCTGCCCCTTGACAGGTGCCCCGCCCCCCGGATGCCATCTTGGGACAAGAAGTTCTGCCCCTGGCCCTTGCCATCAGAAGTCCCTCCCCTTGCCCCAAAAGTACTTTTGGGGGTGAGGGGTTACCACCTTGAAACCAGGAAAAAATATATTGTACACTAAAAAAATCAAACATTTACTATAACTTATTTTAATTTTATTTTAAAAAATATTTTTGTCCTGATTTACATGCGTTTGTATAGTGTATCTAGAGGCGATTGCATCATAGCTCAAAATACAGTTTTAATCTTGGATATTGTGGGGTGTGGAAGGGTGTGGGGCATGTGGTTAGGGTGGGACGGGGGGGCTGTGGGAGGGTGTGGGTGTGTTTGGGGACATGGTGAGGGGTGTCAGAGGGTGTGGCTGCGTGTTGGTATAGTAGAGGGGGTGTGGGGCAGGGAGGTCCTCAGTCCCTGGAGTGTGCGAATCCCTGAAGGTGCACATGGTGGTAGTGAGCAGGTCCAGCCCCACCCATCCCTGTAGTGTGCAGCTCCCACCCCAGTATCCGGCTGCACGTGATGGCAGGGTGTGGGGCCAGCCCCAGCGGGCCCCATAGTGCGCAGCTCCTGCAGCATGCAGAGCCAGCCCAGCTGGGCCCCATAGTGTGCACCTTTCCACAGCGGGAGACCCTGGCCCGGCCTAGTGGGGCCCTTAGCTGAATTCCCCATCTCGCAAGCAGGGAGGCTGGAAACAGCCTTGGGGTGGCCAGGCACAAGCTCTGCCAGGCAGCGGCTTCTCGGCTGTAGCACCCCCTGGCTCCAGGCTGGGGCGGGTCAGGTGGGGTGGGGGGAGGGGAATGGGTTCTTAGCAACCAGAGGTGCTCCCCCTACAGGGTTGCACCGGCTTGCAGAGGGGCTGCCCAGGGCCAGAGCTAACAGAGGGGCCCCGTGGGACAGATGGAATTGCCTGGCAGGCCAGTTGTGGCCCATGGGCCATATTTTGCCCATCCCTGGCTTAGTATCTGTAACTGGTGGGGTGAGAAGGTAAGGAATAACCTGTGTGTACCTTCTCTTGCTGCCTTGGAGAAAAATGCTACTGCTTTTTGCTTTCACATAAGTAAAGTTTTTATCCATAGTATGCCAAGCTAAGGATGCATATGTCGAGCAGATTTAAGATACTAAGTGCATGGAGTTCTTGTTTTTGAGTAAGTGTGATGCGATCCTCTTTTCTTCACTTGACATGATGAGAGGGAGGAGAAAAAAGTCATTGTGTTGTAGTAAATATTGTTAATGTTGCTGTAACAAACTTGAAGGTAAGAAAAAGGTGACTGTTGCAACAGCATTTAGAAATTTAGGACACTTAACCTGTCTTTCAGTAGAGACAGTTGGGTGTGGACTGAAGGCAGCAAGAAAGGATACCACCCAAGTCAGTCATATTCAGCCAGTGTCATTTAATGTAATTACTTCAGTAGGGTTTGTTTTCTTCATTAGTGTTTTTTTCTGTCTCTCATACCCTCTCTCCCCTGCCCTATTACTTGGGTGGAAAACTGGCTGCAAAATCACTGAGCCATTATTGATGTCTCTCTGTCATCTTCAGGGATCTGTTCCAGGCTTAGTTCTAGTCAATATTTTCAATAATGATTGAAATGATGGAATGTGCAGCTGACAAGATGGGGGAGAGGGCACGGAGACAGGTTGCAAATACTTTGGAGGGTGGAATTAAAATTCAAAATGATCTCAACAAATTGGAGAGATGATCTACAATAAAAAAAGATAAAATTCAACATAGAAGAGTGAAGGTGACGGCAAGGAAAAATTACCCATTCAGCTACAAAGCAAAAGAAGAAAAACTGCCAAGGAAGATTTATAGAAACCTTAATCTTAAGTAACCCATGAAGCAACAAACCTTCTCAAGCAACATTGCCCCACTGAGGTGAGATTCAACCTAATGATTCTGCAGCTTCTGGAGGAGAGACCAAAGTCATTGGCAGTAATAGCATGAGGTAGTAGCAGTGCATGCTGCTCCGTGCCTGAACTGTGATAAGCAGAACAAAATAACATATGGGCAGAAATAGCCTCATGCATGTACAGGCCCTTTTCCTGAGAGTTGTGCAATTCGTGAGCAGTGTTAAACGTGACTGGACACAATACTCTGCATGCGCCCAAAATGGGTTGCCTAGTATGATTGCTCTACTCTGTACTTTGCACATTTGTGACCCCGCTGGTTCAAGTTGATATGCTTTCTAATGTAGATAAGGCTTTGGTTTCCCACAAGAACAACTAGTTGCACCCAAAATATCCGCCATTGCACCCATCAACAGGTATGTATGTTAACTGAACGATCCTACTTGCATAATAGACAGTGAAATAGTTCATAATGGCAGCAGTTAATTGTGATCCCCGGTGATGACAGCTAAATGTCCCTGGTGGTATCTTGCCTTTCAGCTGTTTCAGAATCTGCTAACAGAGAAACTTTAAGACAGCACAGCCTGAGTTAGCTTCCCTTCTATGTTTTGGATGTTTTTTTTTTTCTCTACTAGAGAGCTAGAAACTTAAATTATATTTTTAGATTAAAGCTTTTTTCTTTTTGCTGTACAACCATGCAGATGTTCTGTGAAATTGAGCAGATGCACAGCTCTGGCTATAATAAGGGCTGAGATTGGTCACGGGAATATCGGAGATTCATGTGTTACCAGATTCTAGCTGTGCAGGGATAGGGTTACCATATGTCCTGGTTTTACTGGACATGTCCTCTTTTTAGATTCTCCAATCTCTGTCCAGGTGTGTTTTTTAGATGGGATCAAATGTCCAGGATTTTGGTCAGCTCAGCTTTGAAATTTTTCCTGGCTTGCCCTAGCAGATAGCTGCTGGGGGAAGAGTGGGAGGAAGACTGTTGCAGGCAGGGTGCACATGCATATGGCCAGCATGCATAGGATTATCATATTTCCAGTTTCCAAAAAAAAGACACGGGGGGGGGGGGGGGGGAAAAATTTGGGGGGGGGG
>NW_017728992.1:161703105-161703512 GCF_001723915.1 Gavialis gangeticus | reverse complement strand
CTCCTAAACCACAGTCCCTCAGCCCTACTACTGCCCCTCACTCTTGACCCACAGTATCCTGCTCCCCAAACTATGGAGGTGCCTCTTACTCCCAACCCACACCCCCACTCCATCCCTGCTGATACCCCTCACTCCTGACTCTCAGCCCCCTGGCACTGCCTGTACCCCGTGCTCCTGGCCCACAGTCCCTGGCCCCTTCTAGTGCCCCTCACTTCCAAGCCACATTCCCCCCAGCCCTGCCAGTGCCCCTCACTCCAGACTCATAGATCCCTGCCAATAACCCTGACTCCTGACTTGGTTCCCTACTCCTGGGAGCGTGCGCGCGCGCACACACACACACACACACACCCACACCCACACCCAGAGCTGGGTGCAGCAGGGCATCTCCCATGCAGCTGTTCCCCCTC
>NW_017728992.1:161702566-161702985 GCF_001723915.1 Gavialis gangeticus | reverse complement strand
TGTGGGAAGAGGAGTAGCCATGTGCCACTTGGGACAGGATGAGCCCAGCCGGAGCAGCAGGGGCTGGGCTGCATTTTCCCACCACCCTGCTTGGCTACATCCTGGGTGCATGCCAGCCACATGTATGCATGTGCACACACACGATGCCTCTGCCTCCAGTTGCCCTACCTCTGCTCCCCAAAACCCCAAGCTGCATCTTGCTAGGGCAAGCCACAAAGTTCCAGAGGAAACTTCAGTGCTGAGCAGAGCAAGATTCTGGACATGTGATGAGTATTTTAAAAAACCTCCCGGACAGAGATGGGAGGACCCAAAAAGAGGATGTGACCGGGAAAACCTGGACGTATGGTAACCCTAAGCATGCAGCCTGGCAGGGTGGTGAAAGCAGCCCCAACAGCTGGATGCAGGTTAGTTTGGGGGGG
>NW_017728992.1:161673488-161702456 GCF_001723915.1 Gavialis gangeticus | reverse complement strand
CTTGGGGACTTTCCAGGGGGCTGCAGGGGGGGGTGTGTATGTGGAGGGAATGAGTGTGAGGGGGGTGGGTGTCTGCCTGCCAGCACTGAGGGAAGCTGTCCAGGCACTGTGCCTACCCCTCCAGCAGGGGAAGGGGATTGGGGGGGGCCTTCAGGGGCAGCAGGGAGCTGCGTGGGCCATCTGACAGGGCAGGGGTCTGCCCTTGCTCACAGGGGTGAGGGGTGGGGCAGCTGGAAAATGCTGGAGGGAGCAGGGGGCTGTGGGTTGGGAATGATGGGCACTGGCAGGGATGGGGTGGGTTGTGGATTGGGAGTGAGGGGCATCAGCATGGCCCAGAGGGGCAAAGTACTGCAGGTTGGGAGTGACGGGCACTGGCAAGGCCAGTAGTCTGCGGGTCAGGAGTGAGGGGCAGCAGCAGGGCTTGGGGGTGGGGAGGGCTGTGGCTTGGGAGTGAAGGGCAATGGAATGGGCAGGGCACCGGCATATCACTGCCCCCCTACAGTCATATACCAGTTCCTCCCCCCCACCCCTTTCTGCACAACAGGTGTCCTCTTTTTTGGAACTGGAAATATGGTAACTCAATGCAGGGAACCCTGATGTGAGTGGTCATTCCCTTTTGTTACTTTAGCAGTTCATCTGTGTCCTGGACTGTCTGAAGGAGCTGCTTGTTTTGCTCTTGCATGAGTTTCTGTGCCTTTTATGGACCAAAACCTTCTCCAGCTCTCCCTGCAAACCCTCAGTGTAGTCTCACACAGTGGCGAAGACAGCCTTGGTTGTTGGATTCATCCCAATGCCAGGGCATCCTCAGGAAGTTGTATTACTCTGTTTTATCTTCTTTTGACATGTTCCACTCCAGCTTTTCCTAGTCTCTATTTTTATCACAAAGAGCTGGGATTACTTCAAGATGAAAAATGAGCTTTAGAGAAGAGAAATGATAAATGCACTGAATTTATTTAATATGTTACCCTTCAAAACCTGGTAACTTCCAAAAGCATGAATCTTGCCTTATTCTTGGCTAGCTCAGGTCTCGGGTTTTAAACAGGTTCAATGAAGGAATGAAACCCAGAAAAATGTTTCCCTTCTTTTTAGTTCAGTGTGCTGGCTGCTCATGTACTTTCCCAAATTTAAATTGCTGTAGTGGAAGTATTAAATTATACAATTTTGCACAGATATACTTACTTCTCTCCTTTACTTGGGACCCAGTTCAATGCAATTAAAATACAACTTAGTCTAGTGGTGTCAGTAGCACTGGACAGCTCTGCATACTCCCATTTGGGACTTTACTAGCTCTTGCACTGGTTCACTCTGGGACCAAGTCAGGCATGGCTGTTTTGTAACAAGGTCCCATGATGTGGTTGCTGTGCTCAATATAAATAACATCTTAAACAGCTCCTGTCTGTAAAATAAATATTAAATTGTGCAAACCAGTTTCAAGTTGCATCCTTGTTTAATGAGTCCTCCTTTATATCAACCACCTCCCTGGTATAGGCACGGGGATCTTCACTGGTGTTTGTTCCTTTTACAGAAAGACCTGGGCTATATTTCTATGATGGTATAAAGCTTTGCTCTTTGATATGTGTGAGGAACATTAGTACTGTTTACTTCTTTGGGGCTGAACTAATCTTCAGAATAATTTAAATCCATGATCTTCCAAAAAAAAAAAAATCAGATTACTCCATTTTTTGTAGTTCCATGCATATGTGTGCACAAGCATACAAAGTACAAGTTTGTCGACCTCTTCCCCAAGGGCTCACAGTGGCAAAGTAGTTCAAACAAAGCAGGCAGAGTCAAGGCTGAAACATCTGTGGTGCAAAACCTTCTGTCTGCTCTTCTCCAGGATACTCAAACCCTAAATTCTCTCTTCAGCAATCCCTTGCAGTCGAGGATGATTGTCTTTCATGATGGTCTTATCTGTGCATCCAAAGATGGCTGATGAAGCCTATCCAGGATCAACAGACTCCACTGCAGCTCGGACAGTGTGGGTTTCCGTGTGGGGTGGGTGACGCTGGATTCTTGATTTAGGCCTCAACACACTGTTTCTGCCACTCTCACTTTTCCATCTCCTGATGTTGTGAGGTTATAAAGTACTGAGATCCCTGAGGCAGACTCTTCCTCCATTTGGGGCAGTCCTGAACAATAATCTCCCATGACTTAACATCGATGTTGCATTTTTTTAAGTTGGCCTTGAAGTTGTCCCTGATGCACTTTCTTGGCCCTCTTCTTTAGCGTACGCCTTGACTGAGCTGAGAATAAAACTTGCTTTGGGAGTCTGGAGTGAGACATCCGGATGAAATGGTCGGTCCAATGAAGTTGATGTCAAATGATCATTGCCTCAGTACTCCTAGTGTTTGCTTGCAGGAGGACGCTAGTGTTGGTGTGTCTGTCTTCCCACTGGATTCGAAGCATCTTCTGCAGGCAGCCTTGATGGTACTTCTCCAACAACTTTAAATGTCTCCTGTATGTTGCCCATGTCTCAGCTCTGTTCAGCAAGGTGGGGATCACAGCTGCTTGATAAGAACCATGAGCTTGGTTTTGGATCTGAGGTTGCAATCTTTGAACACCTGCTTCTTCAGGAGTCCCAAGGCTGCATTTGCATATTTGAGGCAATGTTGGATTTCTTCATCTATGTCAACATCAAACTGCAGAAAGGTGCTGTAAGCTCAGGAGAAGCTTAAAGAGCCTTTCTGGTTCTGGCACAGCATCCTGGTAATATGATATATAGCAAATACATGAGAACCTGTGGTAAAACTACATCTCTGAAGTTTCCCAGGGGAAGGATAATTGCTCTGGTAATTCTGCTTCTTATATATAGGGCCTCTCTTCTGAGTCTGAAGGTAGGAATAGAGTCAGCGTGGTACTTCCCCATCCCAGCTTCAGTCTTGCTTCAGTTTCCTTCCCACAATCCAGTTGGTGTCTCTGGAGTTACTTTGGAGGAAGAGCATCAGTATCTATATCAGGGAAGCAGTAAACCTGTTTATATTTCACTTCAACAGGATACATTTAAGATCCAGCCACAGAAGGCTTGTCTAGATGTTTACCTGGCTGACGGAAGGAATATTAGGCTGGATATCCAGACGTCGGACACAGCTGAAAGAATACTAGAGGTATTTCTATGTGGGGTCCTACTCACATTCCTAACTGCACGAGCTGTGAAGAGAAAACAATGATCTCCTTTGCATATTAGTAGAAAATAGGCCAAAAAAAAATCAGAGGGAATACCTACAAAGAACAGAATTTAGAACTTGCTAATTTTGCAGTTAAGATTTACCCATGAGCTGACTACTATCTATTTTAAGTATCTAACCTTTTTATATAAATGTCTTCTCTAGTGTTTATATTCATCAGCACTCCTCCCTGCCACATCCTCTACCCTCAAAAAACTTCAGCTACTCAATATCCCTGCAACTGTTTGGCCATTTTGGCCCAGTCTGTCCTACTGTCTTGGGTAAATAGATTTAACTTTGTTTTGATATGGTTCAGGCCAAATCTGTTTAAACTTCCTGGTGCCCACCTGTATGGCCAAAGATGCTCTAGCCTTAGTTTAGACATAGTTCAAGACAACTGCTGCACTGTGACTACAGCTTATCATGCTGACCACTTCTCACCAGTCCTCTCTGTTCCCTGTCTGGCTTATATCCACTTGGTGTCTAGAGTCAGATCATAAGCTTTTCATAGGCTGTTTTCACAGTACCTGATACCATGGTGCTAGCATGTAAAGCTGCTGTTGCAGTACAAATAATAAACCATTACTAGTTTGGTTTTGTGCCTCATAGCAGCCAAATACTGTTCTGAAGGCTAGGCTGAAATGCACTGAAACAGGTGTCTGAAGGTTAGGCCCTTGATATCTAGACCAGAATTACCAACTAGTTGCAGACTTTGTAGATACAATGTGTTTGGGGATGTGGTGGGACTGTATCAGCTCAACAAGGGCAGATGTGTGTTTGTGTTTTGGTTTTCCCCCAGGGTTTAGTCTGTACCAGTAAGCAGCCATGTAAACAAGTGAAATATCCAAGTGTGTGTATGCCCTGTAGTTCTCACTGGGCTGTGAATTGACAATCCTCATAATACTGCAAATACCATGATAAATTTTAACCACTTCCATGTTGGAGCATTCATTTTTTTTCAAATAATTATTATTCTAGAAAGGGGAGCAGTGTAAAATAAAAAGTAAGTTGCAGAATGGTTTTACTCCATTCATGTCCTGATGGATAGGTACTTTTTTTGTGTGTGTGTGTGTTTTTTTTTTTTAAAGGTTGCCTCATACAAGATGGGACTGTCAAGAGAACTGATCGGATATTTTAGTTTATTTTTTATTCAAGATCACAACAGTGGAACTGTCTCTGGTAAGCTATGCTCAAGGCACAACGCAGTGCACCTGCAGGTGTCATTGCAGAGGGAATTGAAGATGGCACCTCTGGGTTGAAAAGCATGAAGTTCTGCTGTTTGACCTAACAGACACATCAGTTTTGTTAACTCAGGGTTGGAACAGGCAATTTTTAGAAATTTTTATGTATGACCCAGTCACCAAGGGAGGGAGAGAGGGAAGCAAACAAAGCATGGTACTAAGTGGGTGAGGGTTGTTCTAAGCACAATGAACTTTTCATTTAAGGATGTTTTTATTCCTTTTAAGTTACAAGGCATGTAGCAACTTGGTGACTTGTATGTTTTTTGTTGAGCACTTAGCTAGATGTTTTCATTTTAGGTTTCTCTGCCAATTACTATACTCTGAAATAAAAGCTATTTATCAAACCCAAAGCTTTTACATACAAAGGCAAAACATTAACTGGTTCTAGTTTATACCTTAATTTTCCATTTCTTAGCTGATGAAATTTACAGAGTTCCTGACAGTGATGAACCTGAATGTGACCGAAATCTAGAATATGATTATCTGCATAGTTGTATCTTTCTTTTTTTAGTCTTTTATATGCTTCTTGTGTATATATCCTTACCACAGGTGGCCAGTGGTAATTTAGTGGATGTAAGCCAGGGTCAGGATATAGGAGAATGAGGGTAAAATCCTGACTTCCATTAAGTCAACAGTAGCTTCTCCACAGAGATCAGTGGGACCAGGATTTCACACCAAGACTAGACTCCTGGCTCTGTTACTGATCCTGTATTTGACCTTTGCCACGTCATTTAACCCCTCTCCTCCTCAGTTCCTGCACTTCTGAAAGTGCTTTAAGGCTCATCATTGAAAAAGTGTTCTATAGGTTTCTAGCAAAAAAAATGCATATTGCAAATGGTGCCAAATTACTGGGCACAAGGGCTGTGCTTGATGTAGTGTGTAGGTGACTTCCTCAGTGTGGCAGGAAATGCTGCCAAGCCTCGCTATATGTGCCTATTTTTTTATCACTTAATGTCTGAAATAGTTCATGCTTTCAGGGATGAGAGAAGAAGAATGTGGTGCTGAGCATGTGAGGTCCCTGGGTTCTCCTATGCAATAAGCATCTCTTGCTCTGGCACCTCTTGTATAAATTTACATAGCGCTTTACTATAGTCATGTATGAAATTACATGCTCATTGTGCTACAGCATAAAAATAAGTGGCATATGGGAGCATTTTTTTCTGCATATTGCATTTATTTACCTTTATAAATGAGCAATGCATTCCCCGGGTGCACATACAGAACTGTTTATAAGGCCATACATGCTAAGTCAACACAAACCTAGAGCTGGGAATCTGAGCACTTGCCTGCTTAAAGTCAGGGAGGTGTTTAAGTGTCTTGCTGAACTGGAGTCTTAACTGAAGAGATGCAGGGTGAGACCCTCCATTTTATGGAAGACTTCCTTATGAAATTAATCCCCACTGAATATGAGACTTGTACTTGCACCTTCCTGAGAGCATTCTTGTTTTGTTTTGTTGGTTTGTTTTTGTTTTTGTTTTGTTTTTTTCAAGCAATGAATCGTTTTGTGCCAACCTTGCTCATGTAACAAAATCACAAAGGTCTGCATTGGAGCTGTATCTGCAGATGTCCTGTCTGCTCAAACTTGTTTGAAATCTATACTAATTAACCTCCTCCTCCTTTCTTTCATGGGATTTGACAGAAATAAGTGGTTAGCTATGTTAGTCTGAAGTCAGGCAGAAGGCAGGGCAGATTAAGATTAATTCAGAGATGCATAAATGAGGAGCACTGTAGTTTGAAGCTCCTTAAGGTTAGATTAATGGGGAAATCTAAACAACATAGTTGTTGCTTTATCTTTCTCAGACCTGATTTTTGTGAAGTCCTTTTTCATCTACACAATGAATGTTATTATGCATGACCATGATTGAGTGTTAATGAAATACTAAAATACCTGTTTTGTTTTCGAGGGAGGATTCAACAATATTTCTTTTCTTTTTTCCCCTCCCACCCGACCTTCAGTTGTGAAAAAAGTGGCAGCATTTGAACTTCCCTATGTGAGTCTTCAGAGCATGAAAGAATTGCCCTGTAAGCTTGGGATCAGGAAGTGGTGAGTAGGAAGCTGATGATAGATTAGCACCATGTATTGCAAATATAATTGTGAGAGACGAGGATTTCTTAAGGTGATACCTTGTATTGGGCAAACTATGTATTTGGGATAAAGTTAGACAAGCGTTTGAATGCAATAATATTCTTCCTCATGTTGCAGGATTTGAAATGTCTTGCATTCAAACACTTGTCTAACATTATCCCAACTACATACCACAGTTGATCCAATAGAAAATATCACCCTAAGAAATCCTTGTCTCTCGCGTAATTTATGGACCATCATGGCTACGGCATCACTCTTGCACCACCAAATATAAATGTACTAGAGAAGTAAATCCTCACAGCAGCTTAGATTCTATGCATTCAGCCTGACTGTCCTGATTTGTCTTTGAGTCCCTTGGTATAATATGGGAACTGACCAGCTTCAGTGGCCCTGCATACTTTTAAGTCCACTCATTGTGGTAATCATGGAATGTCCCTTGCTGCAATGAGCCAATTATTCACTAATATATGTAAAGTTCAAGATTGGGGTGGTCTGTAGTTTAATATCTTTGGTCAAAACTTCTAGTAAAGGAGGCCTATTTTTTCTTTCTTTTGGGTAATCTTGCTCTAGTTTACAAATGCTTCCAAGTGTAGTGGGAAAATAAACTATAGTTTAAAATATTTAAATGGCTATCTTCTGAGATCAGAGAACAAGAGGGATGGGGGATTCTGAGTTGCAAGTTGCAGTTCATGCATGAAGAAATCACTTAGGTACAGACATTACACTTTTACCGGTAAAAGTGATTGGAAACCAGTCTGTACCCATAACAGAACAGAAATTTGGTGCACACAGATTGGTTTAAAAATGGAGGAATCCAGTCTAAGATTTGTCCCCACACGAAAGGGCGAATGTGTGTTCTGTTCACTACCAATCTAAACTTATGCCCCTTATAGAAAACTGTGTAACTTAGATTGATTCCATCTCAGGCTTTTTGAATGTCTGTACCTAGCCTTTAGGGTATATTTTTCCAAAGATTGTATTGCTGCATGTTACTGCACAAAATACCAGAATTCTAGCACTGCTGCTGTGCTTAAAGTATCTGTCACTTGGTTGCATTAAAAACCTGTGTTCAGGTGCATTTCACAATTGGTAACTAACAAGTCATTGGGCTAAGGCTTGGCAAATATATCTGTTGTCTAGTTCATAAAAGTATTCTGCATGGGGGAAACTAGTGGCCTAGTTCTATCAGCATGGTTGTACTGCTATGCTTATGCCAGTATAACTTCATGTGGTCACACCTGTGCTAGTACCACAGGATCTTTATTCCAAATAAATTCATACCACTTTGGAAAAGACACAGGCTAAATGGAAAAACGTGCAGTGCTGTGTCCAAATACAGATATAAGGCACATCTACTTTGCAGTATAGTGTAGGTATAAGCTTTTAAATTATTTAGCTCAGGCATGACATCAGGTAGCTCAGTGAGTTTTGCAGTTGAGCTGTTCTTCATGCTGCTGTGGCTAGATTGCTACTGGTAGCAACCTAGCCAGTTTAAAGCTGGCTCAGGTATACCTATACTATACTGCAGTTGCAGCAGTGACTTAAAAGTAGGTAGGCTACAGTTCTGCTGGCAAACTTCTTTGTGCAGACAAGCATGGAGTTTGTTTTGGATGAATGAGGGAAAGCCAAGAGAAACCCTTGTGTTTTTTATTCATATTTTTAATGCTTCAGTTCTAAATTAATCATAGTTTTCAGTACTACTGTAATAAAAGCAGATAAGCCAATTAGAACAGTTGACTTTAATTTATTTCCATACTGCAGCCTATTGGCTGCAATTTTTCCATGCACCCTTGAATGTGACACTTTTCTGTAGCTAATGTGGTGGAACATTCTATAACAAGGGTCAGCAACCCATGGCACATGTATCAGAGCATGGCACACAAGACCATTTTGCTTGGCATGCTACAGCTGGCCTGAGCTAGCTGCAGCCAAAAGGCTGCAAACAGTTGCACCAGTCTCCAGAGCCCTTGGCCAGGTTCCATGACGGCAACGGCTGCACACGCGCCTCCAGGTAAATAGTGGGGGGGCAGGGTTGCACTACCCCAGGCCCCACTCGCACCATCCAGCTGGAGGCACATGAGCACCTGCCACTGCCACGGAGCCCAGCTAGGGTTCTGGAGCCGACGCAGCTGTTCACAGGCTCCTGTCTGCAAGCCCAGGCTCTGGGCAGCTGTAGCAGGCAGGCTGCAAACAGCCGAACTGGGCTCCAGAGCCCTGGCACTGGCTCCGTGCTGGCAGCAACTACAAGTGCACCTCAGGGTGGGAAAGGGGCAAGGGCAGTGCAACCTGGGCGCCTTCCCTGCCATCCATCTGGAGGCAACTTGCAGCCACCACCAGCACCAAGGATTGGGCCCCTTGCCACTCTCCCACCTCCTGCCTCTGGCATGCCAAGTCGAGGCATGGGTCAGGGTTGGAGTGTTTTTTGGCACTAGCCAAAAATGTTACCAACCTCTGTTCTATAACCTAGTGTTTTTTGTGCTGTGCATTCAACTGAATATTTAAGCAGAAAAACAATCCTGAATTCTGAGAGCAGTGTTTAGTTGTGTAACTTTTTTGCATTTTTCGCAGGTATATGGATCCAGCCCTTGATAAAATGCTGCTGGACTGTAGAGCCTCAGTGAACTTACTCTATATGCAGGTAAAAATGGAAATCCATGGTATTTCTAAAAGCTATTTCCCCATCTTAATATAAGAAATGTGTTTTTAAATGACTTTTGCTTAAATGATCCTAAGCAGGAAAAAGTACAGTTTCTTTCTATTCAATCTTGCCACATTTTTTTCTTTCTTAAAATAATAAAAAGAGAGCACTGTTGAGGAGCATGTTCTCTGTACTGCATAGTAAACCTGCTGCATAATCTACCTGTTTCTTCTTAGTATAATAATTCTTTACATGAAGGTAGTAACTTGAGTTCCCTTCCACATTCTCCTCATGACAATCTGTAGATGGTGTTATGATGGTGGTGTTAAGGTTGAGACTGCAGTTTTGTTCTAAACTACTTCCATTATTTAAAAACAAAATCCCCTGTCTTTTTAAGGATCAAAATATCCCCTTGTGTTGGTCTCTTTCCAGAGATTAATTATTCTGGATGATCGAATAAAAATCTGTAAGATCTCCTCTTAGCTCTCAGAAGGTGGGGGAAAATCTCCTGTAGTAACTTTGAATTCTCAGTAGAGAGATAGTAAATGGTTTCAAACTTAGTATGGGAGCAGCCCCACGCAAGCTCTAGACTAGCAGACTTTTTGGGCAAACTAAAGGGTGTTCTTGAAGTTTTGGTGATAATGCTTGGTAGTTGTATGTGAGGCTTTGTTTCCAAAGTTTCTAAGACCAGTTTAGACAAAGAGTTGTCTAGGATGGCTAGGCGGAGATGACTCTTTCCTTGAGCAGGGGGATTGGACTAGTGACTTCCTGATATCCTTTCCAGCCCCAATTTTCTACGATACTATGTTGTAATACTTTGAGTGCCTTGGATCAAAGCTTTGCATAAGCAAGCTGAGAATAACTCTAGGATATCTGCCAAAGATAACAAGAAGTCTGAAAATATAAGGTCCTGTTTTAAAAGATTCTGGGATTTTTATTCTACTAATGGGACAAAAAGGAGAAACTTGCTAAAGTTTACTAATTTTTTGAACTTCATTTAAGGCAGTACAGGAAATTGAGAGGAACTGGGTTAAACCCACAGATGAACAGATGCAGAAACTTGAATTGCTACAAAAATCAGCAAACAAAATGAAGGTAAAGTGTTCTGTTAAATTAAGATAAACACATTAAGAACATACTGCAGGATGAAGACCCTTGACATGCATGTGATTTCCAATTCTCTGAGAAATAACTTCTTAAATTGAATCTTGAGGTTACATATTTATATTCCCAGTGACTTGCAGACAGGGAAGTACTATCTGATCATAGGTGAAAATTAGTTGGTAGAGCTGAGACTAAAAACCTTCAGTCCTTCATTTTTAGCCCATTGCTTATGTCACTAGATCACACCTGTCTCCTCATCAGTCTTGTAGAACTTCCTAATTCTGTCTTTCTGATACAGTTTTTAGAGCTAGTTAGTGAAGTGCAGCACTATGGATACATAAAGCTTGATCCTTGCACCTGTGATTATCCAGAAGTAGGCTGTTCTGCAGATGTCCATGTGGGGAATAATGAGATTTACTGCTGCATAAAACTGCCTACTAATCAGACCAAAGTAATCAGCTTCAAGATCAACAGAGTGAGGTGCTGGCAGGTCACCTTTCTAGTAAGTATCTCGCTGGCTTCACACCTTTCTATGCTCCGTTTAAATAGATCTTAATTTTCTTCTCCTGCCCTTTCTTTTCCCTGAAGGAAGGCTTAATGCTGTTGGGAGCTGCTTGTAGTTCCCTGGTTCTTAACATAAATTCCTTTATTGATTTTTATGCCTGTGGCAAATCGGGCATGGAGATGCATTATTCTGACAAGGTCTCTTCCCTTCCCTGGATGCAGCCCTTTGCACTCCATCTGTCTTCCCATATGCCAGACTGTGAGTAGAGCAGTGTAGGAGGCAGCAGGGCCACTTTAGCCAACTTTATACTGGTGGAGGTTCCCCACATGCATAAAGGGGCACTTTACCAATACAGAACTCTAGCCACTTTGGAGTATCTTCAGCCAAGTGGCATAAAGTGAAGTTGTCAGATTTAAAGAGTCCAACCTTAAATCTGAGTTAATGCCACTTTGTAGCTGTTTCTTCTGTTTCTGCTTTTCAGGGTGCTGTTACAGATTCAAATGGTGAAGGGAGTGATGAGACCCTGGAGCTCAGGTTCGAGTACAATGATTCAGACACATGGAAATGGGTAGTCTTTTACACAAAACAGGTTAGTTTGGAGGCAGTAAAAAGGTGGCCAGCAAAGAAAGGTAGGCTGGTAGGCAATGGGCCTGACTTCTACTCTTTAGAATAAGCATGTACAGTTTCTGTGGCTGGATGCAGCTGCTGTCTATACCAGCTTAGTCTAGGAACAGTGTTATATGAAAGCTCAAATACCTCGCAGTGCAGGGGGCAGGGTGTTTCCTTCATGGTGTGAGAAATGTCTTGTAGTTAATATGGTATGAAGCAATGCTGACTTTCTTTTATTATTTACTAGCCTAGTGACTGTCTACAAACACAGGCCTTTAAGTATTCCTGACAGGTTAAAAAGCCCATCTTCCACATGGCATGTGGAACACATAAGCCTCTTGCCCAAATCCAGGTTAAATAAATAAAACGAGGTTCATAGTGGCTCTAAATCTATGTAGGCATATTGTAAACACATCCCCATTAATGTCCCATCCCTTCCATCTAATTTCTGGCAGTTCTTTTAAAAATCGCAGAAGAGACATGGCAAATATGCAATTAAGATGCTTAGTAGAAATATCAAATTATGTAGATTCTATGGATGTTTTTGATTCTGGGTGTCTTGGTTCTGGCACTTCTAAAAACAAAAGAAAGAAGAGGTTCATTCCTCAAATAAACTGTTTCTTCTTCCTTCTCTTCTCTTGTCTTCCTCAACCCCCACTTAGTAACAGTGAGAACTTTCCAAGTGAAATCAAAATGCATATTTTTTTCATTCATTACTTCTGCATTCCAATGTGACTCTTTATAATCTCCACTATTATGTAGCAGCATATTTATTTGTTGTTGCTCTACATTTTACGAGAACATGACTCCTCTCCAAATAACCAGCGTTCAGCAGAGGCAGCTTTTCTTCTGGGTCGCTGGCATGAGAGAACAGACAACTGAAATTCCCTTGTTAGTTCTTCTGCTGAATGTATTTAAATTAAGGTCTCGGTTTGCTCAAGTGAGTGAGGAATCTTACCACTTAAAAAGAAAAAGAATATATAGCTTGGAAAGGTGCTGGCATCTGGAAGGGCCAAGAGCTTGATCCAGAAACCCATTAAGTTCCCAGTAACTTTGACTTTGCATCAGGCCCCAGTCGAACTGTGCAAGCTAACATGTTGGTGCCTTAGTCCACATGGACACTAACTATGTAAGGTGTAATGGTAGTAGTGCTGGCTCCCAGAGATTGTAGTGATGCATGTGAATTGACAGCACATGGGATCTGACTTTTCAGGGGAATAAAATTCCAGCCACTTCCATTTTCTGTTCTTGAAATTCTAGATTCTCAATGCTTATGGACACATTAGAAGTGGGAATAGGTACTTGTACTGATGCAGATAATGCCACATTTCAATAGTCTAAACTAGCCCTAAGTGCATTTGAACTGCCTCACAGCTGTGCACAGTAGGCAGTTATAAAATAATAGCTTACTTTACAGGACCAATGATAAAAACAGCAAGTAGGTTTGACTGCATATATTTTAAATGTGGAGTAAAATCTAACCAAATTCTAAGACTAAGAACTGGGTTACAGACTGGAAGGGCAGGGAAGTTGAGGAATTTTTTTTAATAAGAGAAGCTAAAATCCATTCTTTTTATCCATTGTAAGGCATTTCTGCTAAGCAGCTGCTTTAAAAAAATGATATCGGAACAGCTGATGAAGACAACCAAAGAGCAAGAACTGGTGAGTCAGGCTGTCAGTGCAACTGTTGGAGCCTGCATGCGTCAGCCTGGCTGTGAATTGCACATGGTTTCAGCTATACTGGGGGACCTTTTAAGGGAACAGAGCTTCCACTGCTGCCACCCTCATTGCAGCTGAGTTAGAGGGAGTCCTAGTATAGCAGTTTTTGCGGCTTCCAACATTTTATATGTTGTCACAGAATTAATTGATAAGAGGGTGGAAATGTCACAAGAAATGCTGTTTTAAAGATGACCTCTTGCCAGAAGAATGTTTAAAATTGGTCTCTTTCATTTCCCATTTAGATTTTATTTTTCACACATAGGAAAGCATGCTGGTACCATCACTGTTTTTAATGCATCCATCTTGACAACTGTATTCTTGCCTGAATCTTCATTTTCCCTAATGGAGTTGTTCACAGTATTTACTGTGATCTAAGACTAATCTAAGAAACATCCTTTAAAAAAATTGGAAGCAATCTGCCTCTTCATAGAGGGAATTTTAATACATACTAAAATTAAAACTTGTTACCAGAAGGTTCCTCATTGTTGCTTTTACATAAGAAGCTTTAAATTTAAATCTGTAACACTTCCAGGCATTTCTGCACCAGTGGTCAGTATCCCAATGCTTAATGTTAATAATGCCTTTGTTAACATTCCTATATCCAAAGAGACTGAGACTGCTGTTCTGTCAAAGTCTTTTTCTTTGCAGGGGGGAATTGCATGTGAGACTTTGCTCATAAAATGAACAAGAAGGCAACAAATGACTTCTGTGTTCACAGTTTTAAAACAATGAACTACCAAAAATAGGTGATTTTGAGTTGAATTTTGAAACTGTTTTTTTTTCATCTTTAGATTGCTGAGTAAGATAGGTAAATTTTAAAGTTTTAAATGTAGTGGTGTGTAATATTCAGCTTCTGTTGCTACTGCTGGAAAGCTAGAGTGACTATGAACAGGACTATTAATGTGCAGCTTCCACCAGCTTCACTGGAATCCAGTCCTGGCACCAGTTTGCTTTGTCTGTGTACAGTGTGGTTTGTCTTTGTACTTGCTTTCTCTAGGCTTGTTATATGCTAATCTCACTACTCTCTTCAGCAGATTGAGATGCCTGAATCCAGTAAAAGCAAGAATTCTAGCATGCAACAGAACCAAGTAAGTGAAACAAGTAACTGAAATTATAATTACAAGCAGATTTTCTTATTAACATCGTTTGCACCAAATAACGGGGTTCCTCACCTAGGCAGGCTTCCACTGAAAACGAATTAGAATTGGATGAAGGCTGGAAGAAAACTTGAAGCGTCTTAGACTAAAAATGCTAACTTGTATTAATGGGCTTAGCAACAATCTGCTACTCTTTGATTTTTGCCAAAGTGTTTGAGTGAAATCTTGATTGCAGAAAGTAAAAATGTTCCATGTATGCGTGTAGGTGCACATAGCCACTTGCAAGTGTTTGTGTAGATTATGTACTTGCACAAAGATTTGCTCTGCAAGTGTTGTGCAGTAATCTTGGAATCTCCTTCATGGCAGTTATGCAGTGAGAGAGTCGGAAGAACACACTGAGTGACCAGTAATACAACACTAATTGCACGTAGCAATTGCTCCAACCCATGCTCATGGTTAATACTTGGAACATCCACTGAATTAAATATGGTCAGTTAAAATGTTAGCTGAACAATAACCAAATACATAAATTGGAAAGCAACAGAGCTGACTTTTTGGGACTCATTGGTGAAAGAAATCAAGATAAGATCGTAGCAGGATTCAGGCAAAATTTAAATAGGCCACATGGTCTTCTCCCCAGCCAGAAGGTAGGAGGAAATTTTCTCTCTGACCAAATTATTAAATTATCTTTCGTAGACTTATGTCCTGTACTCTGATGTACCTGGTCCTGGCCATAATTCTAGGCAGGATACTACTCTAAATGGACCGTGACACTGAATCCAGTGTGGCAATTGCAATATAAAAATGCACATTGGTGTACAGATAGCTTGTACATGAAAAAGGGAACTAAAAGTACAGAATAAGTCATTCTTGATATGTAATTTTAGTAAGGATTGAATTAAGGACCCAAGGACTTGCCTGGTTAGTCTCCTTTAGGCACATATTTAGCAGTCACAGATGTTACTACTCTTGCTCGACAGTGTGTGACCGTACCTGTTCAGGGCATCTCTTTTCATTCAAATATATGTTTCATATAACTTCACTGCTGACATTTTTAGGATGACATTCACCCCAGTTCAGAGGGCCCCTCTACAGAGTATTTAAATGAGGCGTAAAGGGCTCTTGTGATCTGGAGGATTGTCTGTACTGCAGTGAATTTCATGTTTAGTGACCTCTAAAAGTAAACTGTTCACAGATCAAAGTGCTTGCTTGAGCTGATGTTTCTCTTGAGTATTAGCCCTTTTATTGAATATTTGCAAGAAATATTAGCAACTTTATGTACAGCCTGTAAAATCCTCTTCATGACCTATAAAACCAGTAATGGGTTAGGTCCTCCTTGATCATTTCTGCATCTGATTTTAGGATTACCAGACTACAGAGTATTAGCTCTGTCAGTTAATTTTAACAATATGCAGGATTTTTGATGGTTACACAGCCCATCTGTGATATGCACTGTTAAGCTATCAAATGGGCAATGAATCCACTGAAATCTTTAATCTTATTTAGTTGAACATATCAAAACACGTGGGAGAGTTAAAAACTAAGCTGCTTGAGGCATCCCTGTTCTATCCCCTTTTTCAAGCCTTTAAACTGCCGTTTGTTTTAGAAACTCAGCCTGTAAATTTTCATACAGAGGGGAGAGTTACTTAGACTGTCTCTTTATTTTCTCCCATCATAGTCTTCAAAGGCCTTTCTAATTTTTCTTCTAGCCCTGGAGGGATTTTTACAGTGCTAAACCAGGTGCTTGCTGCCTAATCATGGGAACAAGAAATCTGATCTTAATTTCTTGTGCTGCCCAAGAGCAACACAATATAGTGCTAGCAGGATAGCCTATAAATAACCTCTGTATAGATTATCCAGTACAGATGCAAAAGTTAGTTAATAGGAAGATCAAGAACAGTCTGCCGAGTTGGAAGCAGCATTCCCTCTAAGCTGTGTGGCGTGCGCAGCTGCGCAGGCATACTCATACCATGCTGCCAGGAGCACCTGCGCAGTCATGCATGCCTCACAATTTAGAGGGAACGCTGGCTAGAAGCAAGAATTTTATTACCAAGCAGGTGATTAAAACAAAAATCCATATATACAGTCTATGAAGCATTCAAACATCTACCAAACTTAGAATGACTGAATCCTTTAAGAGTTTCTGAACACAGGAACTGAAATAACTAGTCTTACTTAGTAATTATAGTATAAGCAAAACTTTGTACAGATAATCGCTGTTAGATTATTGTAACAGGGCTGCCATAATATTTATAAAATACTTTTTTATAGTATTAAACAGTTTAATGTATGAGGCAAGATATCGGCTGTTTGGAAGATATGCAAGACGTCCTCTACATTTCCCAGATGTAGACAGTAAGCTACAAATGGCATGTCACACTAGCGGACACTTACAGCTTTACAGCAGTCAGGTGACTGCTTGGTAGGAAAGCTTGGGGCAGAGTCTGTCATTTGTTGGAATAAGTCTGGTGTCCATAGGCAGCGGAAGACTGGGGCTAACAGGACTTAGCCCCCCCAAACACGGAGCAGTGGTAGCAGCGCACGGGGCAGCCTGGACATGGGCTCCAGGTGGCTGCAGCAGCAGGTAGAAGGGTATGCACAGATGTAGACATGCAGCCACAGACTGCACACAGCCAGGATCACAGCTCCACAACATGTGGAGCGCTACCCACCACAGCAGGCAAGTCTGTGAAGGGGAAGAGGTGTGGGCGCAGATCAAGGCTTGCACAGTGAGGGAGGGAGTGGGGCGGAGGCTGGGCCTGGGGTGAATGGGGCCCCAGGGCTGGGACGGGTTGTGGGAACCTGGGTGGCTCATCCAGGGACACGGGGGCTCCTGCCGCTGCACGTACACCAGGAGAGGCACAGGGACCACATGCTGCCCTGGATTTTGTGTGTGGGGCAGAGGCAGGCTGCCACTGCAAGCTGGGGCTCTGTGCCCTGCTGCCTTTGCCATGGGAGCCACGTGCAATGCTATGTGCCTGCTGCCACTGGGTGGGCAGGGGATGTGCTGCAGACATGGGATCGCATAGCTCCCTGAGACAGTGGCAGCAGGGCACAGAGCCCCAGCCTGCAGCAGCAGCCTGCCTCTGCTCTGCACACAAATCTGGGGGGTATGTGCCCCCCATGCCTCCCCTGTGGTGTGTGCAGTGACAGGAGCCCCCTGGCTGAGCTGCCCAGGCTCTGATCATCCCGTGACCTGCCCTGTGGCCCCATTTGCCCCTCCCCCACTCCCTCACTGTGGGGGCCTCAGTCTGCCTCCCCCACCCCTTCCCCTCCACAGACTTACCTGCTGGGTGGTATGTGTGCGCACATTTATGCTAAGTCCCCTCTTCCCCCTCCCCCCCACTAATAATTTCTCCCTCTACCTATGCTAGTATCCCATACCAAAGCCTGGAACAATATTGGCATTCTGAAGGCACAAGATGAAACACATATTTGCAGTGTGTAGGTCTAAATTATTGATTTAGACGCCATTTTATATAAATGTTTTTGCACATGCCTAACATTTAAACGCAATAGTCCTTTATGAGCACACATGAGTAGACTGTGGGTCTGCCTGATCATATTAGCATGGGTATGTGAATGTTTGGACTAGGCTGTAGTTTCTCAGGAACAGAAACAGTAGTAAAATGCAAATCTGCATGTCCCAGCTTATACCACCTTTAATGCACTGAAATAAACATTATTGTAAGCAAGTAGTAATCACTGGGATGAATCCCCTATACATAAGTTTTGTCCACTCCAAAACACTGATCGAGAAATGCCAGCTACTACAACAGTAAAACAGGATTGCATCTCTCACTTTTTTTCCCTTTAGTTAGTAACAGTGATCATTATCTCAGTTCTGTCAACTTCCTTGGCTAAAAGTATAATAAATAATATGCAAGTCCTATCTAACTGTACCTGTTTCTCTTCAGATTTCTGGTTTTATACCAAGAAAAAGGACATTTGTTAAGCCAAATGAAGAGGACCGCGTTTTTGAAAAAATAAGAGAAGAGGATTTGTGATAAATTCTGTATGTTGTACTTTGAGATGCCTACAAAAATGCGATGTGACCTCTGAATTACATTAAAAGGTCCTAAATTCATGAGTATACAATATCCTTTCTTGTCCCTTGATATTTATGACACACCTAATAGTTGCAGTTTTTAAAGCTCTTGTTTACCACTCCCTGGAGTGAAAATGTGCTACAAATGTGGAGACCAGTTAGGAATAGAAAAGTTTAAGAAACATGATACATTTCTTGTATACATTCACTCTTAAAAAGGAAAAGCCTTAAGTAGAAAAGAGTACAGAAAATTTTCATTTTCATTAACATTTACTTTTCATTAAAACTTTTTTTTAATGGCTCTTACATGGTGTGTTAAATATTAGGGGTGTGTGAAGTGGGCCTTATTCGATTCAGATTTGGCCCAATTCAGGGGACAGTGATTTGATTCGTTGATTCAGATTCCTGTCCTGATTGGATTCAGCCGAACCGAAATTTGAAGATTCTATTCTGATTTGGAGAATCAGCAATTCAGCCATAGACATAGCTTTATATGGTTTTTCTACATACTTCAAGGTACCAGGCGCAGCTCGTGAATGCTGAGATGGTAGGGTGGATGGAGCATCCCAGAAGAGGACCGCCCCCCCTGCCGCCACACACACCCTCTGGCTTGGTGATCAGCCACGGGAGGGACCCCAGCTGCCCACCCCGGACCCAGGAGGCACCAGTCGCTGAGCCAGGGGGCAAAGGGGGGTTCCCCACATGCTCTGCAGAGGACTCAAAGTGGACCAGAAGTGCTTCTAGTCCACTGCAGCACACTTGGCAGCAGACCCAGGAGACCCCCCTGCACTCCTGTAGGACACTCCGTCCACCCTACCATCTCAGGATTCATGAGCCACCTGGTACTGTGAAGTATGTAGAAAAAACATATAAAGCTGTCTCTTGTGTCCAAATCATCAAATCTCTCCGAAGTGAATCAGAGGCTTCTGATTTGATTTGGAGAGATTAACATGTCTCCTGATTTTCTTTGGATTCAGAGATTTGGCTGCCGAATTGGGCCAAATCTCCAAATCAAATCAGCGACCAAAGCTTTGCACAGCCCTATTAAATATCATGACAGTGGTTGAGTATGCTTATCCCATTTCTGGATTATTTAGAAAGTCCATCCATTTTCTGTGCACATGTTCTTTGTTCAGAGCAGACTGTTACCATGCCCCCATGCTTCTGATTTTTCTCTTGAGGCTAATAATCAGGAAGCTGCAACAGTTGGAGAGAATGTAGCTGCTAATGAGCTGCATTTTGTAAGGATGGAGGGATTGGTTACATCTATTTGTTCATGCCCAGGAATCTGTTGACTGCCCGCAAACACACAGCTACATTACAAGCTTTCAGCATCATACAAATGAAGCTTTTTATGAAATCAGCCCATTCTGAGCAGCTGTGACGAGGTTTTGATAAGCCTGTTCCCGATGCCTCCTCTTAGTTAGGATCCAGGTGAGGGGAGAGAACTTCTCAGATGTGGAACTGTGAGCTGTAAAAACTAGTTCCAAGACAGGCTCCTTACCTGTCTCTGGGACAAACTGCAAATCCTCGCCTGTCTCTGTCCAGATCCCCATTCTTTGCACCAGGTGATGGAGTGTGCTGGGGCAGTCATGTATCCTCAGCCATCTTACAGTTCTGACTAAGCCCAAGCTCTCACTCTATTGTTTTTTTTCTACCTGGTTCCATTTTTTGTTTTGCATGCATGCAATGTGGAACAGTATGCAGATACCTTAATGAAAGGCACAAGTAAATGTGTTCAACAGACAGGCAGCACAAAACATGCATTGTTAAGATGAAGTGGAGAGCTTAAAGATGGAAAATGTTGAATGTCACAGAGAGTGGTCTTATCCTGTACCCTGCAGTTCATAAATTCACTTTGATTGTAGTAGAGAGCTTGGAGGGTTACCCCCACGTAGTATGGGAGGTATATCAGGGTACTAATAACTTACATTTTCCCAGCACAGACCAGCCTGCAATCTGCTCAGTGCAGTAAGGAAAGAACATTTTTGTCTTTCTTTTATACTTTGATGCACAGCTAGTTGATATGTTTTTAGAAATAAGTTGTTTTCATTTGAAGGCACCTGACAAGCTCCTGCTCTTGGTCTGTGTGACACTACCACAAAGCATACCTCCAGAAGCCAGCAATCAGTGAGATGCAGGGTGCCTAGATTCAGTGAAGTTGCAGGAAGAGCAGGGCCAGATGCATGCCTGTTAATAAGAAGAGGTTTTTGGGAAAAAGCTGTAGGTGATGCATCAGTAAATATGGTATTTAATATGCCTCAGCCCCTTGGTCTGTCATTAACAGAGGGAAAGTTGATCTCTACTACAGGCAGTCCTTGACTTGCAACATTTTGCACTTACAATGTTTATAAATTGATACCCTGTTTCAACTTTACAACACCAGTTTCAACTTACAATGCTTGATCCCATGCGATGCCATACCAGCAAACAACTTCACTGTGTTGCTCATCTCCCTGGAGAACATCTGTCCAAACTTCCTTGGACACTTTCTTTAAGAAAGCAAACAAGGCTCCAGAAGAACCTGCAACCAAGACTCCAGCCAAGAACTCTTCAAAACATCCAACCAAGAGCCCTTCAAAAAGTCCAGCAATGTCACCTCAAAGAAGTCCTTCCAAATCAATATGATTGCTATTTACAATATAAATATATTAATGTAGCTATATGACTCATCTATAATTGATCGAGTACAAAATTATGGGGTATTTTTGGTGAAAATAGGGTATCGGGCCTGGGTTCAGGAACCAATCCCCGATTTATAACATTGTTTCTTATGACAGAATTGGTTCCGAGTTGCAACATTTCGACTTAAAATGGGGTTTTCAGGAACCAATTGTTGTAAGTCCAAGGACTGCCTGTATAGAGAATCCAAACAGCACTACCACACCTGTGAACAGGGGTGTTGAACTGGAACTAGAAATAGAATTGGGCTGTATAAAATGGTATCCTACTATAAATTTGCCAACCAAAAATGTTGCGAAGAGAATAAAATTATTTAAAATGCCATGCAAAGGGAGGAAAAAAATTAAAAACAAAATGGAGCTTAAGTTTATAAGGTGTGGAATAAATGCAAGAAATACCTAGCTCTCCATCAGCTAAGTATTTTCATCATCATCTTTGTAGTCCTGCAGCCCCGCTGTGCGGCTTGCTGGGAGGGAAGGGGAGAGGGGGGGTTGCCCCTTCCCCCCCACCCCTTCACCACTGATTAGTTGAGGGCTGCATGTCATGTAGCCCTGCCCCCCTCCACTACTTGGCAGCAAGGGATGGAGCCACATGATGGTAGAGAAGTCAAGTCACCTTCTGGGTTTCCTCCAGATGGAACTCAGACGAAGGGACACCTTTTTTCTAAAGAAAGGAGTGATTTTACAGGCTCTAGTTCTATTTATTTCACAGCCAGCTCAGGAACTGTCTATACAGATAATGCTGAAAGTGAACAAAAGTAACCAAAACACTCATTAAGAACTCTCTCATGTCCTGAAGCTTAGACCACTTATAACACTTTGTCCTGTGATTTGATGGGAAATGTTTTCAATAGGTATGTTAATTCCTGCCCTCCTTGTATTTGGTTTCATTGCATGAAATCTATTTCCTGTGTGTTTTTTCACAGGAATTTTTTTTACTTAAAAATTTCAGGTAATATATCAGCAGTCTCAGAGGCAAATTTGCTAATTACGTCTGCTAACTACTGTGGGTTTTGCAGCCATGTCTAACTTTAAAAACAAAACAAAAATCTCCCTGGCTGCTGTTGGAAAAGAGCAGTGCCTATCTTTAAAAAGGGAAGGAGGATTTGGGGAACTACAGACCAGGCAGCCTCACCTCAGTCCCTAGAAAAGTCATGGAGCACATCTTCAAGGAATCCATTTCTAAGCACTTGGAAGAAAAAGGTTATTAGGGACAGTCAGCATGGATTCACCAAAGGCAAGTCATGCCTTATCAATGTGATTGCCTTCTGGGATGAGATGACTGGCTCTGTGGATGCAGGGACAGCAGTAGATGTGATATACCTTGACTTAAGCAAAGCTTTTGATATGGTCTCCCACAACATTCTCGTAAGCAACTTAAGGAAGTATGGGTTGGATGAATGGACTGCAAGGTGCAAAGAAAACTGGCTGGATCATTGGGCTCAGAGGGTAGTAGTCTAGCTCAAGGTCTAGTTGAAGAGCTGGTATCGGGTGGAGTGCCCCAGAGGTCTGTCCTGGATCTGGTTTTTGTCAATATCTTCATCAGTGACTTGGAAGATGACGCCAAGCTGTAGATACACTGGAGGGTAGGGCAGGATTCAGAGAGACCTGGACAAATTGGAGGATTGGACCAAAAGAAATCTCATGAGGTTCAATAAGGAGAAGTGCAAAGTCCTACACTTAAGATGGAACAATCCCATGCACCGCTACAGCCTGGGAATTGACTGGCTAAGTAGCAGCTCTGCAGAAAAGGACCTAAGGGTTACAGTGGACAATAAGCTGAAGATGAGCCAACCACGTGCCCTTGTTGCAAAGGCTAATGGCATACTGGGCTACATCAGTAGAAGCGTTGCCAGCAGATTGAGGAAAGTGTTTCTTCCCCTCTATTCAGCACTCCTGAGGCCACATCTGGAGTACTGTATTTAGTTGTGGACCAACTACTACAGAAAAGATGTGGACAAATTGGAGAGAGTCTTGCAGAGGACAACAAAAATCATTAGGGGGCTGGGGGACATGACTTCTAAGGAGAAGCTGAGGGAACTGGGCTTATTTAGTTTGGAGAAGAGAAGACTGAGAAGGGATTTAATAACAACCTTCAACTACCTGATGGATGGTTCCAAAGAGGATGGAGCTAGACTCTTCTTAATGGTGGCAGATGACAGAACAAGGCATAATGGGCTCAAGTGGCTGCAAGGGAAGTTTAGGTTAGATAGTAGGAAAAACTGGAACAGGCTACCCAGAGAGGTTGTGGGATCTTCATCCTTGGAGGCTTTTAAGACCCAGCTAAACAAAGCCTTGGCTGGGATGGTATAGTTGGAGATGGTACTGTTTTGAGGCAGGGGGTTGGACTAGATGACCTCCTTAGGTCCCTTATAACCCTAATTTTTCTATGAATTCTGACAGACAACCCTCGCAACCAATCAGCTGTAAGGGACAAGGCCACTGGTGCCTCTTGGCCAATCGGAAATATTGGGGGGGAGCACTGTGCTCAGCCTGAGAAAATGGCAACTGGCCCTGGGATCTGCCCACAAAATCAGCTTGCCGCCTCCAAGTTACTCATAT
Organism: Gavialis gangeticus; assembly: GCF_001723915.1. NCBI lineage: Eukaryota > Metazoa > Chordata > Crocodylia > Gavialidae > Gavialis > Gavialis gangeticus. The sequence continues at coordinate 161,679,002 of NW_017728992.1, read as the reverse complement.
TAATGCATATGAAGAATCTATTCTGCAGATGGTGAAGATATGCAACTCGAGGGGCCTGTATGGTACCTTCTCTAGCACTTGCTTTCCCTCATTTCTTACCAAAAGGAGAAAAACATAAAAATCCCTTTGCTCCTACAGCAAAGGCCAAAAGGATGAATTAGACTGGGGCAGGCAACCCTTTCTGGCTACAGTCTGGAATGACCCACCCGAGGTTGGAGGCAGATGCTAGGACCCTTCCACCTCTATTTGTCTTCCCCATGACACAAGGAAAATACCCACACCCAGCACTTCTTTTCCCCAAGACAGCATGGGGAAAGCACCCACAGCAGGAGGCCACCACCTTGCCACTGAATGCTGCTGAAGCCCCACATCCATGGGCAAAAGCGACCTGAGCAGGGTGCGGGACCCAGGGCAAATCAGCCCATGCCAGGCTCTGCCTCCACTCCAATTCCACAGGCCCTGGACCCAAAGAAGCTGCCGCCACCATAGGCAATTAAAGCAAACACAAAACTGCCTTCCAGCTTCTGAGATCAACCCTGAACAGTCCCAGTGTTGCCAATATGCCTCTTCAGCAGGTTTGTGGATGCCAGCAGTAAGCCTCAAAAATCCCATGTAAGATTTTATTTTCCAATAATACAATCCAGCTAAAGGGAATGCTTCACTTCATATTAATTTCTACTCTGCTGCCCTGAGCAAAACAGCCTGGACAAGTTCCTTATGGTTGCCACCTTTGGTTTCCTTGAAGTCAGACTCATTGCAAAAAGGATTATCCTCCTTCCATTTAAAGGCATTTTTAAATTCCAAAGAGCCAACAAGTTCCATAAGCATATTAATGGTAAGTTTGTCTAGTTACCTTTATACTATAGAACTCCATTACATTGTCCTCCTCTACTACCTGTTCATGTTACTGAATTAAAAAAAAACAAACCCAACAACCCGTGTTTCAAGATTTAAGCAAGCTCTACCCACCAGAAGGCAAGATGAAATCTACAGAGGGTGTAGGGTTGGGGGAAATTTAGTCTGTACCTATTTCAACCTTCTCCTAAAGTGTCTAATGCTGGCCATTCTTGGAGATAAGAAGCTAGAAACAAATGGGCCGTGGGTCTGATGTGATGCAGCAGTTCTGTTCTTCCTAGCCACTAATATTATTCCAAGACCAATGATCTACCATATTTACCTGCATACCACATGCACCTCTCCTCCAAAAAATTGGGGTGCATGTTTTAAGTAAGCAACCTGATTTCAATGCTGGGATGGAGGTGTATGAATGCTGTAATGGCTGCCAGGGGCTGGCTTCCTCCCATCCACAGAGAGGAGAGATACAATCTGCTGCTCAGCCAAAGCTAGAGGTTTAACCATGTCATAGCCACCACCAAATTGGCAGCAGCTTTTGGCTAAGCAGCTGAAAGCTGAGCAGCCAATTTAGCAGCAGCTGTGACAGAGTTAAAGTCCCCTAACTTGGCTGAACAGGAAAGACAGGGTGAGTGACACTGGGCACATCTACACAAGATGTTTACTGTGCAGTAGACTAGTTAGCTGTGCAGTAAACATCTTGATGTCTACACATGCACCCCTATTAGGCTAGAGTACACTAATTTACTCCACAGCAGGATACTACTTGCATTTAAGTACATCCTGCTGTGGAGTAAAAAAGTCTGCAGTAGTGCCAGTGTAGACTTGCCTTGGCTGGCTGGGGCATGAGGGTTCATCAGTGCATGGGCTGCCTGCCAGCTAGCCCCACACTGAAGCTCCCTTGCACCCCAGCCAGCCCCTCTGCAGCGCTCTTTATTGGGGGGAGCATCCCCAGGCTGGCAGGTTGGCCCCCTGGGGCCTCCTGCCAGCCAGAGCTGGTCTGACCTGGCTCCACACGTTGTGCATGAATGAACTCCAGAGCTTATTGCTCGAGTTAATTACTCCTGGGCACACGTTCAAGCGGCGTGCCCAGGAGCAAGAATTGCTGGAGCAATAAGCTCCAGAGTTTATTCATGTGCAGTGTAGCCCATGTAGACATGCCCGCTAAAGAGACTGTATCCCTGCTCCATTCAGCTATGACTCCGGAAAAATCTATTTTTCCTTCATTCTGCCTTCTCAAAACAAGGTGTGCATCTTATTTGTGGGTGTAAGGTATGTGAATCCCATATGGTATTCTTCATATATTTTTAAGGTACGCTATTGCTTTGGTGTCTAAACCCCTATCAATACTTTTTAGTGAGAGGGGCACAGGGCTGCATCCTATTATGTGACAACATTGCACTGCAGTTACCATGCCAGGCAATGGTGCACTGAAAGCATGCTGTGCTTTTTATACTCCGCCTAAGAATCAAAGTAGTGTTGCAGTTTGCCTGGCAGTGCTTTACTTGCCTACAGTGCCTAATTAGCCTGCCTATAGTGTCTCAGCAACTCACCAGCGAGGGGTTCTCCAGCTACACAGCTTCTGGTTCAGAAGGCAGCCTGACCAGAGAAGTGTGGAGGGTTCAAATTATGGGGGAGCTCGGGGGGGCTGAGCCCCTCCCCCCATAAGAGATGAGAGCCCCTGTAAGATCTGAAAATCATAACCTGGGAGGGGGGTCTCTGATTTTATTAGGGCATTGTGATGGGCAGCCCTTTTTTTTGCAGATCCCCCCCACCCCAAGAGTCAAAGTGTAATTTGAACCCTGGATGTATGCATGCAGCTGTCTGGTCTGGTAAGAGGACCTTGAATAGGACAAACTGCAGGTGTGATCTAGCTAGTGCAATGAAGATACAGCAGCATGGGGCATACCCAGGGTCCCCAGAGACGTTGTTCTCAGAATCCCAGTACACACAATCATAGGGAGGGACTGAGAGGCCATCTAGTCCGTTCCTTACCCCCAAACAGTATCAACTATCTCATCCTTTCATGACATGCATGTCTAACCTGATTTTTTTAAGCCTACAGAGATCCCACAACTTACACAGATAATTCATTCCTGTGCTTAACTGTGCTTACAGTTGGAAAGAGGTTTTCCCCCCCACCCTAATGTCTTTTAAAACTCTTGCTGCAACCTAAGCTTATTACTTGTCCTATCCCCAGTGCACATGGAGAACAAGGTACAACCTTTCTCTTTGCAGTAGCCTCTCACTTAATTGAAGATTATGTCTGCTCATCAGTCTCTCTTCTAGACTAAACCAATCCAGTTCTTTTTATCTTTCATCAGAGGTCATATTTTCTAAATCACTTTTGTGGCTCTCTGGATTCTTCCTAATTAGCCCACACCTTTTTTAAGTGCAGTGTCCAAAACTAGATGCAATGTTCCAATGGAGACCTTAGCAATACTAAGTGGAGTGAAAGGATTATTTCATGCCTTCCATCTGATATTCCCATTTATATATATATTCAGTTTGTGATCTACTCTAGCCTCTAGATCGGGGTGGGCAAGATGCCTGCCAGGCCATTCTATCCAGCCCACAGGGCCCCTAAAAAATTTAGAAAATTAATATTAATCTGCCCTGGGTTGCTGGTCATGTGGCCCTCGATGGCTTGCTGAAACTCAGTAAGTGGCCCTCTGCCCAAAATAATTGTCTGCCCCTGCTCTAGATCCTCTTTCTAAGAACTACTTCCAAGCCAGTTTCCTCTTTTATCTTTGTGTGGCTCGTGATTAGTTTAGTTCAATACTTTTGAATTTCTTCCTATTTATTTCAAACTGTTTCTCCAATTTGTCAAGATCCTTCTGAATTCTAATCCTGTCCTGCAAATGGAAAAACTGTACTTCTTATTCCATCATTTATACAATTAATGAAAATATTGACTAGCACTGGATTCAGAACCCCTCACTTGATATATTTTTCCAGTTCTAAAGTGAGCTGTTTAGAACTACTCTGAGTGTAGTTTTTCAACCAATTTTGTAGCTACCTTACTGTAATGTCCCCTAGACCAGTGGTCTCCAACCTTTTTAAGTAGAAGATCATCTTTAGCATTTAAAAGCAACCCAAGGTCTACTGTGCACCACTGCCACCACCCGCTTTGTCCTGCCCAGCAGGTAAGTCTGGGGAGAGAGGGGGGGGGCCAAATCAAAGCAGAAGGAGAAAAAAATTATTTGGGGGTGTACCTCCCCAGCAGGTAAGTCCTACCTGGCTGGGGCCCCACTCAACTTACCCCTCCTCCTGCCTCTGCGGCACTATCCCTCACTGCAGGGGCCTTGATCTGGGCTCTGCCCCTTCTGTCCCCCACAGACTGACCTGCTGGGCTGGGACATGCACACGCATGCGGGCACTCGGCCCTCACCCCAGCCTCGGATCGACTCCAAGAGACTCTGAGATCTCCTGGTGGATTGAGATCCACTGGCTGGTGATCACTGCCCTAGACCACAGTTCCCTAAATGGCTTAAAAAGCTGTCATTTAGGACTGCGCTAAAAAGCATTGCTGAAGTCCAGATCTATCACATCTAGTTTATTTCTTTATTCACTAAGTCTGCTATTGGGTTGTGCAGAAATTAGGCTGGTTGACACAACTTGTTCTTGAGAATCCAAACTGGCTATTCTAGGTGCTTACACACAGGTGGAGTATTTATTCCCTTATGTTTCTGGGAATAGAGGCTGGGCTGGCTGCTCTGCAATTCGCTGGATTTTCCTGTTTAAGGATAGCAACCCTGAGCCTTCCGCAGTTTCCTGGAGTCTCGCCCCTCCCCCACGCGTTGTCCAGGGTGGGGGAGAGCGGTGGGGACAGCCCTCTGGCCGGCTGCCACAAGCTGAGTCCTGCCCCCCGGACCCCTCTCGCCTGCCCGGTGCCGTAACAACCACGGGTGGTGCCCGCAGCGGCAGGCCGCCCTCGCCCGCACAGAGCTGGGGCCGCGCGCCCACACGTTTGCCCAGGAGCGCAGGCCGGGGCGGGAGCCGCCCTTCCCAGTCTCGGCGCCCCCAACCAGCTGCTCGCGGCTCCGCCCTGCGCCTGCCGGGCAGCGCCCCTGGGAGCCCCTTCACTTCAGCGCCTGGGCTGGTCGGCCCCGTCTCTTGCTACAGCGCTGCTCTCCCTTCTGCTCCCCGCCCTACACACTCTATCTGCTCTGCTTTCGGTTGCCGGCAGTCCTCTCGCCTGCTCTGCTTGCTGCTCCTCACCTGAAGTGCTGCTGTGCGCCACCCACCTGAGTCTCCGCTTGCTGCTCCGCCCCGCCCCGCGGCCTCCGGCCTGCAGGGGGCGATCCCCCGGGCGGCGCGTGGCCCGTGCCTGCCTTCTCGGCGCCGGGCGAGACCAGGCTAAGGCCGGCGCGCAGCCCGGGAGGGGGGACAGGTACGGGCAGGCCGCGGCGGTTGCGGGAGGAGGGCGGATTCGTTAGCGGGAGCGGAGGAGTCCCCGGCCCGGCCCGCGGCAGCGGGGGTGGGAGGAGAACAATGACAAGAACAGGGGACGCCTCTGAATTGAAAACCCCGGGGGGCAGCGGCACGGGCCGTGTCCGCCTTGCAGGTGCCGGGGAATGGGGGAGACCCGGTGTGTAGCTCTGGAGAAGCGCGGGGGACAGTGCAGCCTGCCCGCCCCTTCCTCCCACCCCCCCGGCTGCC
>NW_017728992.1:161666510-161673478 GCF_001723915.1 Gavialis gangeticus | reverse complement strand
CCCGGCTGCCTCCATGCTCCCTCCCTGCCCCCCTCCCTCACCTTCTCTGGCTCTGCCCCTCCCCCCAGCTGCCTTTTCCCGTCTGACCTTCTGCTCCAGCGCTGGCGCCCCTGCCCGCTCCTGCCTGGCTGGGGGCTGCCACCGCTTCTCCTGGGCTGGGCAGAGTCCGGCCTGCTGCTGCGGCCGCCTGTCAGAGCTGGAAGTAGGCGTGGGGGGAAGATGTAGGGAGCAGGAACAGGCTCAGGCACAGAGGGGCAGGGGGGAGCCGGGTCTGGCACAGACGTGGGGTGAGCAGCAGATCTCTTGCTCTTTGCCACTCCTTCTCCTGCCCCATCACTGCAGGAAGGGGATGATTTAAGATGACCTTCCACTATTTAGATTCTGCACATGTTATAGCACATGTGTAACTTCCCACCACATTTACCCAAATCCAGGACAACTTCACATTTAAGATGACCCCCAATAATTAGAGTCTCTGTAGATGCAAAATTATAAAGATGTTATAATTTTCCATGTAAAGAGTCTAATTAGTGGAAAATCATCTCAAATTTGAAGTTGTCGTAGATTTAGGTAACTATGATTACTGTACTATACAAATAGCAGAAGTTAAACTTTTTTGTAACAGTTTTATAACAGTGACAAGCAACATGTGTTTTAATATTCTGTCCTGTATAATGTAGGGTTCAGGGGAAGGGCTACATTAATTCATCTTTCTCCTGAATTCTGTGAGCTAAACTTTCTAATATGCTGCAGCCTTTTCATACTGCCAGAGCAGATCAAAGGGCCAGGGCCTTGCTCAAAAAATATTTCAGGTATTCTGTTTTCCCTGGGTAGTGAACAGCTTCCAGAATTCAGATTCATTCTCATAGTCTCTGTTGGAGTACGTCTCCCCAGAGGATGAAGGTGTGTTCAGAGTATGCCATACCTTGCTATAAGTCCTTGCATAGAATCATAGAAAAATAGGGCTGGAAGGGGCTTCAAAAGGTTATCTAGTCCAACCACTTGCTAAAAGCAGGATCATTTCTGTCCAAACTGTCCTAGCCCAGTGTTTAACCTCTAAAAACTTCCAGGGATGGGGAATCCAAAACCTCTCTAGGGACGTGTCCACATGAGAGTTTATTGTGGAGTTGACTAATTAGCTCTGCAGTAAACTTCTGGCATCTACAGGTGCAGGGCTGTTAGGCTGGAGTAAATTAATAAACTCTGCAGCAGGATAGTGAATACAAGTACTATCCTGTTGTGGAGTTTTTTTTATTCTGCAGCAGTGCACATGCAGACACTGAAGTAGCTGGCTGGGGCACAAAGGTGCTGCCAGCTAGCCCCACACTGGAGCACCCTTGTGCCCTAGCCAGCCCTGCCGCAGCATGTTGAGCAGCGTCAGAGCAGGCCTCGGCTGGCAAGCTGACCCCCCCCCGGGATCCCCTGCCAGCCGGCGCTACTCTGAATGTTTAGCAGCTCTCGTGGTGAGAGAATTAATATGTAACCAAAATTTTCCTTGGTGCAATTTAAGATGGCTATATCCTGTCCTGTCCCTTGTATCTATGGTGAATAGTCAGTTGTCAACATCCTATTTAAGTAGCTCCCCACCTTTTTTTTGCTGCAACCCTAAACTGGCCACCAACAGAACCTCCCGACTAAGTGCTGTGGGGGTTGCTGGAAGCAGTGTGGTGGCAGTGACAACAGCAGCCTGGGGGCAGGGATGGGGGAGCCACCATTGCTCACTTTGTTCACGGCAGCCCTGCCCTGCCCACAGCTCCCGGGTCACGTGTGTGTTGTGCACGGGCCCTTTGCAACCCTACTAAGGACTCCTGTGACCCTGATTTGGGTTGTGCCCTGAGGCTGGGAACCAGTGTCCTATTTACAATCATATTTTGGGTATTTGAAGACATATCAAATCCCCCTTCAGTGTTCTCTTCTTCAGACTAAATAGTTCTTCCAGACGTTCCTTTTTTATCTTGTTTCCTAAACCTCTGATTGTTTCTGTTGCTCTCCACTGGACTCTTCCTAGTTTGTCCATGTTTCTCTTAAATACACTGCCCAAAAGCGAACTTAGTACTCCAGGTGAGGCCGCACTAGCACTAAACTGAATAGAAAAATCACTTTGACTTGCAAGTGACATTCTTGTTAATGTCATTTGGTATGCTGTTGGATTGTTTTGCAGCTAATGTATCTATTGTAACTTGTTTTTGGCTTATGTTCTGTCATAAATCCCAGGTCTCTTTTTGCAGTACTGCAGTGTAGCTCATCCATCACCAGTTTGTATTTATGTGTCTGATGGTTCTGTCTTAAGTGCAGAACTGAGTCCTAATTCTGTGCTCCAGTGTGTTTGCAACTCCACCAACCTTGTCAGCTGCAAATTTGCTAACCTTTCATTCAGGCCCTTTCTCAAAGTCATTAACAATGACTTTAACAATGGAGTTAAACAATGAACCTAGGACAGATTCTTGAGTAACCCTGGTCAGTACCTATTCCCACTTAGATATCAAACCATTGATGACTTCCCTTTGAGCTTGATGATTCCACTTGTTATGTGTGCACCTTACAGTACTTTCTTCTAAACCAGTAGAGGCCAACCTTTTTGGGAGGTGTGCCACAAATTAAAATCCATGGCATCCCTGAGTGTTACTCTGGTCTCCCCCTGACCAATCTGCTGCTCTCCTTTCTGCTTCCTGTCCCATCTTTTATATGGTAAGACACATAAAGACTACCCTGCTACACATGCTACAGGTTGAACACATCTCATGAGAGAGAGTATTGAAAGCTTTACTGAAGCTGAGGTAGATCACATCCACTGCCACTGCTTTCCCTTCACCCAGAAAGCCTGTTGCCTTGTCATAAAAGCAAATCAGGTCGATCAGACATGACTTGATTTAAGTGAATCTGTGCTGGTGATTCCTAGTCATTTTGTTATCCTCTAGGCACTTAGAAGTAGATTCCTTGCTGCCCTACTCAATGGTCTTTCCTGGTTTCCAGGTCAGACTGACCAGTCTAATTCCATGGATCATCCTCGTTTTTGTTTTTGTAAAGATACGCACCATATTTCTCCTTTCCTGCTCATATGGGACCTCACCCAACCTCCATGAGGTCACAAAGAGAGAAGCCAGTGGCTCTGCAATTACCTCCACCAGTTCCTTGAGTTGTCTAGAATGTGGCTTGTCTGGCAGTGTTAATTTGAAAACATTCAGCTCCTCTACGTAAATCTCTTGTTCTTTCCCTGCTCTAGCTTGCTTATTTCTTCCTCTGTCTTTGCTGCCAACTGTGCCTGTCATCTAGTAGCTGACCTTATTTGTGAATACTCAAGTTAAAAAAATAAATGCTTCAGCAGCTTCCATTTCTAGATTGCCCTTGTGTTCAACAAGGGACCTACACTTTCTGCTTTGTGTGTGGTTGCAAAATGATACAGTGGGACCTGGGTAAAAAAAAAAAGGAGGTTATGAAGAACCTGCCTTACTTTGACCTTTGCATCACTAAGGACTTGTTTGCACATGTACATTGACAGGAATAGTTTCCTTTGTGCTCATTGTTATTCAGAGTAAGAGTAACCATATGAATGGCAAATAGCCACTATATTTTAAATTTATACCCTATCTTATTTGAGAGAAACTTTTCTTTGTAAACAAGCTCTGAATCTCTCAGAATGGTAACCTCATAGGACATTTTTTCCCCCTCTGAAATCTGCCTTTCACTTTTAACTTTTAATACCATAATAAACAGTGTAGTTCTCTTTCTCCCCACCCCTCCTCCATTTACTGTTATTATTCACTAAAGTGCTTTGGCAGCTTGCCTCCCAGTGTTTTCTAAAATTTAGAAGGATTGTGAGGAAACAGTGAGAGGTCAGAGCCAGATGTGAAGTCTAATTAATTTTTATTCAAGCAGTGTCAAATAGAATCAAATAAAAGCTTGTATATGAAAGGATACTTATTGCATTGCTTAGTCTATAACCCAGAAAACAGAAGAGTAACACAGTGGACTGCAAAAGCAATACTGTGGGTGTCTAATCATCTGCATTTTTATTTAGCTTTCTAATGTTATCTGATATACAAAACTGAGTTTCTATGTTTAAAATACAAAACAAAATCTACCAACAAGTTGAAAACTTTTGCTGGTTAAGGCTAGGTCCAAGCACCACCTGTGCTGGTGTTGTATTTTACATATCTCCATTTAGTCATGATCCACTGTGCAGTCAGGTGGTTCTTGGGTGATTATTTTGGAAGCAGTTAAGAGGTAAATCATGCTCAAATAGCTGTGGTTTAGAACCTTGTTGTTTGGGGATAAGCAAGGCCTTCTAGCCTGAAAAATTGTGCATTTTTGCTTTAATTTTAGTAGTTATTCTACTGTTTATTCTAGAAAAGCACAACTTGAAAAATTTAAATGAACAAGAAATTTGAGGTATATCTGTGTAGCACATTGGAGCTCCCTACTGAGATACACCACCCAGGAAGGCTCTCTCAGTGGCTCTCTCAGCTGTAGTAGGCAGCATCTTGCAGAGTTTATTGGTCCATCTACAGAACTACTTGGCTGTGCGCCTTCTGACTGGAGAATAAGGCACATGGAGCAGATGTGGTGTCTCAGCGTGGCGCCGCATAGGCATACCCCAAATTCCTACAGCAATCAGTATCAGGACAAAAGAATGTAAACAGAAAGAAGTGGAGCTTCCTGAGGTTTAACTTGTTTGTAAATTTTGATAAGGAAAGGGCTGGTACCTACCATCAGTTTGTTTGCTAGTTAGATATATAGTTCAATAGCGTATCATTGCATCTTATCATGGCATGTGATATGGCATTACTTTATAAACCCAATAGAAGTATTTAAAATCATAGTTTGCTGGAAAACTTAAAACATGAGAGAGAGGTTGATATTTCAGTCCAGTCGTCTGTTAAGGAGTGATAAAGAGATTCTGCCATCTGTTGTTTAAAGTTTGCCCCATTTTTGTCCTGTTGGCATGGTAAGAGCTGTATATCTGCTGGTGCTAATTTTACTACCTTTGCTATTGAAAATAAATATATTAAAAATAAGCAAGACAGTGAATTGGTTTTATTTTAGGGCTGTCAATTAATTGCTGTTAATGTGCACAATTAACGCAAGAACCAATTCACATGTCAATTATTTTTAATGCATTAATTGCACATGTGGTTTTGGAACCTGTGCCCCAGGTGCCCTGTCCTGCTGCCATCACCACACCTCCGAGCTGCCCAGGAGGGCAGCAGTGGCAGTGCAGAGAAGCCGTAGAGCAGCCCAGGTGTGGGCTCCAAGCAGCTGCAGCACAAAAGCAGGGAAGGGGGCATACCCACACACCTACAACCCCCATCCAGGGCCCCAAGCAGCCAGGCTGGCAGTGTTGGGGTTTCAGGGAAGTCAGCTCTGAGCTGCAGCGAAGCTGCCTGGCATTCTTGGGCCCTATGGCGTGGGCTTGAGGGATTGGGACCACCTGGGAGCTCTAGCAGGCGCTGCCTCTGGGTCCGCAGGTCCCCATGCATCCCCAGTGTGGGACTCCAAGGAGTGGCAGCAATGGCAGGCCCATGCCCTGTGCACCCATGGAGGCAGCCACTGCCAGCAGGCAGGGGTGGGATTCCTGCGGAACCACCTCCTGCGGTCCTTGGCCCATGTCACACACCTGGCCCCAGCCCAGCATCAACGGAAGTCGAGCTGCACCTAGCACCACTGCAGCACCGAGCAGAACCACTGCTCTCCTCCCCACACTGGGCTCCCACGCAGAGCTGCTGAACCTGCTGGGTCCCGGCAAGAGCCCAGGCAGTGCAGGGAGGAGAGCGGTGGCTCTGCTTAGCAGTATCACTGGGCACAGATCAGACCCCATCGGCACTAGAGTGGGGCCGGATGTGCGGCATGGGCTGGGGGCTGTGGGAAGTGGCTCCATAGGAATCCCGCCTACTGATACCGACTGCCTCCACTGACAGGCAGGGTGCTGGGCTGCCGTCATTGCCACTTCCTGAGGGCTCGGACCAGGGATGTGCGGGGACCCTGGAGGCAGCTCATGCTGGAGCACCCCAATGGTCCTGACATGTCCTGAGCCCAAGTTGCAGGACCTGAAGGTGCCAGGCAGCTCCTCTGCAGTGACTCTGTGCAGGTCCTGGCAGGATGCAGGGTCTAGGTGGCTGCAGCAGGAGGAGGTGGGGGGGCATACCCACAAACCCCCATCCAGGCCCCTGAGCTGCGGGGCTGGCAGCTCCAGGGGTTCCGAGACAGCGACACTGGGCTGTGGCAAGGCTGCTTGGCATCCTCGGGTCCAGGGCAGGTTGGGACTGCCTGGGACCCACTGAGCAAGTAAGCAGGGAAGTTTGGTCCCGAGCAACTGCCCCCAACCCAGGCTGCCTATGGCTGCTGCTGCTGGGGCCATGTTTGGGCAGGGGGCACACCTCGGGCCAGGGGCAGCTCCACAGAGACCCTGCCCAGATTGGCCATCTTGCCAGGGTATGCAGGGGTCCCCCCTCCCTAGGCTTCATACCCCCCTGCAGGCAACCCCCCCTCCCTGGGGTCCGAGCCCAGTACACACCCCCACAGCCCCCTACACTTTCACAGGTTCCTCCCCACCCCCAATCATACAAAATACATGCATTACTTTGCATAACATTGAGGTTTTTCTTGCATAATTTTAAAGTTTCTACAAAAATTATGCAACACTATGCAAATAGTTTCATAGTTTCTAGGGTCGGAAGGGACCCGAGCAGATCATCTAGTCCGACCCCCTGCCATGGCAGGAAGAGCATTGGGGTCAAATGACCCCAGTAAGGTGGTCATCCAACCTCCTCTTAAAAACCCCTAGGGTGGGAGCCTGCACCACCTCACTTGGAAGCTGGTTCCAGACCCTAGCCACCCTGACCGTGAAGTAGCGCCTCCTGATGTCCAACTTAAACCTTCCCTCCGCCAGCTTGTGACCATTGTTCCTGGTCACTCCTTGCGGCGCTCGGGGGAACAGGGACTCCCCCAGTGCCTGCTGATCCCCCCTAACC
>NW_017728992.1:161657392-161661510 GCF_001723915.1 Gavialis gangeticus | reverse complement strand
AGTGCTCACATTTAAAATTTTGTGGAGCTAGCATTCTCTTAAACTTTGTTTTCACAACTGTTAATCCTTCTAGATTATGGTGCATGTTTGAAAGTTTACTCAGACCTTTGACACATGCTTAGATAGGAGTTTTTGGAGGAGCAGAGGTTGCCCAGACCTTCCATTCCCCCTTTAGGCCACTGAGACAATTCAATGGCCAGACTGAACCTGGACATTTGGTGCTTCTATGGCTGTAGTTGTGTAAGTGTCCAGGAATCAAACCTAGGTCTTCTGTGTAGCAGACAAGGATTCTGCCACTGAACCACAAGAGACTCCTTTCTTAAACTGCACTGGGTCTGTTCCCTAGCCATTATAATAAATACCAGCAAGACCACAGAAACCTTATGAAGAGGACTTGGGAGGTTAAATTCATGGGTAAGAGATTCAACCTAGAAATATGTAAGCTAATAAAACCTAGTGCAGATGTTCATAGAAGGAAATATACATCAGAACATAACCTTTGTAGTATTGAGACCTAAGCTTAGAACTTTATAAATAGTAAAAGACAAAAAAGAAGGGAATATGATAGCATGGAGTTTATGCCAGGCTGATTTGTAACCTGTACATCCTAGTTTGCCAGACTACACAGACTTAGTACTTGTTATTTACTGTAATTCTGTGTCACAGAGGGACAACGAGTCTCCAGTGTGGTAACAGCAGGGTATTGAGGCCATGATTATCCTATGCAGGGACTGTTCCTCTAAGACACCTGGCCAGACCTGTGATTTCAACAGAATTGGCTCAGATCAATCAGGACCACTGTCTTTGGCATAAATGAAGATAGAGAAAATTTAGAACCAAAATTCCTGTATCACTGGATGATGCACTCACTTTTTTTTAACTGAATACTTCAAAACAATCTCGTAGGGTGTTGCAGTTACAGTAATTTATACTAACTTTCTCAAGATTTCTATTGATGAATCTTGTTTTATCGTCCTATTAGTTTAAAATCTTATTTCCAATTCCCCCCCACCCCAAGAAAATCAGGAGCAAAGCAAAAGAAAAATGATTAGAGTATGTGTAGTTTGTTACAACTGAATGTGAACTCAGCAGACCACATGGTGGCATCATTCATCCACGGAAAACCAGAGCTTATGCAATTTGAGAGCAATTGCTTATTAAAGAACTGTTTCCTGACGCACACTCAGTGAGTGTCAGTTGTCTCTTTTTCCATAAGGCTCTTCCAGGATCAGCAGTAAATTTAAGTTGAAATGCACCAAGAGCTGGAAATAATTTTAGCTTTTAAACAAAACTGACTTTTGTGACCTTGATGACTCCCTTGGATGAATTGCTGGAAACCCTTTCTGCAGTATCCCACTGGAGACAGAGAATTTGCATAAGGGTTTCTGAGCAATAAAGTGTGCACTTCACTAACTTCCCGTAAAAGCAGAAGTACTGGAATGGGTAGCATTAGCCAGCATGTATTGTTTATGCTTCCAGATTGGGTTTAAAGTATTTAGCTCCTTCAGTCACAGTATTTAGCTCCTTCAGAGCACAATTACAGTGAATCAAGGCCCCATATAATTTGAACAGGTTTGTTCAGTACTACATTATCTCAGTCCCTGTTTATGGAAAAAAAAATGCCCAGAATCAGAAATGCTTTTTAAAGGTATCATATAGTAAACTGTCCTGAAACACATTTGAGCAAAAGAATGCAATTAGTGTAACTGATTGACCTGAGTATTGTTGCTGAAGAGAGTTGTTTGGAAATGCCCATATCAGTAGTTTTGGTTTAGGTAAAATTTACAGTATTTAATGGACAGGGCAAATGTAACAAGACCTTCCACCCTTTTTTGCACGGTGCTATCATTTTGTTACTTCGGGAGGCATTGTGGTATAGCAGGGTGTGGACAGAATTAACAATTTAAATGTTTCAAATGCCTTTGAAATGCTTCAAGGAGCCAGGTGTGTAAATGTACGTGCCCTTTGAAATGTTCCAGAATAGTACCTGTTGAAATTAGATCTTGTTTTGAGGTGTTTCACTTGTTGCATGTGCATGGGGACAGGGGACCCATAGTTCCTCCAGAATCCTTCTGCTCCCATCATAGGGTGGGAGGAGGGGAGGGTGAGCAAGGTGAACAAGCTGGTAACCTGCCAGACTGTTTAGGTGTGGGTCCTAATCTGCGGTCCTGGTGACTCCAGCCCTGGGCTCCACCTCTTCTCCAGTGAGATGGGGAGAGGAGAGTTTCAGGGGATTGGGGCTGGGGACCTTGGCACCGGCAGTGACAGGAGGTCTCCAGCCTGTGCTGCTGGGATTCTCCACCCCCGTATCTTGTTGGAGGAGGGGAAGGGAATAGCAGAGCTAGGGTGTGCCACAGGGGTTGTATGGCTATCCCACAGCTGAAGTGATTCCTTTTTTGAAATGTTTCTAAGCTTGTTACGGATGGATACATTTCAAAAGCTACTTCTGTCCATATCTGTAGATAAAGCACTGGATTGGGAGGTGAGACTGAGAAACAGTTTTTCCTGCTCTTGCTATCTGCATTATATTGGGCAAGACACTTCACTTCTCTTTGACTCTATACCCTTCTGTAAGAGCTGGGTGATACTGTTTTATGCCTCAAAATTTTTGTCAATTTAGGGTTGTTTCTGAAGTCAAGATAATGTAACTGTAAATCCTGCAGATGCACATGTACTGCCAATGAGGGAAGATGGGAATGACTACAGGAGCACAAGTGTCCCACTGAATGCCAACAACAGCATAAAGTGCTGCTTTTGCATTGTCACCTGCTCATATCTGTAATGACTTAGAAAGCATTACAGACGAGATGATTCATAAGGACTGACTGAGACACCTTGCAAACTGGAACTATTAATAAAATAAGGCAAGAAGAGGGGAAGTGCTGCTTGCTTTCTTTTAGGAAAACATAATGCTGCTTATTATGATTCCTGTATCTAAAAGCTTTCACGGGATTGGTTTTGCTCATCTGAGAGGTGGTCTTCCCCAGCAGTCTTGTACTGGTAGTAATCCACTAGGGGGAGGGCTTGTTAGTGCTGCAGACAGAACTGCCAGAGAAACCAGATGTGTTCAATGGACCGCTCGCCAAGCAAAAATTACAGTAGAGTTTACCATTTTCAGATTGAATATGCAACCTGTTTGTTCCATTTAACTCTTCCTCAGTAACTTCTACAAACAAAAACAAATCCACATAGAAGCACATCCTGTAAACTAACCAGGCAATTTCTCCTCCACACTGAAAAGGGAGAGAGAGAGCTGGCATTGTTCCTACTTTTAAATACTTTGGTGGGACTCCCATCCGACAGTAATGGGGAAGGGACACCATTTCCTGTAGGACTGTGTTTGTATTTCCTCTTATGGATAGAAGTATATATTTTGAATGTTGCTTTTACCTTGTATGCACATATAAATACAGCGTATTTGGGGTTGCTTTTTTTCCTCTTTAAATGTGACTGCATATAAAACATCACTTTCAGAAAGGATCTCAAAGGTCATTCAGTCCAGCCTCCTGCACAGAAGCAGGATTCACTATTCCAAAATATGTCTATAACCCAGTCTGTTCCTGAAAATCTTCACCACTGCCCTGGCCCTGCTTCTGGGAGGCTACAGCATGGGGTGGTGGGTGGCAGCGCTCTGTCCCTGCTCGCTAGGGCTTCCGCAAGTACCCCCGGGGGTATGTGTACCCTCGCTTGACAACCTCTGCTCTATATCATATTCTAAACATTGTCATTAGTCCCTTGATATAAGGATAACTATCTTCCAGTAAAAAGAGAAGTCATCAATGAGTCTGTAGATGACTGAGAAGGTCAGTCTGTGGCTGATAGTTCAGGGACAAAGGAGTAGATTCTGGTGATGTTGGGTCGCAGCTGCTTTCCTTTGTTTCTCTGATCTATCTGTCTCCATAGTGAAATGTTTGCTCAAAATGATTGATGGCTTGTTGTATATCATGGCACCACTGAGCACAAGTCATTGCTTGAGTCTCTCAGGTATTGTTCCCAGGTATTGGCCAGGGATCACAGGAGGTGGTTAATATCTCATCTCTTCAGACTGGCCAACAGGGTGTTCTTGAGTGTCGTCTTGTGCCCACCTGTAGAGTGGTGACCATTGGTGAATTGGAAGT